>NC_056734.1:183145350-183460350 GCF_019279795.1 Protopterus annectens
CTTTCTGATGATGCCTGAGTGGGGGATTGTGTCAAAAGCCTTGGCCAAGTCACGGTGAGCTGTATGTACTGACTTTCCCTACTCCTCTAAACTCACCTTATTTATGCTACTCATTACTTAAAAATACAAACATGCTCAAACATTCTAGGAATCTATAGCTAGTTTAAAAAAGGTAGAATAACATTTACAAAAAGTAAAACATGCACATCTTTTTCAAAAAGTAAAAGTTGGACATCTTTTTCAAAAAGTAAAAGTTGGACATCTTTTTTCAAAAAGCAAAAGTTGGACAGCTTCCATTCAGCTCATAGTAAACCAAAAGAAACTTCACTCATTGAACACAGAAAAAACACACATACATAGTGCCCCTGCAAAGCAATACTGCCTTCATAAATAAACTATCCACCTACCAAATAAATATGTTACTGCTCAATAATAAATAAAACAATCAATAAAAAATAAAAATAAAACACTATTAACTGTTGAATTAGAAAGTGACATTAAAATGTACTAAATTCTATTTAAAATAGAAAAGTTTCAAGAAACTAAAACTATCTAAAATGCATAAATTCTAAAGAAACCCTCACTTCACTGCTAAAATACACAAAATTAAAGTAGAAAGCAAGATACTTCATTCATGAAAATCGACTGATACCACCTAAAGTTCTATTCAATATCCAACTTACATAATTGGTGTGTTCCATAAAAATCTAAGGGAAATAGTGATTCAACTTAAACTAATGGGGACATAGATAAATTTAATAATCCTGGATCTGAAGCATGTAATAAAAGTGATTAGGAAACTTGGATCATGCTTTTATCACTCAGCTCTGGACTCCTTCCCCATTCATACAGCACATGATGGGTCTTTTATTATACACCAGGCCCCACATACTCCATCCCTGAGATTCAGAAAGAATCCCAATGTGAGCAGAAACTGTTACATCTAAAAGGACAGTTTAAGCAATCAAATAAAATGTTATTTAAAGTCATGATTTGCAGCAATGAAGTTAATATGCATGTCTCTGAATCACCATTAATTACCACAATGCTGATTAGAACTTTCCTGTTGTTATTAGCAGTGGTAGCCCTTGCATAAACTTGGCACAGGGACCCCCTCATTAACTCTTCTATGTACATGCAGCCATTCAAACATACACGCAGGTGGGTGCACACACACACTCACACACACACAGATGCATGCATGCCCACCCACATTTGTAGACATTTCCTCCACATACTCTGGCATTCACTGCATCTGTTACACCTCCCCCTCACTCAATCATGCTCACAGACACATTCATCTATAATTACGCACACTCATGTACATGCACACACACATACATACACACATACACACACACACACTCGCAGACATCTCCCCCACATACTGTGGTGTTCAGTGCAACTGTTACACCTCACCTTCACTCAATCACACTCACAGACACATTCACTGATAGACACTTACACTCACATACATGCACACACACACACATACACACACACACACACACACACACACACACACACACACACACACACACACACACACACACACACACACACACACACACACACACACATATCCACACAGTTATCCATGACCACTCTTACCCGTCCAGACCTGCACACATACACATACATGGGTGCACACACTGCCATATACACATAAATACACTCATACCCCCTGCAGCAGTACCTCTTTGCCTAATCTTAATTTTTACATGATCTTCTCCATTGACTAATGGGAGAAAGGAGCTTTTTGGTAGAATTCATTAAATGACTGGCTTAATTTGTGCAGCTAAATGGGAACCCTAATTGCAGATATTTCTGGAAGAGGGCACATAGCTACCTAGCACTGAATGCTCCCTGGGAATGCCACATGATGGCTGTGGACATGGCCCACCATGGTGATTTTACCAAATGTCTACAATCACTGCAGTGTGCCTGCCTCTTAACCAGAAACAACGTTTGCCAATGATTTTCTGACTGTGTTAGGACTTACCACTATCAGTGGCCTTTCTGAATCCCAAGGCATATTGATCATTACTTTATATGCATCACAAAGTCCTTAGCATGACATTCTGTGTGTGTCATCAGTGACTCTAAAAGTATAGCAAGTCACAGTAACTTGATCTGTGCACATTTAAAGAAAGAGGGGGAGAAAAGAAGCTTTGCACACTATGTACCCCCGTCCACAGAAAAAATGTATTTTTAAACCACATACACTTCACTATACCTTTATATATACTAACAACACAGCTGTAGTTCCAGCCAAATCTACAATGCTCTTTGACTGGGTCTTGCAAAGCAGATATTGGCATTTTGTGGCAGAGAGGAAGTGGTACGCTGTTCCAAGATTTGGATATTACTAATGTGAAGTCCTAACACTGCATATAACAAAACAGGATTTCAACAGCTACTGAGTTATTGGGTGTAGGCAATGCTTAGGTGCATGCCATTCTGTAAGTAACATGATGCTTGGACATTAGTCAGCAATGAAGAAAATGGAAATAGAGTGTGTCAGTGTCATGCGATGCTTTGAGCTCTAGATACATATCAGTTTTAGTGAGATGTTGGGGCATGTGCTGCGGTAGGGTTACCAGACCTGAAGCTGGAAATTCCCTTTTTTGTTAATTTGCTTCTTTGAGTAGAGAGAAGAATGGTCAATATATTCATATCTTAGAGGATACTGGGTAGGAAGTATGTTCTAGTAACTGTAAGGTTAGTGTGCAGGGTCATATACTGGTGGGCATGGTAGAGGAATCCACAGTTTTGATTTGTATGTAGAATGATGGTGTTGACATGTCAATAACATATGGACTAGAGAAATGTATAGTAGCTTAATTGAGCTGACAGTACTAAGACATTTTTTTGTTTTGCTAGGATTTGAATTGGGGTTTGGCTAAGGTGTCTCAAGATGTTGAGATTGAAAAGTATAGTTTCAGCTTCTTGATCATATTGAGGTGAAATCCAGAGTCATTTCAATCCATGGCCTTGTGAATATCCTGGCCATGCATGAACTGTGCATGAGATTTCAATGTCATCTTTTGAGTAACAAAATGAGTGGAGTCATACGCATACGGCATAATGGCGGCTTAGGAGCTGTAAGAGAGAATTTGACAAAGGCAGTTAATAATTCATGTGGGATGTGAGATTTATGAATCAAAGAGGAGGAGCTAAGCCCTGTGAGATATTTCCATTGCTGCAATTAGGTTCCTTTCTAAGGAATGAATTAACAGAAACTCAAGTTGCTTCTTTCCCTTCAGGGAAAAAGGAGGGGGTAAGATGCCAAAGTAGTGGTTTTACAAGGAAGTGTGGACATTCTTATATATACCAGAATATGGAACAATCAAGTCCCTGCACAGGAGTAATTGTGGAAGTAAGAATGTGGTTTACATTGCACTATGTCAAATGTGCAAAAGGTACTATATAGGACACATTTACCAACACATGTATGACATTGGTAGAGGGAATGTTAACAACACCCTTGTTAAACATCTTAATAGGTTCCCTGAGCACAATTTTAAATTTGCAGTATTGGAACATGTAGAGGTTAGTGAAAGAGGGGGACCAAGTCAATTATTCTTAGAGTATAAGGAGATGATGTGGCAGTCGAGGGTTAATGCCACAAGTCTCCATGGGTTGAATGAGGTTGTGTCCCTCACTAGTTACTTGAAATTAAAATCTGATTTTCACTTGTAAAATAAATGTGTTACAAGAACAATTTTATACATATGGATGCACACATATGCATACATGTATATATGTAATACAGTATATTCATTGTTAAACCACATTTTAAACGTAAATAGCTAGTTTTTGTTTTAAAAAAAAAACGTGATCTTGAAAATGTAATAGACAGAAATGTTTTTACCTACACTGTGTTATATTAGATTGGTTTTATTTGATGTGGACAAACTGAGGGGGTGTAGCTTTAAAGCTCAGGATGTTAGAGCTTAATTGATTAATAGGGATGTAATGTGCACAATAAATGAAGTTATATAAAGTGTGTGGAAACCTTTTTAATGTTATTCTGAAGAAGTCATTTTCATGGACTGGCGAAAGCGCTAAATAAAACTATTTTTCCATCTTCAAGTGTAACTTGCACCTTTTGGATTATTTAGTTTTGTTAGAATTGTCCAACATCCTAGCCTACAACTGGTTAGAATTGCCTGACCTACTAGCCTACAGCCAACTGTCCTTGGCCCATCAATTGCTCTATCATCCAGGCAAAACTCCTGCAACCATACTCTGTCCACCATGTCCTTTGTTCCAACAACAAATTCCTAATAAATATTACTAAAGCTAGCAACACTGCTGAAGAAGCTCTCTATTCTAACTGCATAGCAATACTTTGGAATTCTCTCCCTCCTAAACATAAAAACGACCACCAATAATACACAATTCAAAAAGATCCTTAAACAACATTTAAACAAAACTTGGATATGCCTTTGCTCTAGCCTAACCTAACAAAAGATATCCTTTAGCCAACAAGCCCCATGATCTGGTATAGATTACTTCAAATTATACAATGACCCCCCCCCATTAATATTCCAAAACGTGCACGCTGATTGGTCAGTGTGCATGTTGTAAATCAGACTTATAATAATGGAAAAAGGTCTGGTCGCTCGGACTTTTTCCATTAGTATAAGTCTTTTTTATTTCTTACAGCAACGGAGAAAGCAAGATCTCCATTGCTTTTTAGAAAGTGTCTCGCTTTGTTAAAGGAGTTTAACATAGCGAGACAGCTTTAAAAAAAAGCAACAGAGAAAGGAAGATCTCCTTTGCTTTTTTTAAAGCTGTTTCACTATGTTAAACTCTTACTTGATGGATGAAACATTAGGCTTCATGCAATAACATTTTAATGCGCAGTACATCAGAACTGCCGCAGAATACCAAACAGCTGCGCAAGGGCAGCAAGGTGGCATTATATAATGCCATTATTTAAGAAAACTAAGTATTTTTTTTCTTAAATAATGTCATTGTATAATAGCAATAACCCATTTCTGGGTGTGAGTAATGTTGGATTTACCCACGGTTGTCTTTGTTTGGCCACTCAGGCTTCACCCTCTTGACCAAACCACGCCAACTGTGGGTAAATCCAGCATTACCCACACCCAGGAGTGGGTTATTGCTTAAATATCTAATACCTGCGGATTACAACCCTGACTGTGTTTCATTAAAATCTTGTCTAAGATCACTGCTCTACTATACATTCTAATTCTGTTTACGATTTTTTTCTGTACTCTGCACTGTAATCCAAGATCACTGAAAAATGTTGTGATGACATGATAAAATGTGATATCTTTGTTTTATATCTCTGTACCTATAACATATTTGTCTTTCTGTATAACGACAATCTGTTTATTGTTATTGTGGAGCTTTTCTCCCTGGGTCTGCACTGAAAAAGGACAGCTTGTTCAGATGGACTTTACTAGTAAACAAATGCAAAATAAATAAACAAATAAATAAATAAATAAATGCAACTACTTTTCTGCTTGAGTGGTGAAGAAACACCTTTTCCACATAAAGAAAGATGGATAATTCGACCTCCAAATCATTAAAATGTTATTGCATGAAGCCTACAGTTTCATCTGTCAAGTAACTAACTCCCTTCCTTATGTCTGTCTGCATCACAATTTCTGTCACCATGTCTGCATACCTAAACCTCATAAATAACACCTTTGAATTCCCTGAGATCCATCACTCTGTGAGCCTTCTGGATAACTCATTGAGTTATCTATACTGATTTCCATTGCCCAAATTCCATAGACCCTACCTGTCATTTCTAATAGCTGACTCATTCCCTGCACAAATTTGAATAAAAGAATGTCCTTCGATAAGTATAGCTCATGGCAAAAGAACAAGTCTGTTTAAAACCTTCAATAGGATGTTAATATACTGCAAAAGCAAAAAAGACCCCTGCATCGAAACCCAGTAAGGTGGGCCCACCACTGAGATCCATCCATTCGATACTACCATAACTCTATAGGCAGTATAACATTATGCAGAAAAGAAAACTGCACAGGAAAATACTGTAATGTATTTGTGGATTTTAGTGCTTTTAGTGGTTGTCGGATAAAATAAAGTCTATTCCTGTTACTCGTGGCTCCTAGTGCTTCTATTTCTTGTTGTAGTAAAATACTGTAAATACCTTAACAATAACACTATGTACAATATAGGATTCTTTTAAATCCTACAAGACTCTACTGTGACCCATTTTTTACAGTGCTCCAAAACAAAATTCAGAAGAAAAAGGAGTGGTTCATTGCTTCAGCCCTCTCCCCACTAAACTGCAAAGGACTGACTATTAGTCAGAGGATTATGAGGCACCATCAGACATTATCATGGCAAATAATCTGAAATCTGTGTTTAAAATATCTGTACTCCCTTTGCCATTTAAACTGTCCCTGCTCCCTCTTCTACAGAAGACGTAGCACACCATTTCCCCCAACCTTTGGTCATACTGTCACTTTCACAAAAATTACAACTGTGGACTGCCAGTAGATCATCCTGGATAAAATGTACCATTTCTTATCACTGCTACAATGTACTATCATCACTAATGTCTCATGGCTTAAACCTTCCTATCCTCTCTTCCTCTCCTTTCTCTATATCCATAAACTATAAGCAATATTTTCCAAAAATTGCTGTTACTGCCTTAGAAAATTAAGTATACTTTAAGAATTGCAAATATTATGCATTAAACTAAAATTGTAATTTGTGTTTTATCTTTTGTTTTCTTCTCACTCTAATATTTGCATTTTTCTGTGTACAACGCTGTAAATAACTGATTATCTATCTTACCAAGATATAACTTAGCTGTGTAAACTGGAGCTTTTCTACCTGGGCTTCCAGTGAAAAGGGGCTCTTGTTCCCCAATCAGACTGCTCCCTATAAATAAATGTTAGTAAATAAGTAAAAAAGATGACTTCTTGCAACAAAGTTTTAACATAGATCACAAATTAATTATGGAAGTTGTAATAAATCCTATGCAGTTTTGTGGGATATGAAAAAAAAAGCAGTGACCTACTCCTGGCAGTTTTAAAGCTTGTTTCTGGAGATTACAGGAATAGATAGACATGGATGGCACAGGTCAACAAAGGAATTAAAAGACTAGGCAAGTGATCTATCTGTTGGCTGAAAGATATAGGGATAATACAATGATAACTGGTAATAAAGGAGATTAATTCAATGAGTGAGATGTATCAGGGTTGAAGGGATTACAAGAGAAAAAAAAGAAGTGGGAAAAGAATATAATGCAGACATGAGATTGTAGTTTAGACTGAAAAATCTCTAGAGCTTGAGTAGAACTGTGTCTTAGTGCATAAAATAGGGCAAACAACCTATCCCAAGCCCTGACACTTTTAATATTTAATATTCCAGAACTATAAATTGTTACAGAGACACAGAATGCCTTAATCCCATTGTTCTCTGTCCTGATTTCTTCTAAGATACTCTTTGCTGCTACCTAACTTCTAGGGTGTCAAAAGAACTTGCTGCATCTATGTATAATGTCTTCACAGTAAGTACCAATGTGATGAAACTCTAGAATGATGTGATATCTGCACACCATTATTCAGGAATATGATATGGGGTAGTAGTAGAATTCCGCAGTCTAACAGCTATCAGTTCCAGTTGGGAATAAAGTGTAATAACGGATGTTTACAGTGCTGCCATTGAATGTATTCTGTTCTACCTAGAAGTGTGTTATTAAGAACATATGGATTACTACCTTTAACCAAGATATGTGATTTTGAATGTTCATACTGATTCATTGTAGAAATTGTGAATGTTTAAGAAATACACTCAGTTTGAAGAAAAACATAAAAATGTTTCCAGTGGGTCTATATATGACCTCTAATTTACCAGATACCAAAATGATATATGCTTGGACTAACATATCCTATAGTGCCTTTTTTTATGCACTGCCAAACAGACAAACCTTGCAACATAGCAAGAGGTACTCAGGACAAGCTAAAGGTGTTACTGCTCAATTCCAGGAGTATCAACAAGAAACTGCACTCCCTAGAAGCATCACCCTGGAGAATGCTGATGTCTGTGTAGTCATTGAAACATGGTTCAAGGCATTAGAAAACACTCTGGCTATGCATGGCTATAATGCCTTTCACACGTTTTGACCATCCATTGAACATGAAAGAGCAAAAGGCTGAATGTAGCTATCTACATAAAGGATAAGGACATATCAAGGCTGGCCCCTGTATGGCCATATAAACAACTGCATAGAAACATCAGTACTAGACAGAAATAAGTCCAGGTCAAACCACAAAAACAGGCCTCCCTGGTGGACTCCTGGTATTAATAGGTTGTACAATAAAAGAAAAAACATCTCGTTGAGAATTAGTAGGGAATGTACACAACACAACAAAATGTCCCTCATCAGTCTAAACAAGCAGATCAGGGAACTAGTCAAGACTCCGAAAGCAGACTTTGAGACAAATATAGCCTCCAAAGCTAAGGATAACCATAAGGCATTTATCAGCTCTGCCCACAATCTTAGAGCAACACCCAAGAATGTATAAAATTAGTTGTGAACAGCATCACCTATACTCAGCCAGAATATATAGCAAACCTGCTGGCCGATAAATTCAGCTCAAATTTCATCTCCTCTTCATCCCCATTTCTCCCCCAAGAAATACCTTCCACCACTCCCCTGCCAGTTATCACTAAAGAACAGGTTGCTACTGCACTCTCTAAGGCTAAAAGCACAGCTTCAATGGGGCTCAGCGATATTCCAGGATGCCTCTTAAACATCTTGAATCGGGGTCTATCAGGGTCTATCAGGCCCTTTAGGATCTCTTTTTAATCATGGCCTCTTGGTTGGCTTTGTCTTGATAGAATGGAAGACAGCAACAGTCATCCCTCTGCATAAAGGGGGACCATCAACTGAACCAGGTAATTACAGACCAATAAGTTTGACTACCTTTATATGTAAGGCAACAGAAAGAATTATCATGGACCTGAAAAATAATGACATAGGAAACCAAACACTTGACTCACCCAAATCTGGCTTTGCCAAGGGCAGGTCATGCCTATTAAATCTGGCGGACTTTTTTGAAAAAGTCATTAGGGACATGGATGAGGATAAAACAGAGCATACCACATTCCTTGACCTTGTGAAGGTATTTGACACAATCCTACGCTCAGGTATTTTAAATGAACTGACAAAACTGAACATAAATCTCTATGTCACCAGATGGATAGCCAATTGGCTCACAGACAGGACTAGTGGTTAAAGTGGATGAATCCAGATCCAGCAAGAGGCCATTTATGCATGGGCTCGATGCTGGGACCACTCCTGTTTGGAATATACTTTTCTGAAGTCAAGGCTAATGTGGAAGGCTTCTGGATGACAAAGTTTGACAATAACTGGAACTCGGGGACAATGATTGAATCACCCATTGATGTAGATATCCTTCAGGAGGGTCTAAATCAGACAAATGATTGCTACCAGAGGCAACGTTAAAAGTCAACAATATAAGCAGATGGGTAACAGTAGTGAAAGACATCTTATATTTACATTTTAGCATAAATTACAGTTATAGAATAAAATAATATATTAGCTTTAACTGCCTCAACATCATCCTTGTAGTCACCAAAGCCTTCTTTTTAACCACTAAATATTTTGATTTAAAGGACTAATAATTCAGTTAATTCCATAGCCAACTATGAAATTTCCATGATTAAGAAAAAAATATTCCTGTGCATAGGTTCTGTACATAATAATCTGCACCAGTTCCCATTATCTAAAGCCTGAAATAACAAACCATTCCTTCTTATTCACTGCTGTCAGGGCTTCACTGATTAATTTATTTCCTGTGACTCACTGACAGAAAAAAATCTCCTACTTCACTATTCTACTTGCTGTGTAAACTCTGTGTGCGCTGGAAGAAATACATTTTTCTGCACACAAAAAGTTCAGTGTCACTGGTAAAGAATGTTTAAAAGTTATAGAGTACATAAAAGTTAATTAAAGTTAAACCATCTCAACAGGCAACATGACTAGTGAAATTAAGACAATGAAATGCACACTATCTATATTCTGTTTCTCTGAATATGATTTTCTTACCTTCCACATGCATATTGTGTGATAACCAAGGCACTTAGCCATAGTAATACTTCTGTTTTTTTTTTTAACCTGAAACTGACACTTGGGCCTATTTTGGTGGTGGTGGTGGGGTAATACCTGGTGAAAAAAATAATAGTGAAAACAAGTGCAATTCATTAAACATTTAACACAATTGTAGAAATTCACACGTTCCAAAGTGAAAGTTGTTTATGGGACATGGGTGTGACTGTGCATACATGAACAGAACAATGATGATAAACACTTCTTAAACTTTCTACTTCTAAGTGATATCCTGGCAAGTTTTAAATCCCCTCAAAGCCAGAAAACTATTGTTTACGGGGAGATGTACACTGCTAACTTATATTAGCATGTGAACAATTGCAGAGAAGTAGCTGTATCCAGCAGAAACAAGCACACGGTGAACCCTACAGCAAACCTCACTGGTGGAACCACAGTATGAATAACATTTATAGGAAAAGGAAGAAAACTGCGCCAAAAAATAAAATGTGCAACAGCTAGCATGTCAGAAATTCCGTCATCAAATTAAATAAGTCACTTAGGAGTATAATTAAAAGCAACAAAGCCAAAATAACACAAAAATAGCCACCCAGGCCAAAGATTTCCACAAGGTCTTGTTCATGTATGTCTGTAATCTCAAAAGAGCTATGCAGCAGTCCTCCCAGCTAATTGTTATTAACACTACTTGTACTGAAGCTGAAGATATAACAAACCCACTTGCTAATAAAGTAATCTCCAACTTCACCCCCAAATACCTCACAAGAAATATCAGAAACCAATATGCCCCCAGCTATCACACCAAATCCTGGTAGCCCTCTCAAATCCCCAATATACTGCATATATTAGTTATGACAATATTCCTAGATGTAGCCTGAATAGGATGAAGCATGACTTATTCATGCCCCTAACAGCACTGTTTATCCTTAGTCTTCAAATGGCTTCATACCAAGTGAATGGAGGACAGCAGCAGTCATACCCATGCACATGGGAGGGCTATCCATCAACCTGGGTAACTACTGATTCATAACTCTGACCAGCCTCATAAGTAAAGCCATGGTAAGACTTATCATGGAAGTAGTCTATAAGAATAAAAAGAACCTACAAACAATGGACCCTTCCCAGTCTGGTTTCATCAAAAGCAGGTCAAGCTTTTTTAATCTAGTGGCCTTTTTTGAAAAAATCACCAAAGTGATTCAAAGATGGCTGCCATTCTGTGAACACTGCAAATCTACAGCTCTGCAAATATCCTGAGGAAAATCTAACCCTGAAGTTATACTATGAGTCATTTAACAACAATCTTTTGAAAAACTAAATCTGCTCCATTCAGGTATCTGAGGAGAGGTGATTGAATCTGGGAAAATCAAAGAATTCAACAGGATTAGACCTGATTAACTGACTCTGAAGAGAGTGCCAAACAAAGGATTTGTCTGAATAACAAACTTTACTATCAAGCTATAGTGAAGGACAATACTGATTTACAATGTCAAAACAAGATAAAAATATGGAGACAACAACAACAAAAACTAAACTGTCTGAACTGCAATCACCAGAAAAGGACTAAACTTCAAAAAGGCAGAAACTCATTAAACAACAGGAGCTTTCCAAAGCAGAGAATAAAAATAAACCAGACCAGCTAACGGACATGGAGGATATCAAATCTGCTTTGTTACCTATTCAGGGAGCTTTGGAAGAACTATCTAAGCAGGTACAATCTTTTGGCATTACATGGAGTCAAATGCTAGAAAGAATGGACAGAACTGAAGCCAGAATATCTGAAAATGAAGATAAAATAACACTGCTGACTAAAAAATCTGATACTCATGACCTGGACATACAATCTATGCAAGCAAAAATCCTGGACCTCGAGGCGAGATCCAGGAGAAATAATATAATTATCAGAGGGATACCTGAAAATATTCAATACAATGATTTAATTCCTTCCATTATACAAATCTTTACAATATTGTTTAATGACTCTGACATAGCTAAACAAATAATAATAGAAAGAGCTCATAGAGCTTTGAGAGAAATGCAGGCATCAAATATATCAAGACCAGTCTATGTCAAAATTCTTAATTACCAAGATGTTAATAAAATAATAATGGCTGTTAAAAAGAACAGAGGTTATATTATGTGGAATAACAATAAAGTTGCTGTGGCTCATGATTTACCCCTTCAAATAAGACAAGCTAGGCAAGCTTTATCTGCTTACTGTAAATTTCTTATTGAAAAACAGATTAAATTTCAAATGAAGTATCCCAATACACTAATGTTTACAGTCGAGGGATATAAATATTCAGTTTCCACAAAAAAAGAAGCAAAATCTACCTTTTTGAAGATATTTAAAGCCTTGCCTGCTTCAGAGAGCTAATATGGCCTTCCGTTGGGACTGTTACAACAATAGAGGTCGGATTCGTGTTTTGCTTTAATCCGAGACTTCTGAATCCTTTGTTTAAAGTTTTGGTTCTGCAGGCCTCTTTCTAATCTGATAAGGATTTGTCTTTCATTGCTGGATCGTTTGCAAGCCATTCATGAGTTTTTATGGCTCCCACGAACTCTTCCTCATCACGAAGTTACAGGAAATGCTTCTTTTGTTGTCCTAGGGCCGGTTTTGAAGTGGCGCATCCAGAAGTCCGCTCGTTTAAAGGGTCCGTCGTCGCAAACTCGACGGCAGTTTCTCAGGTTTGGGAAACTGGAAAAACTGTGTGGAAGAATGTAAACTGACTATTACAGCACAAGTGCTTACATTTTAAACACATAGGAAACACTGAACTGTTTTATATAATACATTTAATTATTTAGTTATCCAGGTATATTTGGAATTGGAGTGCTTATTTAATAGTGTGGTGAGAGCATATACAGCTTTAATTCTAGTCCTAATATAAAGTTTATATGCAGTTAGTGAGTGGTCAAGTTTGATGTCATAACACAAAAGACTATGATTTTGTTTTAATTGCTGTGGTTATTGCTGTTTTGACAATTGCTGACTACTCTGAGATCCCTTGTGTTTGTTTAAGCTCTCAGATTTTAGTTAACTTAATGACATTTGATTCACTGTGTGTTTTCTCCACATGGAACAAACAAAAGAGAATGCATTTTAAAACAGGACAGTACTAACATTAAGGAATTTCTTAGGAAAATGTGTGTCCAGTCACTCACTGAAAATTAAAACAAACTGTGCATGTAAGATCTCTGCATAACAGTGCATATGAAACCATCATACAGAGTAAATGCTGAAGTGTATTTGTTTACAATAGTACATACAGTATAGATTGTCTACAAACAATTACTGTAATCTATATTATGGTTTAGTGTCTCATGTTTTGACTTTATGGGGTTTTGGAAAATTGTCTTTTAGTTATTCTTAAGATGTATGATGTATATATTACAGGAAAGTATCAGTTTTCCTATTCACGGAATGTTTTTAATGGGACACAACTTATTATTATTATTATCATTAGATATTTGAAGTGTTTGGAGAGGAATGATAAGAATAATTTATGTTGTTAATACTTTTTTTCTCGACATAATTTATGAAATTGATAAAACAAGAGATGTAGATGTTTAGCAGTGTTTAATAGGGAATGTTTAGGTTAGGCTTTGTAGATTTAGTGGTAGTAGTCATAGGTTTTTTGCATGATATAGTGGTAATATATTTTAATCTAAAGAACATTTATTTAGTAATGTTATTAATCCTTACAATGTTTAACAATGTGGAAAATCTATGTATGTCCTGGTCCAGGGGTTTAGTGGGTAGGCACTGGTGTGGGACGGGATTTCAACAATGCTTCCAGAAAGTATATCTTTTGAAAAAATATTTGAATCTATTTGTTTTTTTCCAACGTAAACCATATTTGAATCAATTAAAGGTCGTACTATGTGGGAAATAGATTCATGGAATACGAAAGGGCTCCAGAATTTGAAAAAGAGGAAACTGTTTCTTCATTTATTTTTGCAGGCTAGGGCATGTTTTATTTTACTCCAAGAAACTCATTTGACTAATGATCAATGGGCAGTTATTAGGGAAAAAAATGGATCAGAGAGGTCATAGCTTCGGAAGGTAAAACTAATAGTGCGGGGGTCACGATAGTTATAAAGAGCCAATACCAAGAACAAATTCTAGACTTTAAAGTAGATAAGGAGGGAAGATGGTGTTACGTGATTCTGTCATCTAATCACTATGATAAACCTACTTTATTCTTAATATATATGCACCATGTAACAATCAACACCTTTTTATACTATCACTTTATTCCATTTTGACTCAATATAATAATCACTACATAATTATAGGAGGGGACTGGAATTCATACCAAGATCCTAAACTGGATAAATCAAGTGGCCATAGGTCATTTAATACTCAAGCAGTAATAGCTTTGAGTGAACTTAAAGGTGACTTTAAATTGTATGATCCTTTTAAATACGTAAGCAATCAGTTTACAAATAACTTCTATTCAACATGTCACAAAATGTGGTCTAGAATAGATTTTTTCTTGATTTCAGAAAGTTTAATTATTCTAGATCCCAGTGTTACCGTATAAGCTCGGTACTTATCAGATCATTCTAAAATTACTTTAAATTTTAATAAAGACCCCAAAAATAGCTTATCACATAGAGGGTACAATTGGACCCTAAATCCAAATTTATTAAATAAAGAGGATATAATTCAGGAAACTCAAGCTGTTCTTGATCTTCTATTAGTTAGTCTATCTAAACAACAACATTTACCCGATATTGAATGGGCAACAACCAAAGCACAAGTAAGAGAGATTTTTTTGCAAAAAGCTACCTATTATAAAATAATTCAAAATAGTGATATGCAAAGACTGGAAACCAAAATCAAGTCATTAGAACAGGATTTATTTAGGAAATGTAACCAGCAAACAGAAAAAGAACTATTAAAATGTCAAAAGGAGCTCTTTTTGATCCAGAATAGTAGGTTGTCATTTTATGAACATAGATTGTTGGCAAAATATGCTAATCATATTCAAATGCCTTCAAGGGCATTAGCTAGAATCATTAATCAATCGAAAGTCCCTTTGTAGATCACTGAAATACAGTTTAAAAACAATAGATATACAAAATCTGAAGATATTATGAGTATTTTTGAAATGATTTACTCTCAGCTTTACAGTGATAGACAGGAATCTTCCACAAATAGGATTAATAATGACTTTTTGCAAAAAATTATTTTTCCAAAAATTAACGATAACTCTCAAATAGATTTAATTAAGCCAATTTCCTCTGGAGAAATAATAGATACAATTAAAAAGTTGAAATCTCATAAAGCACCAGGTCCGGATGGATTGACCGCAGAATTTTATAAAACTTTTTGTGACTCCTTTGGCAAGATACTTCCACATATATTTAATTATATAATTAATAATGGAATTAGTGATCCTCACTTTAATGCATCCAGAACAATTCTTATTCCCAAAGAAAACACTGACTTACATAACCCGGACAACTATAGACCTATCTCTCTTTTGAATATTGACATGAAAATTTGACATCTATCTTAGCTAATAGATTGAAGAAGGTAATAGACTTAATAATATCCAATGAACAGGCCGGATTTATGAATGCCAGACAAACTACTGACAATACCTTATCACTACATACATTAATTTCCTATGCTTGTCAAAAAAATATTAATGTTTATGCTCTCATTATTGATGCACAAAAAGCATTTGATAGAGTTAATTTGAAATTTCTGTTCGATCTTTTATCATACTTTAATATACCTCAAGAATTTATTTTAACGTTACAAATATTATATAATAACCCATATACAACTTTATATATTAATAAAAATTTTTCTAAAAGAATACAAATTAAGAACGGAACTCGTCAGGGCTGTCCTTTATCCCCTATATTATTTAATCTATATTTAGAACCACTGTTTTTGCATATTAAGCAAAATATATACCATAACGCCCCAATAGTTTATGGCACCAAGATATCTATGACTGCCTTTGCTGATGACCTCAATATTTATAGTATGAATCCAATTTCAGATACTAAAAAAATACTAAAAGCAGTGGAAGATTTTGCTGATGTATCCAACTACAAGATAAACCTTAAAAAAACAACTTATTTCCTTTGAAAACACCGAAACCTTTTTCTCTTTTTCCATTGGTAGGGCAAATTAAATCGGAGAATAAGATAAAGTACTTGGGTGTTATCTTTTCTACAGATAACAGAGATTTCTATGTGAATAATGTCAAGTTGCTTTGGGATCAGATATTGTCCGATTTAAGAAGATGGAATAATTTGAAATTACCAACAATGGCAAAAGTTTCAATAATTAAAATGAATGTGTTACCCAGAATTTTGTACATTTTTAGAGCTACTCAAGTTTTGATCCCCAGGAAATTTTTCAAACAAATTCACATGGAATCGGCTAAATTTATATGGGAACCTAAGAAGACTAGAATATCATATGATAAATTGATGACACCGAAAAATAAAGGAGGCCCAGATCTACCTAATTTTGAAATGTATTACTTAATAATAAATTCTAATAGAATTTTAAGAATAGCTTACTATGAGATATCTAGTAATAAATGGTCACCCAAATGAGTAGTTATGAATCATAAACACGTTGTAAGTTTGAATATTAACCCGAAAGCTTTACCTTTTTTAAGTAAAGATTCTTTTCAATTATTTTCTTTAATGGAGCATATTACAGTATATACAAGTCTAATACAAAATATTTTCCAATCATTAAATCTCTTACAGCATATGATTACTTTTCAACCCTTTCATAAGAACCAGAATTTGAAAATTAATAACCAAGTAATAGATCTTAAAAAATATCCACTCATAATTAATCTAACTTTACTTGAAATATATCCATATCTTAACCATTCAGATCATGATATGTTGCAGGGGATGAATCTTCCTAAATCTTACTTAATAATATTGAGACAATTAAAGGATCTCTCTGTAAATTACTTCAAAGACTTTAAAATTGATGAGGAAATGTTAACTAGTTGTTCAAACTTATGGTTAACTCTTAGACAAGATATCAAATTTATTACCTCTACAAGTGAACTGATAAAAGAGCTGAAATACCAAAACCAAATACTTTTGTCAAAATATTAGAAGGATAAAATACCATTGATAGAAGATAACAAAATACTAAAGGCAATTAACTTAACAATAAAATCAGTTTCTTTCCAAAAATTTATATTTACACAATTGATTATATTTAATAATGCCTACTATACACGCCTTAGCTTGCATAAATTCAACTCGAAGAACTCGCCCAAATGTCCATACTGTAAAGATCAAACTTTGGACCTCTTGCACATGTTCTGGAGCTGTAAATGTATTTACAAACTTTGGAATTCCTTAAAAATCCAACTAGAAAAGATGGGATATCAACATTCTACACTTTCTTGGGAATTCATGATACTACATATTCCTCCTAATAATTTGAATAGAACCCAAATGATTATACTTATGAATATGTTTTTATTAATGAAACTTTATATAGCTACAAATTGGTTGACTCCATTTCAAACTTTGTGAGAAAACTTTAAAGGTTTAGCCATGAAACATATTCTAGCACATAAACTTATAATTAAGGATAATAAAAGGAATATTAATAACCCGAAGGTTTGGGAACAAATTTTCAACATTATATTAGCTTAATGTACTACACTCAGCTCAACCCCAGGACATGCATACTTGATGTGAAAGTTGGTAAGAACAATTCATTCTAATGATAGTAGATTTTTTGACTCTTGTCATTACATGCTCCTTTCTTTTCTTTCTTGATTTTGTTTAATGGATGGAAGCATTCATGTAAATAATGTACATAGTTTGTAGTATGGGTATTGTTAGCTTAATTTGGGTATTATTTGTATATCTTTTTATTTGCTGCTTTTCTTTATTGTATGGAAAATTGGTAAAATAATAAAGATTTATTATGGAAAAAAAAAGAAAAAAATCACCAAAGCAACGGATGAAAGCAAGATGGTATACACTAACTACCTAGACTGAACCAAAGCTTTTGACATAATACCCACTCAGGCATTGTAGAAAGTTTTCCAAATTAGGAATAAACTCTAACTTCATCCACTGGATTGCCAAATGGCTCATAGATAGGACAGAAGAAGTCAAGACAGGGGAAGGGAAACTTCCTCCACAAAAAGACTAGTCAGTTGTGGAGTCCCAGTGGGCTCAGTGCTGGGATCACTTCTACTCCTTCTCAGAAGTCCAAGCAAATGTCAAGGGTCCTTGGTTGGCTAAGGCTGTGGATGACTGCAGGCTGATAGCAGTCACTAAATCCCCAAAAGACTAAGACATCCTCAAGGTAGGCTGGTTCCATACAAATAACTGCTGTCAGAGTCATGGACTAACACAAAATGTGAAAAAAGTGCTTTATTATATTTTTTGGGAAACTGACAGACTCGGGAAACAATCACATTGCCAATACACCTTTAAGAGTCAATACAATAGTTAGAGATTTGGGAACATACCTAGACAAAGACCTAGCATTAAAACATCTTTTTTTTCTGTTGTAAGGAAATCTTTCTATATTGCTCAGCACAGAAGCAAAGAGATAACATCTCAGTCCAGATCTCTTAAGGCCCATCATTGAGTATAATAGCCCCTTTGGCATGTACCTGATATATGCAATAATTAGATGGCCCACAGAGGTTCCTCACAAAGAGAATACAGGAACTAAACTACATGACCTACATGGACCGCCTCAAAGCACTAATGCAATACTCAAGTTTCTTATATACTGTTAAGAGCTGATCTGTGTCTGGCCTATAAGGCATCTTCTGACCCAGTACTAATAGGCCTACTGCATATATCCAAAATAAATTGTATCAGAAATACATGATCCAGTGACTTCAACCTCTTCTGCAACATAAACTGAACAGTTTGGGAGACAGGAACATATCCTACAGGAGACCACTACTCTGGAACAGACTTCCTCATTCATGTAAAACAAAGCCCATCCCTGTCCCTATTCAAATGCAACTTAGTTCAATTGATGGGACTAAGAACATTTACTCTAGGACTGTCTCCTGTGCTACTAATGGACAGATGCAGTGCCTAGTTACCCTGTCTTGCAGCAGGGTTCCCTTACAATGCCCAGCAGTATGATCCTAGCAACATTCATTCAAAAATGGGAAGCACAGGAAAAAGTCATGGAAAGAGTAATTTGAACACATAATGGAATACCATGTCTAGTCTTAAACTGGCCCTTCAGGAAGTTAGTCTAGTATTCAAATATGAACCCATAAAAATGCAAATGTAAGCATTATGGTGAATGTCTCTGTCCAGTCAAGAAAGGCTATTTACTCTAGTCATCAAGGATCTGATCACAAAGTCAGATAATCCAAAGAAGGGTAAAGGGGGAGTAGGGCTACTTTTTACTATTTGCTAATAATATGGAACCACTGGATAACTTATTTCAGAAGGTGTAGAACCTGTCTGAGGAATTTACAGCATAGGAATGCTTAGAATATAACTAAGCAAAAGCAACCCAAATAAACATCAACAAAATCATGATACTGAGAAGGTAGGACAAGCATGTTTGGCCTGGGTCTTTGAGACATGAAAAGAGATAATAGAGAAAAAACAAGAACCTGTTACAAAATATGGGTTACCCTAACTAGGAGGGTTACTATGGTAGAAATGGAAATGATCTGCAGAGTACACTATATTTTTTAGACATTTCCAGCAGGCTACCACAAGAAAAATGGACGAAGATGTACCAGGCAAGGTGAGGCAGACATTTACAAAGATGGAAGTGCAGGAGAATATGGGGAAGGTAATGTGGCTGAGTAATAAATGTGTCCTGGGAAGTTCAGTTTTCCAAATTTATACATCCAAATCCGGTAGTTTACTTAAAGGGAACAGTAGGAAGAGTAAGTGTGGATGGTCAGGAAGGTTACAACATAGAAGACAATGTGGGAAGGTGAAGACAATGAAAGAAAAAAGGCAAACAAAAATCAAAACTGATTTAAGAAGCTGGATAGGGGACCCTGGAGATAGCTAAATAGGGGCAGGAATTAAATGTGAGAACTCAATAGTCTGAAAAAAGAGTAATGAAATCTTATAATCTGCAGAAGAAACATTAAGATGGAAAAATGAATGAGAGCCAGAGGGGAAAAATGAAGGATACTTGAAATATCTAAACTAAATTGGAAAGGAGGCTCAGACCCTGGAATAAGACCAGGCGTACAGTTCATCTAAAAAATAATTGGCTAATGCATAGTTAGTTAGTCACTATGACCAAAGCATCTGAAAACATAAGATGAACATAGAGGTAAGGAGTAACAGTATTACAGTGCAGTAGGAAATGTCAGTGAATAGATTGCAGTAGGTTCGGACAGGTCTTAGTGCAGTAATATGGAGGGGTATGATGGGGAAAAGGACTCTATGAGGACTAACCCATTTTAGGACTGAGTCCGAAATGATTTATTCATCTGTTAAAACACTGACAAGAAGCAAGACAGTGTACAGGACATGTTAAACCTATTACAATGTTCTGATGCAAGTAGGTTAAATACCTGCACTGATGTTCTACACCCCCTTTGAGCTTTAAGACTTAGGAAATATCAGGAGTGCAAATGTTGGAGTTCTTGAGAAATATAAGTAAAATCTTTCACATTTTCTACATACATACATACATACAAATATTTCAAGCACGGGCATTAATGCTCTTCTAGCTTGCCAATATACCAAAACACGTCTTCCCATAATAAGTGCCCAGGCTGTTCTTAAACATATCTAAACTAGTACTTGCTTTAATGCAATTTCATAGTCTGTTCCATGCATCAGCAACTCTGTCAGAGAACCAATTAGTACACTTCTCATTCTTATAGAACCTTCTACACAGGTTGTCTGATGCTTCTCTACTACTTTTTGATAACCCCAAATATTCCCTAGACTGTATAAATCTTTTATAATGACATATACTTCTAAAACTATCATTACCCAATTGGTTGACATGATTAGGAAAACTCATAGCTGAATCTACCCATATACCCAGGTCCTTAGCAGAGTCTACAGTTTCAATCACTGTGTGCTGTATTAAATACTCACCTTTCAATTTATGTCTCCCAAATCCATTGTATTTATCAGCATATTATTCTCCTGCGCCCAAATGGCCAATTTAGTCATTATTTTGCAGACATGCCTTATATGCAACCCATGCTCATAGGTTCATAGGTAGGTACTAGGCTATTGGGCCAAGGGCCTAAGTAAGCTAAGCCAACAAGGTTCCCTAGCTTATGCCACCCAAGAAAGTTAATTTCCTGTGCCCCTGTTGAGCAGAGCCACAGAAGTGATCCCCGGAGTGTATTTCCTATTTCTCATCCACTCATCAAGATTTTTTTTGGAGAGTGCTAATGAGGAACTTTGCTTGACATAGATGGGTAGCTTGTTCCAGAGTATAGAAAGTCTCTGGGACAGGAATCTATCCCTCCAGCATGTCCTGTTTATTGTGGTGACAAGGTTTAGGTCCCTAGAGCATTTAGCTTAGAGGGATTGGGATTTCTTTAGGTGTAGCTTGTCCAACAGTTCTGAGTTTGACATAGCTTTATTTGTTAGGCAGAGATCTCCTTGGAGTAAGTGATATGCTATAGAGTAAAGCTGGAGTTTTTTGAGATGGTCAGTGTAGGGTATCTGTTTGAGGCCAGTAATCCTTTTTGTGAGGTACTTCTGTGGCCTTTCCAGCTGCTGCAGATGTCTTGTGAGGTACATTCTAAAAGGACAAGTGTACTCTATAATGGGTCTAATGAGTGCCGAGTAGAGGGGAACAATGACCTCTTTTTTCCTGTATGAGAACCCTTTTGTGATGAGGTGTGCTACATAGAAGGATTTCCTGACTACTGTGGCAATGTGATTATCAAAGGAGAGACTACTGTCCACCTGGGTACTAAGGTCTCTTATCACACATTCAACATTAAGTAGACTGCCAGTTATGTGGTAGTTCATGGGTACAGAGTTTTTACCAAAATGGATGACAATGCACTTTTTGGCACTGAGCTTGAAACCATGCCTCTGACACCAGGCATCTGTCTCAGTGAGACCCTTCTGTAGGATGTCCACATCATTTGGGGAATCAACTATGGCTCCTAGTTTGCAGTCATCTGCGGACTTCATTAGCCAGAGGCCTTCTGTGTTAGCCTGTACTTCAGAGAAGTAGATACCGAACAGGAGAGGTCCCAGGAATGAACCCTGTGGTACTCCACTTGTCACTGGTTTGAAGTCAGATTTGGAGTCTGCAACTTTTACAGTGTGGGTTCTGTCAGTGAGCCAGTTGGAAACCCACCTTGTGATGTAAGGATTTATGCCTAGTTTAATGAGTTTAGCTATAATTCCAGAATGGGGGATGGTGTTGAAAGCCTTGGCGAGGTCAGGATAGGCTATGTGAACCACCTTACCTTTGTCTATGGCTTTGGTGACTGCCTCAAAGAAGTCGATCAGTTTCAGAAGTCATGATCTGCCTTTCACAAACCCGAACTGGGTGAGGTCCAGAGTTTGGAGGTTACCAATGTCTTTGTTTATGAGTTCCATGATGATATGTTCCATGGCCTTGCAGACCAGGCTTGTCAGGCTAATATGGCAATAGTTCCCAGGATCAGTGGTGGCTCCCCCTTTGTGATGTGGGATAACTGTTGCTGTTTGTCATTCAGTGGGCACAAAGCCTGATGTGAGGCTATGACTGAACATGGTGCTTAGTGGGGAGCCAGTTCATTCTGAAGTTGTATAAAACGCAGCCTGGGATGTTGTCCGGTCTCATGGATGCTGTGTTTTTGGTTTTAGAGAGTGCAGCTTTTACCTGCATAGATGTGATTACAGGGACTCTGCATTCTTCCTGTATAGCTATGGGCCCTTTAGGGGGTGAGAAGGGGGTAAAGTTAGCAGGTCTATATTATAATATCGAAGTCTAAAAACTTCTAATGTTATAATATCGAACCCATTCAATCGAAACACCAGAAAAACGAACAGTCAGAATAGTGAATTTTTTCCCAGGGAAAAAATTTGCTGTTCTGACAAACATACACACAACTCAAGCACACCAAAATAAATAATCCACACACATACACTTCACAAAATCCTACACTAAACAAGACATACACCACTAGCTATCCACTTACCTTAACCCAACCCTAACCCTAAGGTCCCTAACTATTGCACACTCACCTTACCCGCTCCCTAACCCTAACTCAACTACCCCACCCTAACCCTCACGTCCACACAGTCACACATTTACCTGACCTGCGCCCTAACCCTAACTCACCTAACCCATGCCCAATCGCACACTCACCTTCATTCGCACACTTACATTAACCCAGTCCGTAACCTTCGCTCCACAGTTGAGGAAACAGCGAAGCTGCAGAAATGGCCCACTGAATACATTCCCTAGGAAAGTATTCGGTGTTCTGCAGCTTCGCTGTTTCAAGAGATTGCTCTACTGGGTTCGATATTATAACATTCAAAGGTTTTACACTTTGATGTTATATCTGCTAGGATGTTGGCTATATCAGTTGGCTCTGTAATTTTCATGCCGTTGTGCTGTAACTCAGAGCAGATCTGGGTGTTGCCATTGAGATTCTTGACATAGCTATAGAATGCTTTGTGGTTGCCCTCAGAATCAGTGGCAATTTTGTTTTCATAGCTAGCGTTGGAGGATCTTATGAGGGATCTCAGTTTCTTACTTAGGCTCACCAGGGAGCTCCTCCACTCATGGGATTTTACTCTCTTTTGCAACAGTTTCTTCCTTCTGTTGTAGAGTTTGTTTATGGCAGGGGACCACCAGATTGGCATCCTTTTTTTGGAGGATAGCATCTTGGTTCTGTTTGGGATAGCACGATCCATGCACTCGGGTAAGTGCTTATAGAGTGCATTTATGTAGGATTCAGCAGTCGTAACTGTATTATCCATCTGTATGGATGTCATGAAGTTCACCACTTCTGTCTTAAGAAGCATGAATTTGGCTTTGGAGAAATTTTTTACCATGGTTTCCTTAATGGTGGGTGGGGGCCGAATGCAGATATCTAGGGTAATTAGCTTATGGTCGGATCTGACCAACGAGGAGTTGATTTCAGGTGTGGAACACCGGTCACTCATGTTGATAATGACTAGGTCTAGGATAATGTTGCCCCTAGTAGGGGTGTGGATAAGTTGATCCAGGGAATTGGAATTTATGAATTCCAGAAAACGTTGAGTGAAGGAGTTGGTACATGAGTATTTTTCCCAGTTAATGATGGGTAGTTGAAATTACCCATGATTAGGGTGTTTGGTTAAACCCTAATATTTTCCAGTATGTCAAGAAAAGAGGAGAGGGAATCCTGGGGCATGGTGGAAGATCTGTGGCAAGCTGCAATTTGGATTGCAGTTTTGCCCAGAGTTAGTTGCCCTTGGATAACCTCGGATGCATTATGCTGCGCAACTAGCCTGGATGTGTGGATATCTTTAATGAATATGGACACAGCTCCACCTTTGGTGCTCTGGTCCAGGTTAGATGGCCGAAATGTGTGGTATAAGTTATAGCCTGGTAATGCAGGGGGGCTCTCTAGAGCCTTGGACCAGGTCTCAGTCACTGCACAGATATTGATGTTCTTCATTTTAAGGAGTGCCTCGAGTGAGTGCATTTTGAGATTTAGACTTCTAGCACTGAGTAGCATTACCCTCAGTTTTTGCTTGCCTGTTCCTGTTATGGTGGTGAATTTTTAGCCAGTATCCGGAATCCCAGGGGTGAAAGGTGTAGGCCATCTCTGGCCAAGCATCGTGGACTGCCGACCATGTCGTCCCAGGTGGAGAGATACTGGATCCCCTTAGAATGACACCAGAAGCAAAGCCAATTGTTGAAGTCAATCATTTTGTCCTTGTACTGCTGTATCATTCTCGGCAATGGCAGGATGCTACTCAGGGCTAGGGTCATACTGCCTGGGCTACCAGATTGGAGAGCTCTTCCATGTCTTTTTTCATGTTGTCCAGGGAGGTATGTCTCAGGTCATTCACACCAACATGGACAATGACAGAGTCATATTTGTACCTGTTGTGGAGTGACCTGAGTCCATGGGTTATGTGGCTGATCCTGGCACCCGACAGGCAGCTGACAGTAACCTTCTCCTTGTTTATCCTGGTGAGTGGGACATCAATGTGCCTGACTATAGAGTCACCTATGACTAGTGTGTTGGGTACGTTGGTTTGCTTTATGGGCTGTGGTTTATTGGCACACTGAGTCTGTGGGCTATGTGTCATTTGGGTTGTGTTGGGGGGTGGAGGTTGCTTGCGTTTCTGCTTTGGAGGTCCCTGTTGCTTGAGCAGATTATTACTGAGAGCCTCTATGAATGTTTTTGTGTTTCTTTGTGTGGATTTTGGTGGTGTAAGTTTAGTGGGACTATGTGATCAGTGAGGTGTGGTGCAAGTGTTTACCTTCTCCTCTTGACTGTATGTAATCAGTTACCTAATTTCAGGTCATCTGCATATAGACTGTAGAACACCTCACATGAAAATGTTAGGTCTGAAAGATACAATCTAAACAAGTAAGGGCCTAGGATAGAGCTCTGTGGGACACCCTGACTGTAACCAAGGATATCACCTGTCCAGTTGCTGTATGATACTTACTAGGTAATCCACCTGAGCAGAATAACAGAGGCACAAACGTGGATGCTGTACTGTTAAGCGCTTTTCGTTTATGATACAACACAAACTTCATCAGACAAATCACAAAATACAAAAACTCATTTAAATACTCCAAGTTAACCAATCAGATACAGAATAAAACAGCACAATGAAATTGTCACCACCCTCTTGACCAAATTAAAACAATACTAAACTCTCTAAAACTTAATATTAATACAATTACTAATACATTTAGTGTACTAAAATGTTTACATTGTCAACGTTTTAAACTTTTGAATTTTAAAATACTACTTATAATACATCCTTCATTTAAACCTGGCGAATTATAGGCATTCAACATAATTTGCCAAGATAATTCTAATTCATCAAGTTTAAGAACATCAGGACCACCTCTAACATCACTGTGAACTTGATCAATAATAATAAACTTAAAACTATGATCAGGAAATTGGGCAACATGTTTAGCCAAAGCATTTTCTAGTTTGTTTTTCCTTATTGTGTATAAATGCTCATACATACGGTTACGTAATTTCCTTTCAGTTTTGCCAACATAAAATGCTGGACAAAACTGGCATTTAGCAAGATAGACAACTAACTTAGAATTACAGTTGAATCTCCATTTCAAGTTAAAGTGTAAATCATTAACACTAAACCTATTAGATTCCAGTATGTACGAGCAATAATTGCAAGCTTGGCATTTATACATGCCTGGGGTCCTAGCCGTGTTGTTTTTCTTAAGTTCACAATAGTCTTTGAGATTCATACCCCTCCTGTAGGTTACTAAAGGGTATTCACCCACACTATTAAAGACGTTATAGTCACTCTTGAAGATTTCCCAGTTTTTCTTTAAAATCCTATAACACCTAGAACTATCCATATTATATGTAGTTATAAAAGAAGGAGGTAGATTGTTCACATCCTGTTCAACTGTTGTCACGTCTATTACATTAGATGTATCACCCATGTCACTGATTAAAGTATGACCTACTCTATTCAGAAGGGGTGTATAGAATTGTGTCTGACGTTTAAAAGAAACTTAGTCAATGATTTCATTAATCAACGTCACAGGGTAACCTCGAGCTAAAAACATGTTTTTCATAAATTCACATTCATCATTAAAGTCAACATCCACTGTTATAATACGGGCTGCTCGAACCAATTGACCTTTGACAATGGCCTGTTTTTGATGGTGTGGATGACAACTTGAATAGTGAAGCATTGAGTTACAATAAGTGTTCTTCCTGTGAATAGAAGCAATGTACCTGTCCAAGAGGCTATCCTTAGAAAGTAAAATATCAAGGTAAGCGATTGAAGTAGAATCAAAGGTATGTGTGAACTTTAAGAAGGTAGTGGTTGTGTTAAAGTAATCAACCAACCTATCTCCGAGTTCAGCATCGCCATCAAGCAAAATAAATATGTCGTCTAAAAAACGAGTGTAGAACACTATATTTTCTTTAAAAATGCAGTTGTTCAAGACATATAAGTGTTCCCAGTAGGCCATGACCATATTGGCCACACTGGCTCCACAGGGTGACCCCATGGCTACACCAATTTTTTGAAGGAAATACGACCCTTCAAACACAAAGAAGTTGTTGACGAGGATTGTACTTAAAAGTTCCTCAACTAATAAACATTCATCCATGGGGCACCCCTGGAGTTTAAGCAACTCATTTATCCATTCCAGAGCCTCCATGTGAGGAATACAAGTATATAAATCTTTGACGTCAATGGTCAAGAAATTATAACTAGACTTGTACTCTAGCTCATTGATGTTCCTCAAAAATGTCCATGAGTCCTTACATATTTGTGTGATATTAGACAAATATTTTTGTAAAATAAAGTCTACGACTTTTGCACATGCATAAGTAGGGGAACCTCTGCTGTCAACTAAAGGACGCATAGGTGGATTCCCTACGTTTTTATGGATTTTGGGAATACCAAATAAGCAAGGAAGTCTAGGATAGGAAGTAGACATAAAATTGTACATTGCTTGAGTAATTCTTCCTTCTATGTATAGATCTTCAATAACGTTCTTAATTAAGCTGTATGCTTTATTCAATTCTGAAATAGAACTTTCAGCATAGGAGGGGGAATTTAACAAGTTAGACATCCTAGCAGAATAATCTGCATTGTCAAAAATGACAACCCCACCACCTTTATCAGGCTTACAAATTCTGATGTCATTCATTTTAATGAAATCAAGACAGTCTCTTTCCTTATGAAAGTCCTTATTCATGTTATAATACCCAACTTGTTTGTTTAATGCTAAGTTACGGATATCTAATTCGCAAAACTGTTCAAATGTTTTAACTATAGGGTTCAAAGGTGGGTTGAAAGTACTAGGAATTCTAAATTCACTAGGAGCACTTACCAAAGAATCACCCATCAACATATTCAAGTTAAGTTTCCTAGTATACAGTTTTAAATCTATAATAGTTTACCTTGTGGTCAGAGAAGCAATTTTAACTTGTCCGGAGATGGTTCTTCGTCTAACAGCAATATTTTATCAAACGAACCGTCTACCAGCTTCCCTTGTGGGCAAAGGACCAGAACAACAGTGCTTAGCGGAGTTCCAGCTTCAGTTTCTATTATTCCTAATATGGTTAACAACGTTGTTCGTTGTGACAACAACGCTGGCAATGAGGTGATCGGGTCTACTGTACATGGTAGAGTTCCGTACGCTGACATCCTTCAGAACAATATTTCACCAGCAGGTAACAGTTTTAATTTCAATAGCTGGTTAACTGATACCTCGTTCTTTGGTGCTAATAACAATAATATGCGCATGAACATCAGTTCTGATTCAATAACATCTAACATCTCTGTTAAATTGAAGGAACTTGATAAACTTTTGGTTAAGTTAAAGAAATCTCAGTTGGAGTTTTCTTATTTTACCGAATGTATTAAAAGTAAGATAGTACCTAAAGGGTTAAGACGGTGGCAGTACCCAACAGGTTTGGTGGCTAATTCTCAGTTTCACTTGGACATTATAGCCTTATTCGACCGCCAAGGCCTGGAACTTTTAGACTTAATGTGTAAACATTACCGTGTGTCAATAGATGAACTTACAGTACAAGTGTGTGACTTAGACAACCAAATCAAGTTGGACAGTGAATTTTTAAGGTACAGATATGAGTACAATCGTACCTTTTCCAGTATTGATTCTTACCTTGATAAATTGAAAGCTAATAAAGTTAAGAAACTCGACAGGGATATGAAAGCTTACAATGAAGGGCATGCTTATCCCCAACCCCCTTTGTCTCAAACTTGGCACAGTGGGAAACATCACGGTTTCCCTAGTCTTAATAAAGGTAAAAATCCAGTTTCTGCTATGTTTCAACTGGAAGCAGAGCCATCTTCTCCTAACAGGTTACCACATGAGTCTACACTTCAACCTCCACCTAACAATGATGAACCAGTGCAACAAGACCATCATTTTGGTCACTACAATTTAAGATCTAATAACCCCAATTGTTTAGGGGCAAGACAGAAACAACAAACTGGGTATGTGAACCAAAAGAAAAAACAGAGGAACAACTAGATGGTCATGTGATTAGTCCATCTGTCCTTTCGAATAATGTTACCATTGAATGTTTAAGCACTGAGTTTGCTGATGTTTGTAACATGTCAAATATAACTAGTTTAGACTGTGATTGTAGCTCTGTGGTTGTATTGCCTGTACCTGAAGATATTGTTCTAGCTGAATATGAAAGGCTTCCTAGCCATAGTCAACCCTCAGTCTTGCACAGTTCTAGTGGTGACTTCACGGTTTATAATTTTTCAAAAGTAGTGGTGTCTACCGAATTAATAACATTGTTATCTAAAGGGCAAACCCATGTACCACCCCGTAGGTTGAATTTAGTCAAAACTATTATAGATTTAAAACTGTATACTAGGAAACTTAACTTGAATATGTTGATGGGTGATTCTTTGGTAAGTGCTCCTAGTGAATTTAGAATTCCTAGTACTTTCAACCCACCTTTGAACCCTATAGTTAAAACATTTGAACAGTTTTGCGAATTAGATATCCGTAACTTAGCATTAAACAAACAAGTTGGGTATTATAACACGAATAAGGACTTTCATAAGGAAAGAGACTGTCTTGATTTCATTAAAATGAATGACATCAGAATTTGTAAGCCTGATAAAAGTGGTGGGGGTTGTCATTTTTGACAATGCAGATTATTCTGCTAGGATGTCTAACTTGTTAAATTCCCCCTCCTATGCTGAAAGTTCTATTTCAGAATTGAATAAAGCATACAGCTTAATTAAGAACAATATTGAAGATCTATACATAGAAGGAAGAATTACTCAAGCAATGTACAATTTTATGTCTACTTCCTATCCTAGACTTCCTTGCTTATTTGGTATTCCCAAAATCCATAAAAACGTAGGGAATCCACCTATGCGTCCTTTAGTTGACAGCAGAGGTTCCCCTACTTATGCATGTGCAAAAGTCGTAGACTTTATTTTACAAAAATATTTGTCTAATATCAGACAAATATGTAAGGACTCATGGACATTTTTGAGGAACATCAATGAGCTAGAGTACAAGTCTAGTTAAAATTTCTTGACCATTGACATCAAAAATGTATATACTTGTATTCCTCACATGGAGGCTCTGGAATGGATAAATGAGTTGCTTAAACTCCAGGGGTGCCCCATGGATGAATGTTTATTAGTTGAGGAACTTTTAAGTACAATCCTCGTCAACAACTTCTTTGTGTTTGAAGGGTCGTATTTCCTTCAAAAAATTGGTGTAGCCATGGGGTCACCCTGTGGAGCCAGTGTGGCCAATATGGTCATGGCCTACTGGGAACACTTATATGTCTTGAACAACTGCATTTTTAAAGAAAATATTGTGTTCTATACTCGTTTTTTAGATGACATATTTATTTTGCTTGATGGCGATGTTGAACTTGCAGATAGGTTGGTTGATTACTTTAACACAGCCACCACCTTTTTAAAGTTCACACATACTTTTGACACTACTTCAATTGCGTACCTTGACATTTTACTATCTAAGGATAGCCTCTTGGATAGGTACACTGCTTCTATTCACAGGAAGAACACTTATTGTAACTCAATGCTTCACTATTCAAGTTGTCATCCACACCATCAAAAACGGGCCATTGTCAAAGGTCAATTGGTTCGAGCAGCCCGTATTATAACAGTGGATGTTGACTTTAATGATGAATGTGAATTTATGAAAAACATGTTTTTAGCTCGAGGTTACCCTGTGACGTTGATTAATGAAATCATTGACAAAGTTTCTTTTAAACGTCAGACACAATTCTATACACCCCTTCTGAATAGAGTAGGTCATACTTTAATCAGTGACATGGGTGATACATCTAATGTAATAGACGTGACAACAGTTGAACAGGATGTGAACAATCTACCTCCTTCTTTTATAACTACATATAATATGGATAGTTCTAGGTGTTATAGGATTTTAAAGAAAAACTGGGAAATCTTCAAGAGTGACTATAACGTCTTTAATAGTGTGGGTGAATACCCTTTAGTAACCTACAGGAGGGGTATGAATCTCAAAGACTATTGTGAACTTAAGAAAAACAACACGGCTAGGACCCCAGGCATGTATAAATGCCAAGCTTGCAATTATTGCTCGTACATACTGGAATCTAATAGGTTTAGTGTTAATGATTTACACTTTAACTTGAAATGGAGAAACAACTGTAATTCTAAGTTAGTTGTCTATCTTGCTAAATGCCAGTTTTGTCCAGCATTTTATGATGGCAAAACTGAAAGGAAATTACGTAACCGTATGTATGAGCATTTATACGCAATAAGGAAAAACAAACTAGAAAATGCTTTGGCTAAACATGTTGCCCAATTTCCTGATCATAGTTTTAAGTTTATTATTATCGATCAAGTTCACAGTGATGTTAGAGGTGGTCCTTATGTTCTTAAACTTGATGAATTAGAATTATCTTGGCAAATTATGTTGAATGCCTATAATTCGCCAGGTTTAAATGAAGGATATATTATAAGTAGTATTTTAAAATTAAAAAGTTTAAAACGTTGACAATGTAAACATTTTAGTACACTAAATGTATTAGTAATTGTATTAATATTAAGTTTTAGAGAGTTTAGTATTGTTTTAATTTGGTCAAGAGGGTGGTGACAATTTCATTGTGCTGTTTTATTCTGTATCTGATTGGTTAACGGAATATTTAAATGAGTTTTTGTATTTTGTGATTTGTCTGATGAAGTTTGTGTTGTATCATAAACGAAAAGCGCTTAACAGTACAGCATCCACGTTTGCGCCTCTTTTATTCTGCCCAGGTGGATTACCTAGTTTGTTATTTTGGTGTTTTTTAGTTTTTGCTGTATGATACTTGCCATGTCCTATTTGTATACCATGTAGCTGCCCATCTTATCAAGAGTACATCAATACCTTGTTGTACTAATTTATTGATCAGTGTTTTGTGTATGACCCTGTCAAATGCTGAAGTTAAATCTATATAAATTATATCACAGCACAATTTTTCATTCATAGCTGTTATTATATTGTTATAGGACATCATATTACAGGTGGTCATAGGTCTGTTTTTGACATATGCATACTGATATATAGTTTCAAGTCCCAGCCTATCCAGTTCTGACAATAACTTATTCAATATTACCATTTTCGACATGTGTAGTGATGTTGAGTTAGCTATAGCATTATCTTGTAAGGAAATAAGAAGTTTTTTTTTCTTCACAGACTTTATGTACGTATATGCATGAAACCCATAACCCTTACATCTGCAGTTTCCATTCCTCATCATGCTGTCTGATCTGACCTATACTGGGAGGATTTCCCTACAGGGATAGTATCTGCATGGAATCCTCAGCTCTATGAACAGGATCCAGAAGATTCAATTGCTATCACTTTACAATGGACAGATCACGTGATCTACTGTCATGTTGCAGCTGGTGAGGGATTTTCTCTGTTCTAATCCTCAACCCCATGTTGATGCTGACCTTGTGTATGTACTTGGTTGGCTACAAGACCAAACCTAAAAGCGAGCCTTCCTGACTGTGGTGACATGCCTACCCAACTTCCCCACTCATCACAGTATCGTGATCCTCTTGGAGATCTGACCCCCATCGGACTTTCATGAGTGGATTTACTAACAGTATTCCCTCTTCCACAGGATAGTCATGTTCATAATTTTATGCGTCCAGAACTGCTAAATGAATTTGGGTTGCCTGGGCAGTAGCTAGGGCTTTATTCCAAAATGACGAAAATTGCCAGCATCAAGTTCAGTGTAAAGCATCAAAAAAACATCCAAAGGCTGATATATAAAGTATATAAACTTTTAATAATAAACACCCAGACCGGTTTCAGCCAGCAGGCTTTCCTCAGTGGGATAAAAAAGCATTAACTGTAAAGTGACACACACACACATATATATATATATATATATATATATATATATATATATATATATATATATATATGTATATATATATATATATATATATGTATATATCTATATGTATATATATATATATATATATATATATATATATGTATATATATATATATATATATATATATATATAACTATAGTATCAGTCATCCAATTCTTCCCAATGTGTTCTATATGAGAGACAAAGAAAAAAATGAAAAGATATACAATAAAATAAAATAAAATAACACATTCTCATAAAAGTGAAACACATAAATTTATAAATGATCATTCAAATCTGGTGAGAACAAAGCTCCCAGTTAATGATCCAATACTTCTCTTTTTTAGTGAGAATAGAATGCCATCCCTGTTTGTTGGATCTGTCCCCAAGGATTCTGTCAATGATGGTAAACTGGAACCTGGCTGAATTATGAAGTGTGCTGTGTCGAAATAAGGCATTGGTCTCCCTCTTAGTTCGTATGTCACTGCGATGTTCAGACATACGTAATCAAAGTGGTCGTGAGGTCTGTCCAACATAGAATGAACCACATGTGCATGTAGCAAGGTATACCACCCAATCACTGTTACAATTGCCGAAAAATTTGATATCAAATATTCTGTCGGTATTTTTACTGGTAAAATGTTTTGATCTGAAAATGAAAGGACATGATGAACAATGACCACAATGGTATGTACCCCATAGTTTGTCACCTGTCATGGTTAATTGGTGATGTATTGCTCCGGCTGAACTGACCCTTTTGTAATGTGAAAAAAATGATCCCAATGCCCTGCCCCTTCTATATCCATACCTGCATATATCACCAATCCACGGTTTGATCTCCTCATTGGCAGTGAGAATATTCCAATGCTTGGATATAATATTCCTCATAAGGTTAATGTTACGTCCAAATGTAGTGATGAACCGGATAGGTTCATTCTGTTCAGTGTGAATCTTGTCAGAATATTGGAGAAGATAGGTTCTGGTGGAATTAAGAGCAACTTGTTGAGCACTCCAGATGTCAAGCTCCTGGTAGTCCCTGGCTCTAAATCTGTTAGCTAAATCTTGTTGAGATGCATTATAGTCATTATCTGAGGAACAGATTCTACAAATCCTGAGAAAGTGAGACTTGGGTATGTTTCGGATAATGTGGTTGGGATGCATACTAGTTGCATGTAATAGACTGTTATACTGAGGGTACTTACGAAATGTTTTACTAAGTAAATTGTCATCAGAATTCCTGGTTATAGCTACATCCAGGAAGTTGATCTCATTTTTATCATAAGTAGATGAAAACTCAATACCCCATTTGTTATGATTGAGATATTGGACAAATTCTGCTAAATATTGTTCATCAGAACGCCAAACCAACCAACAATCATCCAAATATCGACGCCATATGTCTAGTTCATCTAAATACAAATTGTGTGGGGTGTCATAAATAAGTTGCTACTCAACATATCCCATAAATAGGTCTGCATATATGGGGGCAAAAGATGCCCCCATTGCAGTGCCCTTAAGCTGCCAATAACATTCTCCTTGAAAATAGAAAACATTTTTGTTGAGAACATGTTCAGCCATGCAGACCAAGAGTGTGTTGAAACCTACTGGATATAGTTGTGATTTGTCCAACCAAAATTTAAGGGCTTCCAATCCAGCCCAATGTGGAATGTTTGTATATAGAGCCTTGACATCCAGGGTGTAAAGTAACCGATCTGGTTCCAGTTGATTCTCAGCAATGATTAGCAAAACTTCTATGGTATCCTGTATTCTGGCATGAATCAAGCAAAATAATGGTTTGAGATATAAAGTAAGGAACTCTGATAATGGTTCTGTGAGGGATCCCATGCCAGATACAATCGGTCTTCCAGGGGGTTTCTTAAGACATTTGTGTATCTTGGGTAACAGATAAAGTGTTTGTTTCTGTGGATCCTGCACTGTAAGATGTGCCTTCACTGTGTCAGATATGATACCCTTAGAGACTGCTAAATCCAGAAAGTTGTCAATCTCTTGTTTGAAATTAAGGGTGGGGTCAATGAGCATCTTCATGTAATGGGAAGGGTTGGAAAGTTGTCCATTTCCCTCCCCCAGATAATAATCCGTATCCATGATGACTACCACTTCACCCTTGTCAGCCTGTGTAATGACAATATTTGTGTTGTCCCTGAGTTGCTGCAATGCTAGTTGTTCAGTATTGGTTAAATTGTGTTTCAAGGGTGAAAATTGATCCAACTTGAAATGTATGTCTCTAAGAACTGCTTGTTGAAAGACTGCTACATTTCGATTCATAGGTGGTACAAAATTAGATTTGTGAAATTTAAATTCATTGGATCTTTGAGAGTCAGTTTTAGACCCAAAAATAGCTTGAGATTGATCCTGTGACAAAAATCATTGATGTCATTCATTAAATCAGACTCATCAAGAAAAAACCCTGGGACAAAATTCAAGCCTTTATTTAAAAGTTTCTTTTGATCTTCAGTTAAAGTAGTTTGAGAGATATTCAATATATTGCCATCTATTGTCTCATAAGTGTTTGAATGAGGCCCTCGATTGAGTCTATTTCTGTATTTCCTATGTTTTCTCCCACCCCTCCTCCTGATATGTTTAAAGGGTGGACCTGGCTTTTAGCTTTTTTAGGAACTGGAGATTCTCCAGTGTTTATCCCTTCAGTGTCTGTAGTGGAGGAATCATCAGCTGATGTACTGCTGTATGTGTACGACCCTTTCAATATAGATCTGGGTCTCTTTTTGAAATTCCTGCCAGGATTCTGTCTGGTATCTGTAAATCTAACATTTTTGGTGGTATCAAAGGGTCGTCCCCTCTGATAATCCGTTAAATCCCTATTAAATTTCTTTATTTTTTTATCCTTTGTCTGTTTTTCAAAAACTAACAATTTTTTTGACAACTTGTTGAGACATATGGAAAATTGCAGCTGTCCCTCATAGATTTTAACTTCACTAGACAGGTCACCAACCTCCTTAATGTTTGTCTCAATAGTTCATGCATAAGACAAACTCAATATCCAAACAAAGTTCATGGATGCCTGTTGTTGGGCTAGATACCATTCTTTGGACAGTGTTTCATCAATTTTGCTTACAAGTGGTTGAGTTTTGATTCTCAACCCCCTAGGGGTTATTTCCTTGTTTGAATAAGCTTTAAAAAGCCTCAAATGCCAAATATTGGATCTCAAACTTTTCATGCTTTTACCAAGTTTCTGAAAAGCAGTGTTACAGCCGTCAACTGGATCTATAGACTGTGGAATACCATTCTCATCTGGTATACCAAAAACACCAATATCATTTTTATCGACACAAAGCCCTTGAAGAATTTTTTCAAGATCCATGACAATAAGCTGTAAGTAGGTGGGTTTGAACAGACCAATCAAAAATAGTATTATAAGTTGTCAGAAGAAATGGTCAACAATTTTTATGTATTCAATCTGGGAAAGCAACTGCTTATCAGAGGGGTGATCCCTATGTCCACCAAAAGGTAGTAACAATATCCAATTCTCAATGTACATAAAATGAACTGTATTGGTGAACTTAACTACAGTTAGAATCTTGATAGGAAACAATATCAATGTAATTGTATATTATGCTGTAAATTATTAATATAGTAGCCCATAAGGCTACAAAATAGGGCCTTGTGTGTATTGAAGCTCTCTAAAAATGTGATGGTCAATAATGTATTTAAAACAATAATCCAGTTATAATAACTTGGGCCTGTAAACATAAATCAAACTGATAGAATGTTACAGTATAACAATGGCCATATCACCACTATATGTTCAACCTATAAAGGTTGTATGCAGAACAAATAGAGATAGAAATGAATAGATCTCAGAACAACTATCAAGATTCAAAAATCTGTTTGGCTAGTCTACCAATTAGTTGGTCCCAGCTTGATAAAAAGGTATATTCTAATAATAAACACATACAACTTGAAACTATACAATGTAAAGTTTGTATATGTTAAATCCCCTTATAATATGTAAAATGCATTTATATCATTCCACATTAATATATAACATGTTATTAGAGTGATAATTTATAGCTGTGATGATTGTAACATTCTTAATTAGTCAGATAACTGACAGTCATCCTATTAAGAAACAAAGAAAAAGATATCTATGCTTTCTTTAAAGACAATTCTGTGATAATATTGAGCCCAGTTCCATACAACAGTATCCCTGATTTCCACCATAAATCACACTGCATAAAGTAGGCACATACAGTTCCAGTTAGAAGCAATATAGTGATATGTTAAATCCCTGTAAAGTATACACATGCATTTATATCATACCACAATAATAAAAGAAAGAATTGTGATAATGAGCATTATAATTTGCCACAAGAAAAAACAAAAAAAGTTATAAATGCTTCTTTAAATAAATACTATGGTATTGTAACACCCAGTTCCATGTAACAATGTCCCTGGAGTATAACATAAACAGCAACTGTAATACAGTTTATGCAGATAGTGAATCAGCTGCAAAAAATGTCCAAATTTAGTAATGAGCTAATGAAAAAAATGTCAAGAATAAATTCAGATCCAAATATATGCATCCAAATAATTTTATGCGTCTAGAACTGCTAAATGAATTTGGGTTGCCTGGGCAGTAGCTAGGGCTTTATTCCAAAATGCCACTCGTAGCAGAAATCGGAAGTTATTTAGAAATTAAATATGTCAAGAAATAGGAAATTTGCTCTATTTGGGGTGGGAAGGGTAAAAGGTGGGGTGTCAGGGAAAGCAAACACTACTGATATAGGTCAAGTAACATGTATGTAAGTGTTGGAAAAAATAGGCTGCAATGCTGAATTATACATTAAATAAATGTAGCAATCAAGTGTGCTGAAGACTATTGCAGAATCAAATTATAACGGATGTGTGCTAAAAGTTTTAAGTAAAATGGAGATAATTTAGGCCATGGCTTTGTATATTCAGTTAAGCTTTGTTGTGTTAAGCGATACATTGCTAGAAACATGTGAGAGGTGGAGTGTATTATGATAGGCATTTATATATATTAATATTAACTATATGGATGTTATATGTTGGTTTACCTGCTGGATGGTACATGTATGCAATATTCCAAGTTGCTTATCTGTTGTTTTTCATTAGGGAAAGATTCAATAAACCCTATGCAGCTCACTAAAACTGTGTGAACATCACAGTAATGTACTGATTTGTATTCCATAAGCATCTCTACATGATGTGTAGAGCTGCATAAACATGGCACACATCGTTGCATGCTTATTACTACATAAGCAGCTGAACTGTATGCTAATCAATAAAATCAAGACAGACGAGCTCTTCAACAAGCTTTAAAGCAATCATGAACACATAGTGTAGCCTTCGGTCTTGTATTCCAAAACTTACTGGAATACAACCACTGAAACTACACTAAAGAGGAAACAACATTAGGTGCTGCTGTTGCTCTTCTGCATGTGTATGTGCAACAGGCCCAAGTTTATGCTGATAGCCCTTGGGCAAGGAGGAGAAGGGTAGTTAGACCCTGTTTAACATTTCATGGTCTGCATCAGGTGGAAAGACTAGAGCACTACAGAATGGATAGAGACATATTCCAGGAGATAAAAACACACAGCAACAGCGAAATTTTAACAGCAACACACCAAACAGCCAATGCCTTTCTTCACTTTATTTAGACCATTTAGACCTGGTACCTCGGCAGTTCGCCTTCAAGGATCACATTTGCTTGCTACAAACAATTATTTTATATAGCACATATCCAAACAATTAAGCAATGATTCAATTAATATAACATTCCTTATTTAAAGTGACCTTGTCAATAACAATATTCTGCACATATTATAGAAAATACAAACAAAAATAATACCCCTAAATTCATTTTAAATGGAAAACTTATTCTTTAAAAGATAAAAATTCATTTTATATACCAAAATATTATACATATTAATCAAAAAAATTTTTATATAAACACACACACTTCTATATATATATATATGTACATATATTTTTTATTTTTTATTATTATATTTGTGATATTATTTTGAACTAATTTTTCTGTATTTGTTACATGTTTTTCTATCTCAAAAAGTTTTTTCTTGAATGTTAAGAAATAATTAATATTTATTTTCTTATTTCATATCTCATAAATCCATCATATCCCCAATTCTAAATTCAAGCCATGTGGCCTTATAGTATTGAACTTAAGAATCAATTTAGTCTCTAATTCTAATAATTTATTGGTGATGTTATCACCAATACGAACAAATGGTCTACCCAAGACTCCAAATCTTAAACTATCACTGTTGCCCTCATGAATGTCCACGAAATGTTTAGCTACTGGACTGAGTAAGTTCAAATTCCTAATATCTTTTAGATGCTCTAAGATTCTGACTCTGACCATCCTCTTGGTCTGGCCAATATACCAAATATTGGCACAACTGCAGGTTAAGGCATATACTACCCCAATAGATTTACAACTAAAATAATATTTAGGGGTATGTATAATGCCATTGATAGAATTAATGTTAACAACCTTATCACAAAGACTACAAGAGTTACACTTAAATGTACCTGTTTTAACCAACCGTGTAATTCCATCATTACAACAGTTGTGGTTCAAAATATTTTTCAAATTTTTCCCTTTTTGAAAAGAAAAAGTAACATGATGGGGAAACAACTCACCTATATTGTCATCCTCACTTACCAAATACCAAAACCTTCTAACTATACCAACTAATCTATCAGAGAATGTAGTATACTTGGTAACAAAAAATAATTTTTCCACATTCTTCTCTATCAGTGAAGGTCTACAGGTATCATCTTTAAATGTTATGGTATCTTTGTCCTTCCCATTGTTTATTACCTTTGCCATTGTTTTGTTTAAAAGAAGTGCATCATATCCTCTGTCCCTTAATCTCAAAAAGACATCATTTAATTCATCATCAACATCTTTCTGTATACTAGTGTGGGAATAAATTCTCTTGAATTCTCCAAAGGGTAGTGCGTTTAACAAACTGTATGCTAATCAATAAAATCAAGACAGACGAGCTCTTCAACAAGCTTTAAAGCAATCATGAACACATAGTGTAGCCTTCGGTCTTGTATTCCAAAACTTACTGGAATACAACCACTGAAACTACACTAAAGAGGAAACAACATTAGGTGCTGCTGTTGCTCTTCTGCATGTGTATGTGCAACAGGCCCAAGTTTATGCTGATAGCCCTTGGGCAAGGAGGAGAAGGGTAGTTAGACCCTGTTTAACATTTCATGGTCTGCATCAGGTGGAAAGACTAGAGCACTACAGAATGGATAGAGACATATTCCAGGAGACCTGCAGCCTCTGTTGTCGTTACCTAAGAGCAATAGCAAACCAAGCGGAACCAGTACTTGTGGAGACCAAAGTATGCATAGCACTTAGAATATTAGCTACGGGAATCTTTCAATGACCCACAGGGGACATACTGGGGGTTTGTCACAGGCATCAGAATCTAGAATCCTACACCAATTTCTAAATGATGTGCTACAGCATGACAGTTACTATATATATATATATTTCCCCTACCCCTGAATACAGAGCTAGAATTATGCAGGAGTTCTACCCCACAGCACACTTTTCTGAAGTCCTGAGTATCTTAGGCTGCATGCACATTGAGATCAAAGCACCACTCAGGGAACAGTGAAGGGTCACCATCAACAGATAGGGGTTCCTCTCAATTAACTGCCAGGTCATGTGTACTGCTAAGGGAATCATCCTGAATGTGAGCTCTGGCAACCCCGGCAATTACCATGAATCCCACATCTGGCACACCTCAAAGATCTACCAGAGGTTTTCCCGGGATGATATTCTACAAGACCATTTACTAGGTGATGCAAGGTATGCACTGAAACCATGGCTGATGACACCCAACAGAAATGCACATATACCCACAGAAGAAAGTCATAATGTGGCACACACTCAAACATGAAATATCTTAGAGCATGTGTTTGGGCTGTTGAAGTCACAGTTTCAGTGCCTAAATACATCATGGGGGCTCTGCAGTATGATCCCAGTACTCGTGCAGAAATTATCACAGTTTGTGCTATCCTACACAATATCATCCTGTGAAAACAGTTGCTGCAGGAACACCAAAGGCTAGCATCAAACATTCCACCACCATCTCTGGCAAGGTCACCACATCCACACATAAGTGATGAGTCAGAGGGGTAACCCCCAGCTGCTGTGGGTATAGTTAGATGCAGGTGCGCACAATAAGCCCTCACCCAGGCCAAGAGGCAACAGATAGTACAAATCCACACCACCTAAGGGGTGTACCTTAGGTAGATAGTACATATGCTAACCACCTAAGGGGTGCATCTTTCATCCTATGTGCAGACATACCGTAAAATTGATGCCAGGCAACACTCACAACGTTCACATCCCTATGTAATGGTTGTGTACTGCTAGCATCAGACAGAGTCAGCCCTGAATGACAATGGTTGTAACTGCAGGACTACCAAAGTAAGTGGTGAAACTGTAATAGAAAAATAAATGTATAAGAACATGCAACTGAAATACCCACTATAGAAAAAGCATTCCAATACATGTACTAATCCCTACACCCCCACAAGTGGAGCAATAGGTATGACTGAAAACAGTTTCCTCCACTTCAAGTTTACTAGCTACACAGTTACCTTTCAGTGTAGATTCAGCTCTCTGAGCACTCTGAACATGCAAGTGAGGTGTGAACTCCTAAGAATTTCTCAATACCAAATATCTGACTTCCCATGTCAGATGTAAACATAGTGTAACCTCTACACAATTGCTAGGTGCTAATGGCTTGCAACTGTGAATGATTAGTCTGAATGAAGCAAAACACAGTCAGTGAGGATACACTTACAAAGTGTGGAACTAACTGCAGTGAGCTTTTAAATAAAACCAAATACCCCACGTGTGTATTTCAATGGCATAACAGCACAGTTCCATGCCTTTGCTGAAAAATGTTGCTGACTGTCATGTATTTGTATTGCACCTTGAAAGAAATATGAGAGAATATGCACTAGAGATTGCATGTGTGACAGTAAAACAGAGTTAAGTGAAAGATTTTGAGAATACAAAGAGAAGGCAGATATGCAGTTTTGCAAACATATTCATAAATAATGTGTGATCACTCATTCCACTAAATATGTCAAGTGCACATTTAGAATCAACTGAGAATGTCCAACTGTATGAACTGTTTATTACTGGGTATAAAATGTTAATTGGTTATATGCACATTATATGTTTGCTCTTGCAAAGCTGTGTCTATGGCAAGGAGAGATAACTCACAATAACTATGTTGTGTAAGTGCAGTACTCTAATGGTTGAAATCCAGAGCTATGCATTTGTTTCCCTTTGTTTTTATCCTTTTTTATTTTTTTTTCATAGGTTCATCGGCTCATAGGTGTTTACTAGGCTAATGACCACAAGGGCCTTTTTTTTTAGCCTAGACATGCACCCAGAATCTGACAAGTTATGGCACTCTTGCAAGTGTAAACATGGGCCTGGGAGATGAATAATTTACAGGTTACTTGTGTCCATTAGAGACATTGGTGCCAAACCAGGGATGAATTTCTGGTTTCCCATCCAATTTCCCAAGTTGCACTTGAATTGGGTTGGGGAGGAATTCTGCTGCACCTTAATAGGGAGCCTGTTCCATAGACGGGGTAGTCTCTGGGATACATACCTATCTCTCCAGCACGTCCTATTTATATCACAGGCAAACTTTAAGTCTTTAGAATGGGTAATTCTGGTTGTGTTTGTTTTGTGGATATGCAGGAGGTCCATTGGACTGGAGTCTGACAATTCCCCATATGCCAGGCATAGATCTCCCCTCAAAAGCCTGTAGGAAACACAATATGGGGATAGGGCCTTGAGGCACTCAGCATATGACATATTACCTATGCACCGTATTGTTTCAGTGAGGAATCTCTGCGTGTGATCCAGTTGTTGGATATGCCTGGTTAGGTACATACCAAAGGGGGCACTGTACTCAATGATAGGTCTGATAAATGCTGAATACAGTGGAAAAATGACTTCCTTGGACTTAGATGACATACCTTTGCTTATAAGTTGCACAACATAGAATGAATTCCTCACCACTGTAGACACATGATTATCAGAGGCTACATTACTATCTATGTGTATGTCCTTAAGCCACTGACTACTGGGTCAACTCTAAGAGGTGTGTTGTCAATATGATAGTTACCAGGGATGGATGACTTCCAAAAGGATACTATTATGCATTTCTTGGCATTTAGTTTTAGTCCATGACTCTGACACCAGTTGTTTGTCTCTGTCAGCCCCTTCTGGAGAACATTTGTGTCAGTATGAGATTCAATCACAGCTCCTAATTTGCACTCATCTGCAGAATTAGTCAGTCAGAGACCACTGACATTGGCCTTGACTTCTGAGAAGTAAATGCCAATGTTCATAGGTCGGTACTAGGCTATTGGCCCTAGGGCCTATACAAGCCTAGCCATAACAATTCTCTGGCTATTTCTTCCCACAGTATTTACTTCCTTGGACCCCTGTCTAGCAGGGCGACTGACGTGATCCCGGGATGAATTTCCTATCTTCCATCCAATCATCAAGGTTCCTTTTGAAGAGGGTGAAAGAGGCACTCTGCTTGATATGTATGAGCACTCTATTCCAGAGTCTGGGGAGTCTCTGAGTCAGGAGCCTATCCTTCCAGCATGTTTTGTTCATTGTGATGACAAGGTTTAGATCCCTGGAGCATGTGTCTCTGAGGGATTTGGATTTCTTTAAGTGTAGCGTGTCCAACAGCTCTGGTTTTGACATGGCCTTGTATGTTAAGCAGAGATCACCTCTGAGTAGACGATATGCGACAGAGTATAGGTGGAGTTTTTTTAGATGCTCAGCATAGGGCATCTGATTTAGGCTTGTGATTCTTTTAGTGAGGTATTTATGTGGCCTTTCCAGTTGTTGCAGATGTCTTGAGAGATACATACCAAATGGGACATTGTATTCTATAATGGGTCTAATGAGGGATAAATACAGTGGGGCAATGACCTCCTTTTTTCTGGATGAAAATCCCTTAGTGCTGAGGTGTGCCACATAGAAGGATTTCCTGACTGTTGTGTCGATGTGGTTATCAAAGGTGAGGCCACTGTCCACCTGTGTCCCTAAGTCTCTTATGACACTTTTGGTGTTTAGTGTACTGCCACCTATATGGTAATTCACGGGTACATGTTTTTTTCCCAAAGGGGATAACTATACATTTCTTGGCATTGAGCTTGAACCCATGGCTCTGGCACCAAGAATCTGTTTCTGTAAAGCCCTTTTGTAGAATATCCACATCATTTGGGGATTCAATAATGGCTCCCAGTTTGCAGTCATCTGCAAACTTGTTAGCCAGAGTCCCTCAGTGTTGGCCTGTACTTCAGAGAAGTAGATGCCAAACAAGGGCGGTCCCAGGACTGAACCCTGAGGTGCTCCACTTGTCACTTGTCTGGATTTGGGTTTGGAGTTGGCTATTTTTACATTGTGGGTTCTGTCAGTAAGCCAGTTGGCAACCCATCGAGTGACGTAGGGATTAATGACCATCTTAGTAAGTTTATCTATGATTCCAGAGTGGGGGATGGTGTTGAAGGTCTTGGTGAGGTCCAGATAGGCTTTGTGGACCACCTTACTCTTGTCCATGGCTTTGGAGAGTGATTTGAAGAAGTCAATCAGGTTCAGGAAACAAGATCAGCCCTTCACGAACCCAAACTGCATAGGGTCCAGTGTTTGAAGGTTGCCAATGTCTTTGTTTATAAGTTCCATGATAATACGTTCCATGGCCTTGCAGATCAGGCTCATCAGACTGATGGGGTGCTAGTCCCCGGGATCCAAGCTGGATCCCCCTTGTGGAGTGGCTTAACTGTAGCTGTGTGCCACTCAGTGGGCATGAAGCCTGAGGTGAGGCTATGATTAAACGGTTTACCTTTACATGTGCATAATACAGATGTGTGAAATGCAAAAGTCCGAAAGGACTTTTTCAAGTTTTCAGAAGACCGAAAACAAAATGTATCAAATGTGCAATGAGCGAATGCACAGTAACGTTTGCTCATTGCAGATTCGGCATTTTTGGTGCAAGGTGCTCTATAGTGGGGATCGGAAAGTGGACCCTTTTCCCACTGTAGTGTGACCTCGGAGTTAGAATAATAAAGTAGGGGGATGTGGGGGGTCCAGGGGGGCACAGCATCATGCTTTGTCTTTGAACTGAAGTTCATACATCAGCAAATCTGGTTTTCAATTTGCTGATTTTCGAACATCTGTGCAGATCGGACTAATGATTTTCGTCGTTCCGGTTCACACAAAAGGCCATTCTGTAGGTTGATTTTCAACCTTTCAAAGGTAAACAGATTAAAGATGACACTTAAGTGAGGTGCCATTTTGTAGTTCATGTAGTACACAGCCTGGGATGTCGTCTGGTCCCATGGATGCTGTATTCTTATCTTTAGAGAGTGTGTTTTTTACCTGTGTGGCCATTATTACCGGAATTTGACAATCTTTCTGTATTGAGATGGGCCCTTTAGGGGGTGAGAGGGGGGTGAAGTTTGCACTGTATCGATCTGCCAGGGTATTGGCAATATCCTTGGAATCAGTTATATTTAATGCCATTCTGTTGTAGCTCAGAGCAGATCTGAGCATTGCCATTTAGATTCTTGACATAGCTATAGAATGCTTTGTGGTTGTCTTTGGAATCTTTAGCAATTTTATTTTCGTAACTAGCTTTGGAGGATTTTATGAGAGATCTCAGCTTCTTACTGAGGCTGGTAAGAGAGGTTTTTGCATCATGGGATTTTCCTCTTATCTGCAACAGTTTCTTCCTTTTGTTGTAAAGTTTGTTTATGGCAAGGGACCACCAGATTGGCTTCCTTTTTTTGGAGGAAAGCATCTTGGTTCTACTGGAGATGGCACGATTCATGAATGAGTGGATGTGCTCCTACAGTGCCTTAGTGTAGGATTCAGCAGTTGAACTTTCAGTTCCCATCTGCATGGGTGTCATTCAGTTTGTCACTTCTGTCTTGAGTAGCATGAAGTTGGCTTTGGAGAAGTTTTTTACTGAGGTTTCCTTACTGGGAGGTGGAGATGGGATGTGCATGTCAAGGGTGATTAGCTTATGGTCAGACCTGACCAAAGAGAGGGTGACCATAGGTATGGAGCATCGATTTCTCATGTTGGTAATGACCAGGTCTGGGATACTGGATCTCCTGATAGGACTAAGGATTAGTTGATCCAGGGCATTGGAATTTATGAATTCCATGAACCATTAGGCAAAGGTGTTGGTACACAAGTAGTTTTCCCAGTTAATGGCTGGGTAGTTGAAATCACCCAGTATTAGGGTGTTTGGTTGTATCTTAATATTTTCCAGTATGTTTAGAAAGGTGTAGTGGGAATCTTGGGGCATGGTGGGGCATCTGTAGCAATCTACAATTTGGATTGCAGTCTTAGCTAGTGTTAGTTGCACCTGAAGAATTTCAGGCGCATTGTGTTGGGCAACTAGCCTGGTGTTGTGAATATCCTTGGTGAATATAGACACTCCTCCACCTTTAGTGTTTCAATCCTGGTTTGGTGGCCGAAAAGTGTGGTAAGAGTTGTAACCTGGTATTGCAGAGGTGCTCTCTGGATCCTTGAACCAGGTCTCAGTTACTGAACAGATATCAATGTTCTCCAATTTTAAGAGTGCTTCAAGAGAGTGCATTTTGAGGTTTAGACTTTTAGTATTGAGTAGCATTACCTTCAGATTTTGCATGCTTGTACCTGTTATAGTGGTTTTGTCCTTTGAACTTTGCCTAAAAAGGCACTCTAGGGGGTGGCAAGAGCCTTAGCCAGTAACCTGAATCCCAGGAGTGACAGGTGCAGACCATCTTTGGCAAAGCATCGTGGTCTGTTGATCACGTCATCCCAGGCAGACAGATACTGGATCCCCTTTGAATGACACCAGAAGCTTAGCCAATTGTTGAAGTCAATCATTTTGTCATTATACTGTGGTATAACTCTGGGCAAAGGCAGGATGCTACTCAGGTCTAGGGTCATACCTGCCTGGACCATATAATCTGAGAGCTCTTCCATGTCTCTTTTCATGTAGTCCAGGGAGGTATGTCTCAAGTCATTCACTCCAACATGGACAATGACAGAGTCATATTTGTACTTGTTGTGGAGTGGCTTGAGTGCATGCATTATGTAGTGGATCCTGGCACCCGACAGGCAGCTGACTGTAATTTTCTGTTTGTTCATCCAGGTGAGTGGGACATCAGTGTGCCTGACTATAGAGTCACCTATGACTAAAGTGTTGGGTACATTGACTTGCCCTAGGGGCTGTTGTTGGGTGGCACACTGCTGTTGTGAGCTATGTGACACTTTGGTTGTGATTGGTGTTTGCATTTCAGCTTTGGAGGTCCTTGTTGCTTAGGCAGGTTACCGTTAAAGGCCTCCACATATGTGGGTTTAGTGTTGCTATGTGTGGGTGTTGCTGGTGTGGGTTTAGAAGGGCTATGTGTTGCTTAAGGTGTAGTGTGGGCGTTAACCTTCTCCTCTTGACTGTCTAGCACAATCTTGGGTGTCGAGAGCTTTGATTCCAGTTTGGCTATGTAAGTGCATCTCTCTCAGGTTGTAGTGTTGGGTGGTAGGAGAAGAGGGTTGTCTGTGTACATGAGGCAATTGCTGCATTGCCTCAGTATGCCCAGATTCACCAGGTGGACAGGAGAAATCACAGGAACATGACCCTTGGACATGCCTAGTTGGGTGTTTTTTTTTTTTTTTTTTTTGTAAAGTACAATAGCTGTTTTCCCTTACCTTAGCAAGGTAATTTGCAATTATAGGCTGTTTAGTGCCTACGATTAATTTCTCCTAATTAACAAGGAGAGTTGAATGCTTGTATCAGTTTAAGACTTCCTAGTGCTTTCCAGCAGGTTTTAAAGCAAATGCTAATCACAAGGATGCTTAAAGGTAAGATGAAAAAAATGGTTTATCCTAAACACTGCAATGTTGACTAGAGGGGTTAGATGTGAAAGTAGGTATCTTAAGTTTTACCTGTCTAAAAAGTTAAGTTTAGTGAAGAGTCACTATTTTTAAAACAGCAAGATAGATTGAAAGGGGGTGGTCACTTTTGTATTCTGGTACTATGGAATACAGGAGGATGGCCAATACATTTAAATAGTTAAAAGGGAATGGTTTCACAAAATGATAATTGTGTACTTACTCACACAAGCCAATAACAACAGAGAGGAAATGAGATATATGGTCAAATTAACATAAGGGGAAGGCAACTACAAAGACAGTGGTGTTTAAGAACCCTACAGTAACCGTGTGGGAGGGTGCCAGAAAAAGTTTCTGCCTGACTCACAAGAGACAGAGCTGTGGTCTCTTTTCAAGTTTTAATATGCAGTTAAAAGCAGAGTGCAAGTAAAACACAAGGTAAATAAAACAAATCACAGTATTCAAAATAGAAAAAGGCAATAAAATAATACAACAAATAAATAGCAAACTAACCTTTCCCTCACAGTAAAGTGTAGCAGATTCTGGGTGGGCCTTTCTATTAAAGCTCTGAAATGTTTTATTTTACCCCTTAAATAGAAGTTTTAGTTCCTAGCTCCATCCCCTTAGTTAACAGATGATTAATCTTAACTGACCTGTTCTATTGACCTGTACTAATTTCTGCCTGACTCACAAGAGACAGAGCTGTGGTCTCTTTTCAAGTTTTAATATGCAGTTAAAGGCAGAATAAAAGTAAAACACAAGGTAAATAAAACAAATCACAGTATTTAAAATAGAAAAAGGCAATAAAGTAATACAACAAATAAATGGCAAACTAACCTTTCCCTCACAGCAAAGTGTAGCAGAGTCTAGGTGAGCCTCTCTAGTAAAGTTCTGAAATATTTTATTTTACCCTTTAAATAGAAGGTTTAGTGACCTGTTCTATTGACCTGTACTAGTTTCTGCCTGACTCACAAGAAACAGAGCTGTGGTATCTTTTCAAGTTTTAATATGCAGTTAAAAGCAGAATACAAGTAAAACACAAGGTAAATAAAACAAATCACAGTATTCAAAATAGAAAAAGGCAATAAAGTAATACAACAAATAAATAGCAAACTAACCTTTCCCTCATAGCAAAGTGCAGTAGAGTCTGGGTGAGCCTTTCTAGTAAAGCTCTGAAATGTTTTATTTTACCCCTTAAATAGAATGTTTAGTTCCTAGCTCCACCCCCATGTGTGTGGTGTGTGGCATAGTGCAAACACTGTTAGCTGCTTAAAACTGAAAATGTAATGTCAGTCACCCTGCATCTATTGTTGGGGTCCGTTGTAGACATGGCAGGAGATGGGAAGGGTGGTACCAAATTCAGGGCACAGAGGTGGGGTGTGAAGGAGTCATTAATACTTGTTTTACTCCTCTTGAAGAACTACAGCTGTAGGCTGCTGCAGGAATGTTATTCCAGGTCTCAGTATAAGGCTGAGGCTTGCAACAACTTAGCCAAAGCTGTCCCTAGTGCAACTGGCATACCATGGACTGAGGTGGAGTGTAGGCACCACTGCAGGGACCTGCAAGCAGGCACAACTGGACCATTGACTGGATTAGTTTAGAACTGCCGACATCACCCCAGTTGTGTAATTATACAGATCAGGCAACTTTAAATGTTATAGAATGCTGTAGATAGTGAAGACTGGTATGCATAAGTCTTTCATGTTTCAAATTCTATGTGACAGCTGCAAAGGAAATCTTGATGAACAGGAAGACATCTGCTGAGAGATTGGTGTGACAAAGAGAGGCAATGGCTATGTTTTCAGCACAACTTACCCTGATTGTAAGATATATATTGTTATTCCATAGATCAGTATCAAGTTCAGTATGCATATCTTAACTGTAACAGCAAGCATACATGCTGTCTGCTGTAGCTGTTCATAATTGTAGTAGGCAAGTCTAATAGTGTACTCAGATTATGTGGGTTCAATTCCCACAAGTAACCTGTAGATTGGCATTCAGGAAGTATTATTTCTACATTTGACATGCAGCAATATTGGCTTTAATGCCATGTTGTTAGGTTACTCTAGTATATTTTAAAGCATATATGGAATATCTGCATATTCCAAGAATTACTTGTATCAAATCACAGTCATTTTTTTTGGATTTTTAAAGCTTTATAGCTAATATAATAATAAAAGAATATTTATTGTAATAAAGCATGAATGTGAGATATCACAGTTCTAATAATTCATTTTCTATTTTTGTTTCACCCCAAACCTTATCTCTCTTTTTTTTGTAGGTTACCTGGAATTACACTGTCCTGATGTCATACCGTTCTGACAACAAACCAAATGCTTTTTAGCACAGATAGACTGGCCAACCACTGTGGCTCAGCCAGCCAACCCTTCACCAGTTGCCGCACCAGCACCCAGCAACTCTGGTACACAACCTGGCCGTACTGCCTCTGCAGCCCCTACACTACTTGGCCCATCCACATCAGGTAGCATTGCCCTGGTTAATTGTACATTGGTACCCTCAGGGAGTACTGGTGGAGGCAGTGATTATGTCACCCACAAGGTGCTGCCAGGGATGGTGTGTGATGTTATAGAAACTGGCCTTGGTGCCTACACTAGCTGCCTGCAGAAGTTGCTCATTAAAATAGTAAAGAGACTTCCAGGTCAAGCAGTCTCATGGGGAACTGAGGAAGTGGACAGCAATAACAGTTCTGAGAAAGAGAATTAGAGTGTCACTGTTCCCACCCTTGACAGGCATGTGCCTCTGATGTCCACTGCCTATCCCTAGTCATAATGTCCCCCAGTCATTTGTGTCAGTCACCATCCCTCTGTTTGTCTTATTTGTCCTGTTTGTCTGCACCTGTTTCCTCACCTACCCTACCTACCAGACTTGCACATTCCTATGTCCCTTACTTCACAATCTTGTCTTTTTGAAATCCAAAAGAAAAAAAATGGGCACCCGCCCCACAAAAACATATTGTCCCATAGATAGGACTCCACTTTGCATACGTGTCTTCTCAAAACACATTTAGTCAAAGTGGGTATACAACATCATTGCGCATTTGTCACCAATCTGTGTTGTGATGACAGTCCAAATGAATTAGATTTTCTCTACTTGTGCACATTATTTTGTTGGAAAAGTGGAGATCTATGGTTCTTTCCTATTTCCCTCCTGCAAATTCCTTTATTGCTTCCACCTTTGTTCTTCTTCATGCTTGTCTCCCCATTTTACTGATTTCCTATTTACCCTATATTCACACCTTTAATTGGGTCAAAAATAGAATCACACATCACACAAATGGCCAAAAATGGCCCATTAAAAAGCTTTCACTTTTTCTCCTCTGCATTTGCTTGGAGTTTGGCATCATGCAACAATGCGAGTGGTAGTGAATGTCTCTTCATGCACTATGACAAAACCTGTTGAGTCTTTGCCATTGACCAGACTAGTCTAGTTATCTCTGTGCAATGGTGCTTAAACATACTGCGCTATAAGAACACAGAGTAAAGACACCAGTCTGGAGGTAATTTTACACCAGGAGGCAAGTCCACAGCTATGTCAGACACTCCTGCCAGGACATCTTCTTCTCAGCATACACTGATGATGTCATTCTCTATAAAGTGCACTCTGACACTGTCACAGTTAGACATCTGTGGTGGCACTAGTCTTACATTGTATGGAATATAGCTTTTATACCTACATAGGTGTGGTGGTGAAATCTGACCTCAGGCAACTGATGTGTGTGTGGTTGGTTGTATATGACAGTCATTGTACGGTGTTGCAAATCTCTTTATTTTGATTTCCACATAGATAAACCTTTTACATAGCTCCCTGAATACAATCTCCCTTTTTTCCCTCTGTCTACGTAACATATTTTCTGTGGAATTCTGAGGATATCATCATCTCAAAGATGCATACACACATCATGAAGCAGAGCCCTTCCATGACCCTCTGCAAGCCATCTCCAGAGCACTGGATGTGTGATGGCTAATTCTGTCATGGGGTCATGCACATATCACATATGGACAGAGGCAGTCCATGTTAAATCAAACACATGCACGCATACACACATATTGCAATTTGTGTTTAAATGATACCATTAATATAATTTGTCTTATAATGGTATAATAACAACTAGGATATTATGTGCTTCTGGTCGGTAGCCTATGACCCTCTGAACATTGCACAATGATGCACAATGATGTTGTCATCCACTTGCGCTATGTTGAGGTGTGGAATTAGTGTATCCCTACAGCAGTGTCTGCCAGCCTGTGAATTGCGCTATCATGTTCCTTCCATAACAGCTGTAGTAGTATGCCTCGTGTTGACTTCAGATGATGCTATTTATATTGCTGCCTTACTAAGCATGTGTTCTTGTACTGCAGTATATCAACATTCTACACAGTTGTCATTCAGCTATCACAGTGACAGCTGCAGTATGACACAGGTATGCATGCGTATACCCAGAATCTGGAAATGTCTGACATACAGCAACATTACGTCATAATGATTACATGGGAACATATGCCTGGGTTCATCCACATGTTGTAATGCTGTTATATAGGCAAACATATGACATGTTGGGATCCGTTTGCAACCTTGGGGAATTCATTGTATGCACTATTACACTGCTAGTCACAAAGATTATGCAGGTGTTCCCCTAGCATCATTGTATGACTGCTGGCATTTGTGTCATTAACTATTGTACATGAGCTGCATCCACCTCACTTGTCATGTGCTCACCTATGGTGTCAGGGCCCTCACCCACACATTTTCACTATTAAACATATAGGCATATGATGTACAACTGATGTAAAGATGTAAAATAGGTAGGGTTATATGACTGTGTTAACAGGTCCACTGTGTTGCATATGATTCATAGAAAACATTTTATTTGAAGGTTATGTGCAGCCTGATGTCCAGCTGTAGCCTAGGTACAGCTGTAGTGTGACTGTGCTAAGTCAAGGACATGCCACTGCATCATATCAGTGTTACCACTTGATAGTTTGCATGAACGCATATGGATGTATGCCAGGATTTCATCACAGTGTAATATTTTTCAGTGGCAATGTCAAGGGTACAATGATCTTGTGGCACATGTGTTAAGTGTTGACATGTAACTATACAGAGTGACCCATATAGTGTTTGGTATGTGTACAATATCACAGTGGCAGCTTCCATGCTGATTGACACTGGACTTTACACTGCTGTACTTTCTGTGCACATGGACATAGTTGATGCATTGCCATCAGTCCCACATACTGCTATAACATTCATTATAACAGATAACTTCTTAATTCACACATCAATTGCAGATGCTTTGTATAATAGCCATTGCTATTACATGTGACAGATGGATGCAATACACAGCTGTGTGCAGGAAATCCACTCATAATAGTGTGTTGTTTATAGGTGTTGTTATCTGAATGGCCGATGCCTATGTCAGCCAGGCATGCTTTAGTCAAGTGTATTGCATTTGGCACAGGGAGCTCACACACATCTTTTCAGCCATACAGAACTACATTTTGGGATACATATCCATTAGGATTTGACAGTGCAGACTTCTGTTCAAGGTGTACTACTAGATGCTTGTGAGATATGTCTTTCTATGTCGTACCAGTAAGTACACAGGTCAGTGACAACACTGATGTCATGGGTTCAATTCTTGCAGGTATGAATTGTGGATTATCTGTCATGCAAACCCCTCAACTGGCTAGGAATTCCTTTGGTTTCAACTCCAGGTTTAACACTGTCCCTCTTAACCCCGCCAAAAAGTGGTCATTTTTGGGGAAGGGGTGGTGAATTCCCCTTTTAGCATACTGACAATCATTATAGTTTTACAAGTATGTTCCTACAGAACAAGTATATTAAGCTACACTCACATATTCTGTTAATGCAGACGATTAATGGTCATAATATTTTACAAGTGTCCCTGACTGTGCCTTTTTATGTCTACATTTATCCAGAAGTCTCTTGCCATGTGTCCAAGACTGGTTGAGATGTATGCTGACATGTCGGCAATATTCAAATAAGTAATTTTGCAGATCTTTACACTATGTACATACCCCCTATTGGATATATTGTCCTTGTTAAATGCCCTCACCAGTGAGCATGTCAGTGATGTTTATATCACAATCATTCATCTCCATTGACAATTGACCTTGTGTATCCATTGCATATATGCTATCATGTATCATGATATAATATACCCACACAGGAGGTATAGACAGCATTATGTACTGTGCTATCTATGTATGTGCTTATTGTAACATTACCAACCTGTCTTGGTAGTGTACATACATTGACATGCCCTATCTTGGGGACATCACCATATTTACCATACCCTCTTCCTCTTTCCTCATTCCTATCATTCATGACTGTGCTTATTTTCATCAGCATACTTTCCTTGCCTAGTGTATGTTTCATTGTATTTGTCCTTGCTGTCGCTCCAATTATTTCATTCTGCAAATAATTATAGTAGTGTACAATTAACTCAGTACACTTTTCTTTAATGTGTTAATACTGCTGTTACTGCAGTATTTTCACCCCTGGTAGTTATTGTGGCTGTCTGTGCAATCTCACCGAGCAGGTTTACTCCTAAACAAACTTGAGAGCTTTTTATTTCTGTGCCCATGATGCTCTGCATGGTTTCCTATTGACAGCACTGTTGCTGGCCATGAAACCATCCGTATATATATGTGTAAGTGTGATGGGCACCATGAATATGCGATTAGCTCTCCTGCTGATCAAGCTAACATGTAAACATAATATGGGCTTTGCACGAAGCCTACAGGAAATTTATTGAATTCCTGGGAAAGTTTATTAAACAAAGAAAGTTTCCTATTTTCTACATCTTTAAAGCACATTTTCCGGATTCATATTTATATTTCTCAAACATTTACCAGAATGTGATAGCTGTTACGTCATAAGAATCTTGTCACCATTTTTGCTTTTTGTTTGTTTGTTTTTATCTTAAAGAGAATTTTGATCTTCCCTGCTGACAACAACTTTTTGAAATTAAGACTTTATTCACAACAATTGAGCAATAAAGTCAAATTTTAGGGAAGATAAAGTGTCAAATTTTCATTGACATGACTGGTTTATGTTACACTGTTCATTAAAAGTTGTAATGTTTGTTCCTTTTCATGATTTTGGCATGAAATTATTACAACAGACATTTATTCAAAATGCTGCAATGTGAATGTGCCATTTGTTTTCTGTTAGCATGGCCTAACACATGAATTAACAAGAAAAGACTTGGGCTGGTGCTTGCATTTCACTTACATAGTATGCAGTATGTTATTTCATGGGAAATGGTCATGCACAGGCATGTTGTGATTCATAGTACCTGGCCTGCTTGTGGTACAGAGCAACAAGAAAAAATAGTCATATGCAATTGATCTTATAATGATTCAAGTGAAGGAATGCAGTCTAAGGCATGTATAATGAGATGCTAATGAGTGCCCATGAAAGCAGGTCATAATTCATAGATGTCAGGAACAGTAGGGGCTCGACACTGTAAGACCAAAAAGCACTGCAGGAACTTGCAGATCTGCAACAAGCAAAGAAACTAGGAACGACATCAGTGTTAATGTAGGAGCAGCACTTATTGTCTGTAAGTGCTACTACCTTTCATCTGCTAGCTCAGAGCGGCAACAGGCATTATAAAAAAAAAAAAAAAACAGAGGTGGCAGTACATCACCTATCACCAGCTAAACAACTAGCAGCTGAAAGACTGCTTTGGGTAGACATTATATGGCCATTGCCTGGCATATATTACCCACAAGTAGGATCAGCAGGTATGCATGATCTTTCTACACTGGTAGTCATTTAGGTACTTCCAACATGTACTACACTAGCTACAGGGATCTTCCAGATATAAACACAAAGCACACTGGACATGTCACAGGCATCAGCCTGAAAAATATTTAATGCATTTCTCAATATGCTTTTTCAAACTGTGAGTGAGCATACCAAGGAAGAGAGACACTATCATGTGCATTTTGCATGATATTGTCCATCCTCCTAAAGTACTGTATTCTATAGATTTCACACATGTAGTGGTAACAGCCTTAACTGTTGTATGTGGACTTCATTTTGTCTTTGGGAAAGACTACCATCCTAGCTATGGCTAGCTGGTGTGCAACACACAGTGATTGACAACAAATAGTTCTGTGCAACACCCAAAAGTGCCTATCACTTCAACACTGGGGCATACAAGTCAGCTATATTGCTGCATTCTGTGTACTGAAATTCTCCAGGGTCAAATGTCGGTAACTGCAGGCTCTGTGGTAATCAGATATATTCATAACTGAAAAGAGCATGTACAAATGACTCATTCCCCATAACTTCTCACTGGATTTCAGGTGGTGTTGTATGTCCACTGGAGGCCTTGTTAATGATAACTGTACAGAAACCACACAGCATAGTAAAATGCAGCATAGCATTCCCTGCGTTCACATTACAAACATTGCAGAGTATGTGTTTAGTCTGCAGAAGGCATGGATCTGCTGCCTTGTTATATCTAGTGGCACTGCAATACAACCCTGCCATAGCCTGCAAAATGTCTGTTGGATGTTGCACACTAAGTTATATGATTACTAAGAAGCATGCAGGTCAGCCATCTGTCCCAGGCATGACTGTAACTGCTATAGCAGTCCCTATCACAGTCACCACACTAACATGATTTAATGGCAAAATTGAGGCTGAGAGACAGCAAGCATTAGTAGCCTCATAGTCCCCAGAGAGTGATGGGCACACTATATGGTACAGCAGGTGAAGCTGTGGTACCTAGTCTAACTCTACAGGCCCATGGTGAGCACACTGTGAAGTATGTGATCATAAATAACAAACAGGATGAATGCAGCATTAGGTAAAGGCTCTGCTGGGTAGTTACAGTTGAGTCACCCTTTGACTTAGACATTTCCAGTTACATTACATAAGAAGAAGAAGACTGAGTGGATCACAGTCATAAACATTTGCACAGGAGTCAAAAGGGCTCAGCAACATTTGACTGACATCAGAACCTGTGTGGTTAATCTATAGAACCATGAATGGAAGGGTGTTTCTCTACATGACTATGGTAAATGGTTACTGTGCTGACTTGATGTGTCAGAATTGCTACTGTGGGAAAGTGATCTGTCTGGGGTTTGATGGTGGGGTGTCATGCCATTATATGTTGACAGGTTGCTCTACATGTAAGGTGGGGAGATACAAGTGCAGAATGTGTACCTTGTAATGGCCTCCTAATATGGCACACCATGCATATACTGATCCCCAACCATCTGTCACACTTTTGGATAGAGCAATAATGGTGAGACTTTCTCTCTTCCACACAAAGGTAGATAAGGCAGCGATATGATTCACATAAGACCTGTGAAGGCTGCCAGCCTAGCTAGATAGAATTTTGTAAATAATTCTATGTCAATGTAAATATTAATATGATCCACAGGCTTGTTTTTGCAAATGTAAGAAAACTGTGTTATATGCTGAACTTCAAAAATGTAACCACAGTGCACCCTGCTGGAAAAAAGTCGATGAGAAAAGAATTTTATAACTGTGTTTGATCTCAAGCTCGGAAACAGGATATCTGGGCTAAGAGTTTCTTTCTATTGTTTTGAGACAAAGAAAATTACTAGGTTTCACATGTAAAGTGTCTTTTATTGCTGTGACTTCCTGGCAGCTGTAGAAATGTTAAATTTTAAGTTCTGTGAGCCTAGGAAATCTCAGCAGAAGTGCCAAGAAATGTAAATTTTGAGTTTCTGTTAGCCTGTTATGCAGCATATAGGTCAGGTGCTGGTGAGGCATAACGTCACTCTTGATAATGTTTATCTTATTTATGTTACTCTTGTTAATGCGTGGAGGAAAATCTGCAAGGGAGACAGTCGGTACTTGTGTGTCATTTGACAGTGACTTAGTCTGCATCTCAGCATCATACATGCTGACATCAACCTATTATCCTGACTCATCCTCTACATGTGTCAAAATGGCCATGGCCCAGTCTGTCAGAATATAATATAAAACAGACTAGGCTAAATATAAGTACCCGTTCTTTGTATGAGGCCTGTGTTGTGCACGTAAAATGCAGTACATATTATGCAGATATAGAACAGGCACAATACCTCCCGTCTTTCTTATGTACTTTCACATCTGGCATACCTATGAGAAACATATGCAGTAGTAGTTTTGGCATGTATTGGCCATTCCTTGAATTTGTGTCCACTCCATCAGGTCTGTTACCTCTTCCTTTATCATCTCTGTTCAGAGACAGTAGGAACTCATACATATCAGTTCGGTTTGCACGGAGAAGTGTCCACCCCTTCACTGATCAACCCTTCTGCTGCAATGCCGTGTGCTTGTTTTGCAAGCTTGCCTGATCATGTTGGTAAAACACCTCTAACATTACTGTACTGTGCAATTAAGCCCATCTGCAGCATTGATGCCACTTCCCAAGCAATGTCTCCCAGAGTTGGTCCCACTGGTTCTGAATGTCTGTAATGGGATAGCATTTTCAGTTCAGCTGAATATGTTCAATGTCAGACATGCACCATCTTTTGAGGGCATGATAACACCCATAGAAATAAGAAATATATCAGTAGGCTGTTTATTGCTGGGGATAGTAGGCTATGAATTACATAAGGTGGGTTGCCGCAGAAATGCACAACATTAAGATTTGAACAGGGAGAGGAACATAATAGGTGCCACTGATATGATATGCTATGTGCTGTGGAATGTGGCATGCTCCAGTGATACCCAAGACTAGCAATGGGTGTAGACACATGCATATATCTAGCTGAGGTGGCTGTCACATACAGGCCCCATGAGTGAGAAACACCAAGAGCATTACAAGTAATAATGGACTATGAGGTTATCATATTGGTGCTATGTGGGAGATGCCCACCATAGGCATCCCACAGTATATGCATACAGCAAGTCTATGTAAGGCATACAGGATAATATGTAGGATAGTCAGTCCTGAGAGTGGGCTGCCTTTTCACAGCCACATTGCAGATATATAGCTCATATATTACATGCAGACCCCATGCAGGTACATTGTGCAGATAACCATAGTACTGATTAGTATATGTATATATACTCTGTTCCAAGATAAGTCTTGCTTGTCTTACCACACTACTGCAGAACTCTGTGTACCTCCTCATGGCTGTATTTTGTTTAAACTATTCTTGACTTCTGCTAGATGGATCACATTAATATCCCTCTAGTAATTTTGGCAGCCTTCATGCTGCCAGTGCCTCTCTCTAGCTCCAGCCAGGTGTATCCCCATTGTATTGTGCCACAGTCTACCCTTTCTACATTGCCAATTCTTGCCCCATACATTTTAATCACTATCTGTCTCTGTCCAGTGCCCATGTCTTACTGAGTACATATACACCAATTTGTCTGTGCTATTATTGGGTTTGCTAATTTATGTGCACCTACTGGTTAGCCTTTCCCACCATTCCTTTCCTAGTTCCCTATCACTTTTCCTTTCAACCACTGTTTCTACATGTGTACAAAATGGTATACCTAGCCCCACACAAAATGTACCCTACCTTCTAGGCACAGTCTGTAACTTATATTTTATTCTGCTTCACAGTGGTGGCAAGTAGCTTTTAATATCACAGCTGTGCACTTTGTCTACACTTGGATATTCATGTATATTATACACGTCAGTGTATAATATTCAGGTGTACTCTACACTGCAGTGTATTATATTCAGGTGTACTCTACACTGCGGTGTATCATTACTTTGCAGCACAAGCATTGGTCTGGCAGCTATTGCATCTACATGAATTTTGGCCATAACTGTTACGTTACAGGGGTCTGCAGTCCTCAGTTTTATACAGAAATGTAATTTTACTGGTATACTTTTGTAGAAGAAGCTGCAATAGAACCATTTTAATTTTAGCCACTGACATTTCAGAGCCTGAATTCTTATTACAGCAAGCTGATATAATAGTTTGATGATACTGCACCTTGTAAAACAGTCCAAATAAGCAACATTAGTGAGTAATGAATTAATGCTGTTTTTCTGCTAACATTTCCTGAAACACAAGTAGCATTTCTCTGAAATCATATTGCTGTTGTTTTGCTGTATTTAGATAAGAGTTTGCAACATGATTATTTTGACTTTTATATGGGTTGCTTTTAATGTCTAACTTTTATAGCTCAATAAAGTACTTAGCAAAATGGACTTGGTTTTGCTTTCAATTTCATGTTTATATTCTGGACAAGTATGTACGGATTGGAAAAGGGGAATCACCCTAGGGCATAAAAATTAACCTACATTAAACAGTTCCTCAACTTTCTCTTTCCAAGCATATTGAACAAAATAGATTGTCTTTAATTCCATGTTTGCATTTTTGACAAGTGCTTCAAGCTGAAAAGGGGAATCACACTAGAGCATAAAAGATAACCTAGATTAAGTTCCTGTTTCCAAATAGCATTCAGGAAAGCACCGAGTTGAAACCAAATGAAGATAAAAACCAGCCTGCCCCTTTACGAGAAAGTAAAAGAGAAAGCTTTTTATTACAGGATGATTGACTGGTATGCACTTCAATACTTTTTATTTGCTTTGTTGAGTGCAGTAGTTATAAACAATATTCTGCATTTCAAAGTATTACACTGAAAGATGTAAGTTAAAAATGCATTTTCTTTCTGTTCTTGAACACACAAATGAAAAAAATGTGGCTATGAGCAAAGTTCTGTGAAATCATATCATAGCACCTTTACTCCTTGCACTTGTAAAAGTGAAAAGTGGCTTATTCTGTAGATTTATTTTTTAAAGATAGAGAAATGCAATAATAGAAGAAATAAAAGCATGTTTAGGGTGTGATGCCCCTGCACTGGCCCAGTAATCAAGGAAATAAAAAATGGCCCAAGAAAACAAGTAAACAAACGAATGGCAGAAAACAGTGGCTCCAAGAAACAAAAGCAGGATGCTCCAAAAAATAGCGTATAAAACCTTTAATTACCACTTTCATCAACTGCCTTCCTCAGAATACTCAATACAAAAAGAACACTCCCTAAAATACACACTCCAATTAAATGAACAATTAATCAATTATTACTTAAAATCATATTCCAAAAGTTATCTTAAAAAAGAAGACAGAAATAAATCATTATGTTTGTCAATATATAATTTCCTATACTTTAAAAAACATTTCACATTAATTGTTTCGTTTAAACCTGGTGGTTGATCTGCTTTTAATTTAATCTGCCACAAGGTCTCTCTTTGTTCAAGGTAGTTCTTAAAATCACCAGCCCTTAAGTCCTGTTTAAAAGCCTCCATAATGGAAAAGACAAATTTCTTAAAGTTTACACATGTAATAGAATGTTTAAATAATACACTCTTAGAATCTTTTGTCTTTATGTTATATAAATGCTCTTTAATCCGTGTACCCAGACTCCTGGTGGTCATGCCCACATAAAATGCGGGACAGACCGTACATAGGGCAATATATACAACACCAGAGGTGTTGCAAGAAAAATATCCTGGAACCTCCAGGACTCTGTCTACAGTGGTAATGGAAATGAATGAACCTGTAGAAATGTACCTACATATTTTACAATTGTGACAGCAAAACATTCCTTTTTTCACAATATTTATTTTGCTGGCTGAGACCTTGTCGTGTTCAAGCATTTTCTTTATGCTGTAATTGTTTCGAAAAACTAAGTTTGGTTTATCACCAACCACCTTAAAAATGTCATTATTTCCCTGTATAATTCTCCAATTTTTTTCTAAAACTGACTTAATACAACTAGCATCAGTATTCATTCCTAAGGAACAAATTAATCCTGGGTCTACAGACCTACATTCATCTTTATAGATGATTTCTGTCTTAGATTTATTTAAAATAGCCGGGTAGTGTGTTTGGTGTTTGTTAAATATCTCATTTCCACTATCAGTCACTAACTTTTCATCGTATCCTCTGTTGATAAAAAGAGATGCAATGAAAATAAATTCTTGTATTAAATCTTCAAGTCTACTGGTCATCCGACAAGCTCTAATATATTGGCCCCTAGGAATATTCTTGATAATATACTTTGGATGATTACTCTGATAGTGTAAATAACTATTTGTAAAAGTTTGTTTCCGAAAAATTTTACTATGGAACCTTTTGTCACTATCTTCCCACCAAAGACATACATCCAAGAAATTGATGTTTGAACCAATATTACCTTTAGTAAATTTCAAATAGTTAGATGATAAATTAACATCCTTGAAAAATTCATCTACTGTATCTTTATTTCCTTCTATTATAAAAATTAAATCATCTATAAACCTGGAATAAAATATAATTTTAAATTTACTACTTAATAAACACAAATGTTCAACCTCCCACCATGCCATCACCGTGTTAGCATAGGCTGGTGCGGCCGGGGAGCCCATGGCTACCCCTTTGGTTTGTTGGAAATATTGGTTTTTAAATAAAAAGTAATTATTTTCTAATATTATTTCCATAAGATTACATATGGTTGAAATTTTGTTGTTAGAAAAAACAGTGTTATTTGTTAAATAACACCATATAGCTTCTACCCCTTCATCATGGGGTATACAGGTATATAATGACACCACGTCCAGTGTGAAAATAATATGTGTCTTAGGATCAAATATTCCCTTTTCTTGAAAATTCCTTAATTTTTCTAAGAAATGCCAAGAATCTTTAACATAAGAATCACATTTGGATATTAATGGCCCTAAACAAGCATCTAAAACTAAGGAAATTCCTTCAGTAATAGAATGAGGAGCAGACACTATGGGACGAAAAGGGGGGTCAATAAGTTGTTTATGTGTCTTGGGTATTCCAAAAAAGACCCCTATTTTAGGGTAATCAACTGTACAAAAGTTATATAATTCAACACTTATGTCTCCTGACATTAATGCTTCATAAAGATGGGAATTAATGAAGCGATATGACTTTTGTATATCTAAGATAGTAACTTCTTTATATTCATTTAAATTTCCCAATATGTTTAACATATTGGTTTCATAAACATCCTGTTCCATAATAACAATATTGGAACCTTTGTCACTTTTCATGAATCTGTAATGTCCCGCTAGGCCCTTAAGATTTTCTAATGCTGTCCTTTCAGATTTTGTAAGATTATCAACAAAATAATTCCTAGTATTAAACAATTTGTTAATGTCAGCTATACACATTTCTTCAAAAACTTTTATCGTGTTATGTAATTTAGGAGTGTAACTTGAAGGTTTAATGAAATTACTTTCAGTGAACTTTAAACCGTGCATCACATATGTTAAATTAATTTTTCTGGTGAATTTTTTTATATCAATAACTGTCCTACTGTAGCTACCCCTACTGCAAGGTACAAAATTCAAACCATATTTTAACACATTTATTTCAGTTTCACTGAAGGTATATTTAGATAAGTTAATAACATTAAAACATTCATTAAATTCATTTAAATTTCGTCCTCTGACGAGTTTGACCCCAAAAAAGTTTTACTACGTGTCAAGACAGTACTCTTGTTAGTATTACTATAACTATTTGTAGGTAATTTTTTGTTTTGTGCAACCTCCTTATTGGTAGCATTAAGTTTTAGAATACCATTGTTTTCCCTCCTTTTATTACGAACACTTTCTTCACTACTACTACCAGTTGGTTCATTCTCAACAACAATATCACTCTCTTGATTATCAGACACTGCATTGCTTCGATGAACATCTTGTATTAAACTTTCAGTGAAAACATCTCTATCAAAACTAGAAGCTGCACCTGTATTGTAATTCACATGCGAAACCACAGCTTTCTCATTGTTAAAGCGTTTATCAGAAGTAAACGCTGTTTGTTTTTTATATTTGTTTTCACTCCCATTGAAAGCTCTAGTATTAATGGCAAAATTGTCATATGCTTTTTTATTTTTGTAAGCGGCAATGTCCCGGTCTAGTTTCTGTTGCTTTCTATTTGTAACATCAAGGGAGTGCTGTTGTACTTCCTTTGTAACTCTTTGAAAAAATGTCCAGTAAATTTCTTCACTGCTGTTACCGCTTAGCCGTTTTTCAAGATCAATGATTTCATTTCTCAAAAACCCCATCTTTTGTTTGTTGTTTTCTATTAACAACTTTAAAAAATTCAACCCAGCCTCGTTGAAGAAAGCCACTAAGGTGTTAAACATAGTACTTCCCAAACTAACACTGTTTGGGCATTTGAAAAACCTTAAACCTTTCGGCACTATGCCGAGTTCAATACAGTATTTGAAATAGCAGTTTTCTAAATGAAGCGACTTGTACCTTTTTAGCAATTTAGTTAAGTTTTCCTGTTCACCACTCGATGGTCCTTGCTGGAAAAATTCAGGGCATTCGCGTGTAGAGAGAAAGGGGTTTTCATCTTGATTCAACAACTGCTGGCAACCCATGGTTTTCTTATCACGAGCGGAAAATGGCAAACGTCTCTTTGCTTCTCGTTCGTGTAGTCTTGCTTTGTCCTGGGCGGGACTTCCAACCTCGAGCACAGTCTCTAGTTCCTGTTCGAACCCCATCGGACTGGAAACTTGAATAAGGTTATCAGACCCGTTAGATCTATTCAACAAAGTTTTTAAGGATCCTCGGATGTCTAGCAAATGTCGCTAGCAACAGATTATTCATTTTTTCAGTTTCTGATAACGGTGTTGGATGAATAGTCATGTTCATCAGGGAATCATCAGCCACTTCTGCCATACTGGCTGAATAAAACAATTAAATAAAAAATGGCCCAAGAAAACAAGTAAACAAACGAATGGCAGAAAACAGTGGCTCCAAGAAACAAAAGCAGGATGCTCCAAAAAATAGCGTATAAAACCTTTAATTACCGCTTTCATCGACTGACTTCCTCAGAATACTCAATACAAAAAGAACACTCCCTAAAATACACACTCCAATTAAATGAACAATTAATCAATTATTACTTAAAATCATATTCCAAAAGTTATCTTAAAAATGAAGACAGAAATAAATCATTATGTTTGTCAATATATAATTTCCTATACTTTAAAAAACATTTCACATTAATTGTTTCGTTTAAACCTGGTGGTTGATCTGCTTTTAATTTAATCTGCCACAAGGTCTCTCTTTGTTCAAGGTAGTCCTGCTTTTGTTTCTTGGAGCCACTGTTTTCTGCCATTCGTTTGTTTACCAGTAATCAAGGAGCCTCAATCCTCACCACTGGCAACAGTGAGGGGCATACACAATGGGGGATGACAAGTACACACAGTAAAGTGCAATTTCCATTAAGAGCACACAGAGATTACAGTCAATCTGGGACTGGTTTCTCCCTCTTTCTCCAGATTCCCAATAAAACTTCCCACTGGCACAGCTAGAGGGTTAAGATCTCAGGTGAGTGACCAATCTAAGATCTCCAGCACTCTCTCTGTTCAACCAGTGCTTCATGTCCCTGCCCAAGTAACTGACACACACACTTTGAGATTTGATTTATATGCAAACATACACATACACCTGGCAAAGGCTCAAACAGGTTTACTAGCTATGCCCCCTTCTTCCCATACTATAAGGAAGTACCAGCTGCCACCAGCCACCCTTACTTAACAGCTACTATAAGACCCTTACAACGGATTCCCAATCCTACTGTGTAATGTTGCTATTAATCCAAATGGTAGCTCTGACCAAGACTTGTAAGGCTATTTAGAAGTGGCCTGTACAGTGTTAACAAATACATATGCAAATACTTGGCTTAAATATGTCTCACAAATATCAGCCACAAAGATAGGTTTAAATATATTTAATAATAAATAATAAAAGAGCAAGACAATACTCAGAAAACAAACACAGTTACTTCTGAGTTCAAAATCACAGGAAATATTTTAAAACAACACTGCAGGACAGTCTCCAATAAATACAGAAAACATCTAAATTAATCTTTACTACATTCCTATTTATATCTAAGAAAGATACTGTGCCCTAAGTCTTACTTACAGACAAGACAACAGGCAGAAGTGCTAAGTGGATGTTTCTAGGTCCAAGACAAGATGCAAAATGCACTGTCTCTCTTTGAGAGAGTTACCAAATTAATATGAAACATTACTGTTAGGTTAGCCTGGATGCCATCACTTTCTGTCACCTGACTTCAGTTCCCAGGCTAAACCAGAAACTGATAGAATTTTAATATCCCTGTGTGAGAAATACATATCTCTCAGATGTGCTCAGAACTATGTAGCTGCTAGGAAGCCATAACACAATCAAACACTTTACATTTTAAACCTAGTAATTACTTTTCTTTTCAGAGAATAGAAAAACTTCTATCTCTAGGCATTGTGTCTGCTTGCTGCATTAAAACTAACTTTTATAGCACACCATAAAACATTTAATTTCAACTTATTTTCTTGAAGTCTTGCAAGTTAATCTTCTATGTTCCAACAAGGTATACTGGGGTTACATTCTTGAAGCTCAATACTGTACAAACCCTTTTCAACACACACTTCTGTATCAGTAGTTTAATACAGGCATAACATATAGTTATCTTACATTTGTAAGACAAGCATATGAATCATGTTGATATTTACAAATGGCATATTATTATTTACAAAATTCCAGATAGCTAGGCTGGCAGTATCACACAGGGCTACTGTGATACTATATATTTTGAAGGAGTTCCTCTTGCATATTATTATGGCAAATACTCTGTTTGAAGTTATAGTCCACTACATATTGCGTTGTATGTTTCTTTACAAAACTGTTATATTACTGTAAATACATTATGGTGGAGAAGCAATGCTGTACAACAGTTCAAAAATATACTCACTTAGCATGCCATGAGCTAATGTACATGCATTATGCAATTCAGATTCTCAAAACTGTGTTACATACGCTACTTTGTCTTTGTTTCTTGCTGTAATTTAGAACATAGACACATACATACATTCTGTACAACGTATCTACTTATAGAGTATGCTACCATGTCTGGATATTGATATCTGTATGGACCAGATTTCACAAGAAGGTTCTTCTCAGCACAGAGTACCAAAGGAGGATGTCAATGAACTAGTCATGGATGCAATTCCAAAATGGAAGATGTGTCAAGCGCAAGTAATAATTTATTCAGTGTAGTGTTAATGCAGACACCACACATGCACTGCAGATTCCCAAATACAACAGGTGCTACCAACAACAATAAAATGTAACAGATTAATACCTGGCAGAGACCATAGGTGCTGCAGTCACTTCTGTCATAATGTACCATGATCATGTGGATTCCACAAAAAATAATAAATAAAAATGCAATCTGCAGTAAATGCAGTATAGTAGGCCAGGGTTCTACAAATGTATCCCGGAGACTGACAGAACAAGGCCAAGCCAAGCTACAGTTCAGCCAGCTCTCTGATCAGGAAATCATAGATGGATACTGTTTAGATAGCGAGCTGGTGCAGACTGGTTGCAGGATGTGTGCACTCCACATGTCCTAATGCAGTCTGTGGGCTAACTCTGTCCCAGTAGAAACAGTTTTGGTATACTGGCCTTTGGAACACTTTAGCAGCATATGTGTGATGCTGTGGGGTGTCCCAAACAGGTTTAGGTCACGTACTAGAGCACTTCCTAGGAGATACATTTTACAAGTGGATGAATTTATCCACTTTGCAGCAACATCCATGAGGTGCCAGACTGGTGTGGAAAAGTTCTATGCTATCTTCAATTTTCCTCATGTCCTCAGTGCAACTGACTGCACTCATGCACCAAATAAAAACCCTAGTATCAGATTATGTGGAATGATAAATCAATAGAAAGGGGTGGGGATCTCTCATTTGTCAAGTAGTGCGCTCTGCAGACAGCCTCATTATCAGTATTATGGCACTATACCCCAGTATTGTGCATGATGCAGAAATAAGGAGGAAAAGTGAGATGAGGTTTGCTTTCCAACAGAATGACATACCAGAAGGGTTCCTACTTGGTAAGTATATGGCTACAAACATAATGTAATCCGAACCAAGACCTGTCAACATTAAGCAAGATGACTAAATGTGTAAATACTTCTACAAGCAAGTGACTGTGGTTATCCACTGGAACCTTAGATCATGACACCATTCAGAGCCCCATATATCTCTGCTGAGGCATCATTCAACAGGGCATACACAGCAACACGTAATACCACTGAGAAGATATTTGCCATGCTTAAAGCACGATTTCGGTATTTTGATGCATCCAGGGGTGCACTGCAATATACTGCAGAAAAGTCAACTTATATGGTTACAGTGTGTGCCATGTTGTACAATATGCATACCTCTCAACCTCTTAGTGCAAGAAATCTGGACAAAGCCTGACAAAATGGGGGAAAAGGCTCAAAAATAGGGACATATTTTAAATATTGCTCTTATAAGCTTAGAAAGTTGCTAAAGTAACACGGTTTGTTTCAACATACATCATCTGAAGGATGTGAAGTTTGAAACTCAAATGTATGTTATTATTTAGTGACTTCAGTCCTTAGATCATCCCAGCGATTTGCCAGAAAACCACAAATTTTGTGAGGAACAGACCAAAAATATGAGACAAAAATTTGGATATTCTGCAAAAATCTGGACAGCTGAGAGATATGACAACATGTTAGCAACTAATCACAGTGGCCTGCCTGTCCTAGGAGTGGGTGATCAGCCCCAGGAACCTCAGTTATCTGGCATGACACTATCAGATACATGACAGGGTGATCAGGAGGATGCAGGCATGCACAACAGAAGCTGCAGCTATATATGATAGCTCAGGTGACATAGCAGTGTCCGGCTCAGAAGTTTGAGCATGATAAGCCACATATACACAAGTAGTCAGATAAACCAGTAATGTTCACACAGTGCTGCCCATTACAGCATTACAACTAACAACTACAGGAAAAAGGCCAGTATTTCCAGGTGGAACATCATACATCACATAATAACAATTTGATATGCAAACTATTATGCACATACTATGTACATACAACTGGATGGGTATAAAATAACAATTAATACTTGAATACTGTAGGTAAGGTACACTGCCATTGGCGACCAAATCTGTAAGTGTATGGCACACACTCAATGTGCATTGCAACAAGTGTCGATGGCCTAGGATGTTGACATTACACTCCTAATGAGTGTGTGTATGTAGCAGCATGAATGTGTGTACAACAATTCCTGTTGGAGTATGCATTGGGGAGATGTACCATAACTGATGGAACTTCACATAAGGGGCTTGTATGATAACATTGAGAGGCAGTATGCACATGTAATAGGAATGTGCTAATCAGTAGGGTATGGGGCGATATAGCATACAACAACTGCAATAAAACCACTAGGGTAAGGTGCACCAACAAAGCCACATAACTAACAAGTTACATACAAAGGGTACAGGACAGGATTGCCCTGGCCTGTAACACTTAAGGTAAATGTACAAGTGGTGCAACAGCATGACTCATGTAGTAAGTAAGTGCAATACAACAATGTATCAAAGACAGGTATGACACATCAACCATGGAACATTCGGCAATGTACTGGTAAGGCCAGTATATGTACAGACATGTGTGTGTAAGAAGGTATGTATGTAAAGGCACACATGGCCATTACAGTACATGAGGAATATATTCAAAGGTGAAAAGGGAAAATACAGGTGCACATTGGGTTGAGGGGGAGGCAGTGGCCAAAATAAAGTGCAACACATAACACATTTATGCCATCTGAAGTATACCTATGCTTGCAGTAGTAGCAGAAAACAACAGAATGCTGTATGAAGAAACTAAATGCTGTAGCTGAAGGATTGTATGATGGTGAGTTGAATACATGGTCGGTGTATATCAGCTAGGTAGAGTAGATTAAATAGAGGCATCATTAACAGCAAGATACATCATTAAAGGTGTAAAAAAGACAGAAAAAAGGCATATATGCACACTATGACACAACACATAAGCAGTCCATCATGTCAATTATACACCAAGGATGCCTGTGGCATCAGGCATGTCATAAGCCATTAACATATAGAAGATAGTGCTCAGCACAGTGGTTATTATTGCTACAGGGCCAGGGTGAGACAACAGGACATACAATGAGGTAACAGTCAGTGTTACACTAATGCAGACTAAAGCACCCACACCAATAAATCACACCATGGCCCTGGCTGCCCCTGCCATGTCCAGAAACACAGGAGAACACTGTCTTTGGATGGCACTGTGGTGCAGTGGTAGTGTTGTTGCCTCACAACAAGATGTTCTCTGGTTTGATTCTCGGCTAGAGTGCCTTCTGTGTGGAGTTTGCATGTCCTTCCTGCATTTGTGTGGGTTTCCTCTGGGTGCTCTGGTTTCCTCCCACATTACAAAGACATGTTTGGAGCACTTTTCCCCAGGCCTTCGCTGAAAATCGGCTTTGTTCCAAGTCAGACTTTCTCAGTTAATAAATGTCAAATAAATAAAAATAAATAAACACTAGGCCCATGGTGCTGTCCCACTGAGCTGGATATGGTGAAGTTTCCATGTTGGGACACAGTGTGGCTCTGAGCAGTATTCCGAGTAGTATGTTCCGACATGACTGCTAGATTCTGAACATAGCGAACAACAGTAAGTGTGTGAGTATGTTGCAGTAGTGATGTCTATGGATAAGAACCATGTTTAGGTCTTATGAGACATGGTCTGCCTCTCCCCACTGGGGTAATCTGCTCATGGATTTTAGGACATGGAACACATGGTTTGTGCTGAGACCCTGCTCCAGTACTGTTATAACAAGATTCTCAACAGAATCTGTAGCACACACCACACTGTCATGCTGTGTAGCAAATATTGCCATGGTCTGCCTGTCCCTTCACTCCTGACTTAGATATAAGTTACAAAACTGGTGTGCAATATGATCTGTAGCATAAGCACTGGCACATGAGTCATTCCAATGTCATCGCATTGCTGGTAATGTTCATATTCTTGTAAGAACAGGCATACATCATGAGACACACATCCATGCACATCAGCCATATGGCCTACAGATGTTATCACCCTGTTGTGTGGCAGAGTCACTACCACTGTCAGACTCATCTGGGGACTACAGCTCAAGGTCACCATCATGATCAATATCTGAGGCCCCAACATCATCAGACTGGCTGGGCAAACTTTTTCCCCTATCAGAGGTTATACCCTGAGGCACAGGACTGACTCCTTCAGGACATAATGAATTTGACCTCACTGCAGTGACCTGTGTGTTGGTGGCTGTACTGTCTGAATGAGGTACACCATATCCCTCCAAAGGATCAGTGGATAGGCTTGTGACAGAGGCAGGAATTGGATATGTTGCAAATACAGATATGACTCATATCAGATGCACAAAAAAAGGTGAATAGGGTAGAATATATGTGAACAATTCTGACAATTCACTAACTGTACAGAAGAAGAATGGGGATATGGACTTACCTGGGCTGCGTGGCAGTAGGTGGTGCAAATACCCCTAGACAGTAGTGAAAGTTCATATTAGGCATCAGGAAAAACACATGATAGTGGCATCGCAAAAAGTGCTCATACATGTATACGTATCAGAAATGTTCTCCTCTGAATCTACCCCTGTGGTGATAGCTGCAAAGTCACTGTGGTGTACAAACACAAACACACATCAACTTAGTAGGAAGCACTCTGACATCATCCAGGTGCAGATAAACTAATATAGATAACCCTATCTGAGTAAAGAGACACATACCTGAAGGCTGATGTTGTGGGCTGTATGTGAAGGCCCTGTGAAGATGAATAGAACATCAGTACACACAGTGCTCACAGTAACATATAATGAAACCTCACTAAAACCTACTTAGAGAAAGTCTTACCAGGTGTTTCATCATCTGGTAAGGCCATCCTCTCATGGCATTGTGATATAGCTGTGGGGTATTGTGGAACACATACAACAAGTAAGTAGGAAGCACTTGCATACTATAATTTAGGAAGTAAACATCACACCCTCCACACTGCTCAGTTTTATCTTGTTTTGTCTTGGACCCAGTATAGGTTGCATACTGGGTTTTTCTGAGACTTTGAGGAATGCCACAGATTTTTATTTTTGTTGTTTTTAAGTAGAAAGCACTCTAACATCATGCAGTGCCAGATCATCAGATACAGACAGCCTTATCTAAGTAAACAGACACATGCCTGAAGGTTGATGCTGTGTGCTGCTATGTGAAGGCCCTGGGAAAGTGAACAGAACATCAGTACACATACCGTTCACAGTAACACCTAAACAGAGGTTAACAAACAGCATATACAGGCAGTATTACTGGATCTTCCCTCAGGTGAGGTGTAATACTGTATCAGTCACTGGGTTGCTAGTGTGAAAGAAATGTGTGAACAGACAAGACATGTTTGAATGAACAACCAGGCAGCTCACAGGTACTATTCTATCATGTATGCAAACAATGTACATACCATAGCTTCATGAGACATCACCCTCTATTCCTCCCTCTGGAATATGATGGTCCGAACAGGCTGTTGACTGAACAGAAGATCATGTCAGAGCAGCAGTGACGGCAGGCCTCATGCGAACAATTGTGACCACCTACAGCATTTATCATGCTGGTAATATCAAGTCACACCTGTGTCTGCCACAGTGTATTGTATATTGGTCCAGGTAGATTCATGTCTTTTTGTTGCACAGTCTCAAAAATAATCTCATTCTCCCTATGAGACAGAATGGAAAGATGAAATCAGCAAAAAAAAGTATTCTTCAAGTCTTGAGGTCTGGGGTCAACCCTGTTTTCATAAAATCTCACCAAGACAACACTGATATATAAACTATATTTGTGTACCATAGAGAAGGGCAGCTTAAAAAGTAGAAAAGACAGCTGGTCCACAGGTCCTAGGATAAAACATTTGCCCAATATTGGTGTATGCACTGGTGCCAGGACTGGAAAAAAATGTCAGTGTAGAATCCTCAGGACACATGAACATTCCTACGCCAGGATTGGGACATGGGGGTTGCCCATCTTGGTATAAGGAAGTAGTAGCCCACAAAGAAAACTGACAGGACAAAAAAGAGCCATAAAGATGGCAGAGTAGACTTTTGGGGATAAGAAAAAAAATATTTATTGTTACTATTATGCAAGAAGCCAGAATTTCCAGAAAGAATATAATGACAAAACAAGTCATGGGTATTCAGAATCACCAATTAGCTGAAACACCTGGTGTTCATAGGGGTCATTTGCATATATCTCATGGGCCTCTGATTCAAGAGGTTTGAGGGATCACTCATTGAAAGTTCCAGCTTGGCTGGAGTTTTTATTTAGTTTTTACAGATTGATTTTCTGTGTGACCTTCTTACTCATTGTTTTAGTTTGTTGTTTGGGATATTTTGCAGTCACCCTAATGATAATGGGCATCAGCTGTGTATAACAGCCCTGTGTTTCTTATGCTTAGTCAAACACTCTGCTTGTGCTCTGCTGATGAGGTCATAACAAGGCTAAAATATGCATATCCAAAGCTAGTGTCTTTATTGGCCTGAAGTTGACAATTAAAATGACAAAACAAGTCATGGGCATTAAGATTTGCCAATTAGCTTCAACACTTGGTGTTCATAGGGGTCATTTGCAAATATACCATGGGCCTCTGATTCAAGAGGTTTGAGAGGTCAGTCATTGAAAGTTCCAGTTTGGCTGGAGTTTTTATTTAGTTTTTACAGAAAGAATATATTCGGAAAGATTATGAGAGAAGTTAGAGGAAAGAAAAATATTTGCTCACCTAAAAAAAATCTGTCAAAAGCATCAAAGGAAAATTTGTAGCCATCAATACAACAGATGTATGAAAAAACATTATATAGATGGAAGTCAATTTGGGTTGCCTGTGAAGAAGAACAGAGGAAATGCAAAAATATAAAGAACAAAATCCACAGATTTTTGAAAGGTATAAAATGAAACATTGGCATGGGAAAGAAAAAATAGATCTGATATGATGCAATGTTTATGCAAAGGAGAAAGAGAAACTAATCAGAACAAAGGGGAATGCACTAAAGTTGATTAGGAAGGGAAGGCAGAAGTTAAATAGAAAATGAAGTTGTGGATTATCTGTGAAATGGAGGATTTAGTGTAGAAAATTTCAGCACAGGCAATGTCGCAGCATGATGGAACAATGAGTTCCCCAGATTAAGGAGCAGAACGTGGAGCTGGAGATATCTGAAGAAGTATGGACATGGAAACAAAAAGAAATCAGGTATTGGGCAGTATTTAAGCAAATTACAAAGCAAAACTAATCAATATAAAAAAGCAGCACAAAGATTTTTTAAGAGAAATAAAGTCAAAGACACCCAAAATTATTGGATTGACTGGACATGGAAAGATAAAAAAGCTTCATGCTTATCAAATGATATACAAAAATCAGTGTATATCAAAATTCTATAGTTTTTGCTCTGAAGGAGACAAGAGCCTCCTTAAAATTGGTTTCACTTGTGGATCTGCAGCTGTGGGATTGCATCCATATTTGCTGATCTCTTCATATCCAAACATAGTAAGTTTTAAAACATTAGAAGAAGATATCTAAGATGGCATCTTTGCTTAGTTTAGCAAAATTATTTCAATGTTAAGAGGAAATGGAAATCAAACCTGAAGGAGACAAACATCAGACAGCAACTGAATGTGCTAAAAAACAGAAGAAAGAATATAAAAAGGATCAGAAGAGAAGAAAAAATGTGGAAAATGCATACAAATAGTGGCAAGTTCAAAGATCTCCTGGAACCACATGATGACCAAAATTCTGATGAGGAATTGTTAAGGAGAGGTGAATTGAAACCAAAAGATGAAAAGATAATAAAGGCAGCCCAGCATAGTAGATTATGTACACATTGGTTTACAAAATCCATTGAAAAGGTGAGAGAAACAGACAAATGTAGGTCTTGTAAAAAAACTGGACACATCTTGATACTAGGTGCAATACACTCACGGCAAATGGTCTGCATAGTAAAAGGCACAATAATGTGGCACGTCTGTTAAAATGGGGATTGTGAAAACACTACAAATATAGAAGCAGCTGAGAAGCAGTGGAATCATGAACCACAAAGCATTATAGATAATGCCAAATTGTACATCACATGAAGTCATCCATTACAACAGTTGAAAAAATAGATATGAGAAAATCAAAAAGACAAAAGTAACACTGAGAAATGAAATTGCTGCACCCATTGATTACAGTGTCTTATGTACAGAGACACATAAAGTCATAAACTATCAGGATTTGCAGGTAGAAATGAGAGCAATGTGGAAGAAAGATACTCAGACACTTCCAATAGCAGTAGGAGAAATGTGTCTGATAAAATGAATTCAAGCATACTTAGATATGCTACCAATACATGTAACCCCATATAAATTACAGAAGGAGGCAATTCTGGGCACATTGCAGGAGGAGAGAAGAGCACTCTTGGCTGGCATTCAAGAATGAAACAATATTAATTTCATGAACGCTAACTGTACCTTGACTTAGGAATGCGGTCTATTCCTACAATGGTATTAGAAACTATAAAGACTTGAAATTAAACTGGGGGAAATTATCATGTCTACTTCTACCAGACTTCTGCAAAAAAGTTAACTTAAACATTTCTGCATGTATAAATGTAGTATACCTAGTCACAGGTCCTCATCTGCTGTGTGAGATGCATTACTGCTCAAGAAATCCAGTCTACTGCAATGAAAGAGAAACATGCCAAGGTAAGAACTTTAGAGTCATCTCTTACATATACATGTAATAAACACACTTGAAAACTAACAGGTGCCACATATGAACTCACACCAAAATATAAACAGAATATGCCACATACTGTGCACTTACCAGTGTTCAGCTTAGGAGATGTCAGACAGCCAGGAATGCCCAGGTCTGTTGGACTGCTCTAAGTCTTTTACAGTCCATATTATTACTACACACCACTTCAGCAATGCTGTCTGTGGGTATATGCATACCTAATTTCACCTGCAGAGATCACTATCCTTACTGTGTCACCTAGACACAATAGGTATATGGAACAGACATTAAGACAGTAAGTCACATAGAGCTACAGACCTGTTTAAGATGTTATATATATATATATATATATATATATATATATATATATATATATATATATATAAATATGAGTAACATATGAACCTGAATGTTATTTAAAGGTGGAACACATTGCATCAGTACGTTGGGAACAAATGTATACCTACATCTTAAAAGTGATACTTCCATATAGCCACATTAAGAGGGATATAGGCTGAGACTGCTGATGTCATAGACATCCCCATAGAAAGGCATGGGACCATCCAAATTTATTATTCAGTATCACTCAGTATCCGCAAATCACCCCTCATACATATGACCTTGTGGGCAATCTCTTAATCTGTCTTATCCACAAACAATGCTACTGACTAACACGTAGACCTGCAGTCCTAAGGGATATGGTCAGAATCTGCCCATGTCCTCAGTAGACTGCGGAATGATGTATATGTGCTGATGCACCTATATATGGTGGGAAGCCAACCTGTGCCCCATATCTAAATGCATACATATGCATGGATGACTTGTAAGTATAATATCACATAAAAAAGTACACACAGGACAATATGACTACCTCTGAACATGGATAGGCTTAATTTGTGAATGTAAACACACAAACCACTCACCTACTTAAAGCTTATCTTTTGTGTGTGAAGAGTCAGACATATATAACTAACTTTATGGGCATCTCACAGCACACAGCTATTAAGTGCTATTTATGCTATATATAATGAATGAGCTTCATTAGCATAGATTATTTTGGAATCACAACCGTGGACATTCATGTAAGTTCTCAAATCTTGGTGCATTAACCAATAACTCAGCAAAAATGAAAAGTGCTCAGGGCAAATGCCCAATAGTTTCAATGTATGTGTACATGTGCAGCATGTGCTCGAAGTCCACAAATTGGCTGCAAACAACCTTATTATGCCAATTTTAAAAAGTGAGAATGCTATAATTGTAGGTCATTTCCTTGATACCTGAGGCCTGAGTAGTACCTCAGTGAGTAATTTTCTGAAGGTGTTCAACATCTTCTAGAAGATATTGATAGAGTGGAGACTGTATTATGTCTGAGCACCTAACTGGGCCAATGAGGAGATGATGAAGATACTGGCATTGTACGTCCAACATGAGGCGAAGATGCAGGGACTCCAGAAAAACTTCCCCCAGACTAGCATTTGGAACTGGATTGCAGTAAACTTTGCAAATAGATTGGGGTCTTCAGAACTGGCATGCAGGTCCACCACCACTACATCGACCTCCATTTTAGGCATTGGAATCAACTGCTGCAGTGGATTGGTGACATCCGCAGACAAGTCCCAGATTCTAAAGTAAATTAAATATTCTACACCCTAACACCTTTTCTCTTTACTCTGTAGGTATTAAAATGCTATTGTGCATTAATTATGTGTGCTTCCACAGTGTACCTAGTACATGCAGGTAACTGTGATGATGTTCACACGTAGTAAATTGTAGAGCACATATAATTATAATACTCTGACTGCTGTTTAGCAGCATGATTTTTCAGTTCTGTTACCATCAATAAGTGTGTTGTACTGTGAAATAAAATGCAATATTACAACAGTAGTGGAAGTATGAGTGCACATTCCACAGTTATCCATAGTTGAACTAAAGCATAATTGCAGTTATTAGTAGTAATTTTATAACCTAATATTTATGCAGCTATTAATATCTGTGTTAGTGCTTTAATATACTGGTATATAGTTAGAGCACCTACTAGGAGGTAGGTAAGGATGATATGTAGAGTAGCTCACCAGTTTAACCACACTTGTAGTTTTGTGTGCAGTTATGTGACTGTGGGGTTCAAAATCCACATAAGCTTTTTTATTTATTTTGTACATGCAATACATTTTGGAAATACTTTTTCTACTATGATATTGTAGGATCCATTTATAGAATGTGTAGACATGTATTAGTGCCATTCTGCATAAATGCCTGTCACAAGTATGCTGTGGATGACTAGGCATTTTTCTCCACAACACTCTGAAATTATTTCTTATATTCAGTTTAAAGTGGGCTACTGTTGAGCTTTGACTCAGCCTGATATATATACAGCCTTCATAATCTCATTGCTAATGTTTATCATGGCGCATGGACACACAATAACTTATTGAAGCATTACAGATATGTGAGGAGTGCAGAAGGGAAGGCATTCAAACTGCATGAATAATGCTATTATACTTGTCTTGAAGCAAATGTTAATATGAAATCATATGAATGCAGTACAGTATCAAAGGCAAATGTAGAGGTTGCAATGTTGATTGCTGGGTATATGTAGGATTGATACCCACATCTGTCTTTTTTATTATTGTCTCATGATCTCACTTTGTTACGTCATACATTTCTACAGGATATGTGCAAAACACACATTCCTATATACATTTCTGTTATACAACTACTTTATGTATGCCTCCAATGACTAAGCATATTGACATCATCCACAAAACCACCTTACTTCCAGCGGCTGTATAATTTTAGGACTCTGTACACATTGCAGGTTTTTTAACAGGTATTTAGCACAGGTATCACATTTATGCACATGACTGTAAAATATTTGTGGGAAATTATATCTATATCAGTATCTATCTATACACACATACACACACATGCCAACACACACACACATACAAGGTTCATAGGTAGGTAGTAGGCTTTCTGCCCAAAGGCATTTATAAGCCTAGCCAGAATGTGTTGGCTTTCACCGTCCACTTAGATTAGTTCCCTGTGCCTCTGTCCAGCAGAGCCACTGAAGTGACCCCTGGGGTAAACTTTCTGTTTCCCATCCACTCATCAAAGTTTCTCTTGAAGAGTGTTAGCAAGGAGCTCTGCCTAATGTAGACTGGAATCTTATTTCAAAGCATGGGAAGTCTCTGGGACAGGAATCTATCCCTCCAGCTTGTCCTATTTATTGTGGTGAGGTTTATATCCCTAGAGCGTGTGGCTCGAGGGGATAAGGTTTTCTTTACATGGAGCATGTCCATCAATTCTGGGTTGGACATGGCCTTGTATGTCAGGCAGATATCACCTCTGAGTAGGTGGTATGCAACCAAGTACAGCTGGAGTTTCTTCAGTCGAGCTGCATAGGGCATCTGTTTGAGGCCAGTGATCCTCTTGGTGAGGTACTTCTGTGGTCTTTCCAGCTGTTGCAGGTGTCTTATAAGGTACATACCAAATGGGGCATTGTACTCTATGATGGGTCTGATGAGTGATGAGTAGAGGGGCACAATGACCTCTTTTGATCTGGATGCGAACCCTTTTGTGATTAGGTGGGATACATAGAAGGATTTTCTAACCACTTTGGCAATGCGATTATCAAAGGAGAGATTGCTATCTAATTGGGTCCCCAGATCCCTTATTATGTCTTCCGTATTTAGGGGACTACCACCTATGTGGTAGTTTGTGGGTACTTTGTTTTTTCCAAAGGGGATGACTATGCACTTTTTGGCATTTAGCTTGAGGCCAAGATTTTGACACCAGGTATCCATCTCAGTGAGACCCTTTTGGAGGATGTTTGTGTCAGCCGGAGAGTTAATTATAGCCCCTAGTTTGCAGTCATCTGCGAACTTGGTCAACCATAGTTCTCCTGTGCTTGCCTGTACCTCTGAGACGTATGTGCCGAACAGGAGGGGTCCTAGAACTGAGCTCTGAGGAATGCCACTTGTAACCGGTTAAGAGTTGGACCTAGCTCCTGCAACTTTCACCATGTGGCTTCTGTTCATAAGCCAGTTGGCAACCCATCTTGTAATGTAGGGGTTTATGTTCTGGCTGGTGAGCTTGTCTATAATACCAGAATGGGGAATGGTGTCAAAGGCCTTTGCGAGGTCTAGGTAGGCTGTGTGTACCACCTCTATAGCCTTGGTAACTGTCTCAAAGAAGTCCACCAGGTTTAGAAGGCATGATCTGCCCTTAACAAAGCCAAACTGGGTAGGGTCCAGTGTCTGGAGGCTCCCAATGTCTCTGTTAATAAGTTCCATGATGATGCACTCCATAGCCTTGCAGACCAAGCTAGTCAGGCTTATAGGGCGATAGTTCCTGGGGTCTGTTGTGGCTCCACCTTTGTGGAGCGGAATAATCATTGCTTTGCACCACTCTATGGGTATGTAGCCCGTGGAGAGGCTGAGTTTGAACAGTGTGTTTAGGTGAGGGATTAGTTTGTTTTTGAGATTGTGTAGGATGCAGCCTGTGACACAGTCCGGTCCCATTGATGCTGTGTTTTTAGTTTTGGAGAGAGCTGTTTTAACCTGAGAGTCTGTGATTTCAGGGGCTCTACATTCTTCTGGCATGGTTATGGGCCCTTTTGGGGGTGAGAGGGGGGTGAAGTTTGCACTGAACCTGTCTGCCAGGATGTTGGTGATATCGGTCGGTTCAGTGTATTTTGTGCCATTTTGCACTAACTTGAGCAGATCTGAGCATTGCCACTTAGATTCTTGACATCACTAAAGAATGCCTTGTTGTTATCTTTGGAGTCCTTAGCAATTTTTCTTTCAAAGCTCGCCTTGGATGATTTTATGAGGGATCGTAGTTTCTTGCTGATATTGATCAGGGATGTCTTCCTGTCTTGGGATTTTACTCTTTTCTGTACTAGTTTCCTCCTTCTATTGTTTAGCTTGTTTATGGCAGTGGTCAGCCAGACTGGTTTCCTTTTCTTGGAGGAGTGAGCCTTGGTTTTGCTTGGGATAGCATGATCCATGCATTCTTGTAGGTGCACGTAGAATGCGTTAGTAAAGGATTTTGCATCTTGGACAGTGTTATCCTTTAGCATGGGGGATTTGAAACTTTCCACCTTGGTCTTAAGTAACTTGAAGTTTGCTTTTGAAAAGTTTTGTATGGTGGTTTCCTTGTGGGGGCAGAATGTGGATATCCAAAGTGATTTGTTTATGGTCAGATTTAACCAGCAAGGGGTTGACATCCGGTGTGGAACACCGGTCACCCATGTTGGTGATGACCAGGTCCAATATGTTGTCACCTCTGGTGGGAGTGTTGACCAGTTGATCCAGAGCGTTTGAGTTTATAAATTCTAGGAAATGTTGGGCAAGGGAGTTAGCCCTTCAGTAGTTCTCCCAGTTAATGTTTGGGTAATTGAAATCACCCATTATTAGGGTGTTTAGTAAAACCTTTATGTTTCCCAGTGTTTTCAAAAATGTGGAATGGGGTTCCTGGGACATGGTGGGTGATCTGTAGCAAGCTACAATTTGAATTGCAGTTTTGCCCATTGGTAGTTGCACATGGATGATCTCTGAAGCATTGTGCTGTGCCAGTAACCTGGAGGTGTGGGTATCCTTGATGAATATGGATACGCCCCCACCTTTTGTATTTTCATTTGGGTTCTGTGGCCGAAATGTATGGTATGAGTTGTAGCCTGATAGTGCTGGAGTGCTCTCTGGAGCCTTAAACCAGGTGTCAGTTACTGCACATATATTGATTTTCTCCATACTGAGGAGTGCCTCGAGTGCATGCATTTTGAGGTTTAGACTTCTGGCATTGAGTAGTATTACCCTCAGTTTTTTGTTACTTGTGCTATTTACGGCGGTGGGTTTGTCTTTTGAGCCTTGCCTAAAAAAGGCACTATGGGGGTGGCAAGAGCCTTGGCCAGTATTTGAAAGCCTAAGGGTGATAGGTGCAAGCCATATCTAGTGAAGCAGCGTGGCTTGTCAAGCATGTCATCCCAGGCGTACAGACACTGGAGCCCCTTTGAATGACACCAGAAACTTAGCCAATTGTTGAAACTGATCATATTTTCTTTATACCGTGGTATTATTCTTGGTGAGGGCAGGATGTTACTCAGGGTCAGGGTCATACCAGCCTGGGCTATGTGATCAGAGAGCTCTTCCATGTCTCTTTTCATGTAGTCCAGGGAGGTACGGCTCAGGTCATTCACACCAACATGGACAATGACAGAGTCATATTTGTTCTTGTTCTGGAGTGACCTGAGTGCTTGTGTTATGTGGTGGATCCTAGCACCCGACAGGCAGCTAACAGTAACCTTCTCCTTATTCAGACTAGTGAGTGGGACATCAGTATGCCTGACTATAGAGTCATCTATTACTAGTATGTTGGGTATGTTATTTTGCCTTAAGGGTTGCGATTGCGTGGCACACTGATTTTGTGAAGAATGTGTTTCATGGATTGCGTTGGGGGGGGGGTGGAGGTTGCTTGGATGTTTGCTTTGGAGGTCTCTGTTGCTTTTGCAGATTTTTATTTAGAGCCTCCAAGTATGTTTTTGTGTATTTATGTGTGTTTTTTGCCGGTGCTAGTTTAATGGGTCTATGTGAGACTGGTGGTGTGATGCAAGTATTTCCCTTCTCCTCTTGACTGTCTGATTCAGTCTTGGGTTGAGAGAGTTTAGCCTCCAGTTTTGCTGTATAATTGCATCTCTCGCGTGTATTAGTGTTTGGTGATAAGAGAAGAGGGCTGTCTGTGTACATGAGGCAGTTGTAACATTGCCTCAAAATTCCCAGATTTACCAGTTGGACTGGAGAATACACCTGAAACTGCCCTTTGGACATGCCTGGATAGGTACAGTGAACTGTTTTATGGAATGGCTGGTAAGGTCGAATAGAGAGCCTTGTCCTTCTGTACAGTATAGGGGGGGGGGTCTAGTGCTAGGGTTCATAAGTGCTTGCTATGAGTTTTGAGCAAGTGCCAGGCTGAGAAATGAATGGCTTGAGTGCTTAAGTTGAAAGTCTGTCTAGTTCCAAGGGAAAAATTGAAGAGGAAACTTTGTGGAGCCGGGAATAGTTTTACCCTAGCTAACTGGTGCTGCCCGGCAGGCAAAACTGGGCAAATGCAGTTTTTATAGCAGGGAAATAAAAGAGATAGAAATTAGCCCAAAATGCCCAATAAACTACTCATTTCTGGGCCGGAACCACTCCTCCAGGAACAGTTAGGCTGCTCAGAGCTCCCCTCTCTCACAGGTGAACAGAGAAACTTTCTTCTATCCAAGTAAGGTATGGGCAAACACAGAGATTTGTAACACAGCCCAGAATTCAGCACTAACCTGAAAACTGGACTATACTAGCTTAGAAAAGCAGGAAACAAGTATTTTTTTTCCAAAAATAAAGCAATGTATATAAATACATATATATATATATATATATATATATATATATATATATATATATATATATATATATATATATATATATATATATATATATATATATATATATATATATATATATATATATAATATATATATATATATCTGTATATATATATATATATATATGTATATATGTGTGTGTGTGTGTGTGTGTGTGTATGTGTGCATGTTTTATACATATGCAGTTAATTATGCTAGAGTCCTTGAAGTCCAAATTGGTGAATATGGGGTAGAAGATACCTTTGTATATTCAAATACCTACAGACTGCAGTACGCATAACAATAGAATTGTTTATTGACACAATTCACTGCTCATGATGATGAACAAGTCATTTTTCCCATCATATTTTAGGACATCTCTACATTTTAGTTCCCATACCTTCAATATTGCCCACTTCTGAGTTATCGTAAATGTCTGTGGCATTATCATATGGGTTACATATTTATTCACAGCTCACACCTGCCAGAATTACAGGAACTTATTCTGCATTTTGCTATCCCATTGCAGATGTAGCTAGGCAGGTAGGGATCTGGAATCTCATGTGGATATAGTTTGCTATTGCAGGTTCGAAGCTAGAATCTATTTGGTTGTTTTCAGGTGTCCCCAGAGTGCAATATAATTTTGTATATATATGTAGAAGTACTTCTATGAGGTTATGGCATATGGATTTGTTGAAATGTGTTTAAATCTTTAAATTTAATACTATCTTTTGAAATGATGTCACTATCCAGTCTGTGATTAACTTTTATGTACAAAATACATGCATTGCTATATTTATAATATTCTTCTCCTCTCTGTATATTCACACAGGTGCTAAGGACAGAGGACATAATCAGACGATGTGCTAGAGCATATGCACTGCCCAGATGAGCACTGTTGGGATAGAAGTATGGCTTCTGTGTATATAGTTTGCTGTTCTCATTATTCCTTCAGTTTTACTTGGCTTTTGTTATTTCCGTTCATGAATGTTGAGGCAGTTGACTTCAGTAATTGCAAATGTTTATATGCGCTTCTCATAATGCAACATGAATTATAAATCAAAAGTGCTATTATTGTCATGAATACCGTACATGCTAATCTTAGGCTTATATTTTCCAGCAGATTGTGGTGAGCTGATCATTTTACTAATGTCAGCTGTAATATATGATTCACTTTGCTGACACAACCAAAATAACAGTCAGTTGGTAAGAACCTCTCCTTGTAGTAGAGCTGTGTTTGTATTGTAGATAGTTGTTGGTTTGGTATTTGATGTTGACAGCAGTGTCTAGAGTTGATGGTTCTTCGCATATTTTGTGAGTATATACTTTGAGCAGCAAAAATGTATAACAAGTGATGTTTAGTTAACTTTATTGTGTGCACATCTTGCCTGTTAAGGTGTTGGCTGGGTGTTTGTCTCCTCATTTTGTTATAGATAGTGGCAGACATGTCACTGTGTTGTGGTTGGGTTCTGCTATTCTTGCTTATAGACTTAGGTGCAGCTGCATCTTTATTGTTATATTTATCAGCATTACTTGTTTTTGCAAATAACTGTATTGAGGTGTGCTTTTGGTGTGAGCCCGTGTACTTTAGTTTGACTTATAAATTCTGACATGAGCATAAACTGTTGTATGCAGACAAACATATATGTGATTTAACTGCATGTGTTGGGTGATGGGTCCTGTGTTATCCTGCTAAGGTTTCTACACTATGTATTTACTTATGTTGAGTACGTATAGATGAATGTAGTTATGGTGAACAGTATTAGAACAATGTGTGAACAGTATTAGAACAATGTGTAAAGCTCTGACCACTGCATTCTACTTTCAATGTTATGTTATGATGGCCTCATGATTTACATTGCTCATAGTGCAATATTATAATAGTTTGAATACACATCTTTATACTCCTTTGCTATATTTACATGTGGAGGTTTGCTTAATAACACATATCTAAGTTTGATTTTATCCATGTGTTTTACATGTCACTGTCACATTATTTTATGATACTGTAGTATTAAAATCACAAGTTAGATGGGAGACTCTGTCATGTGGCAGTCCATGAAGTGACCACTGCTGCTGTTGAATGTCTCATGTCACACATATTATGGTTTCATGTTCTATGTAAGGCATGACAATGTTTCTCATCTTTGGGAAGCAGAGTTGTGTGGAATGCTATCACGGAGGTCCAGGTACATGCTACTCTATTGTTACTCCTGCAGTCCCACAGAATGCTTCAGATTGTGAAATCATTAAACATCATTGTTTTCAATTGTAGGGGTACAATCAATTCATGTTCATATATATTTGGAAAGATGCTGTCCATGTAGGCCTTGTGTGGGAACTGGCCATGCACATGTCTTTGTGTAATGCCATTGATATCAATAACATGACAGCATATATTTTGTCATTTCCTTGTGTTATTGATCCATATTGCCCAATATTGTTATTCTAAAGACAAACCCCACAACATCATTGTACCTATACAAAACACTATTGGATGTCTTTGATGATATTAATGTGTGCATGTGACATGTTGTTATATAGAAATTATGAGGCAGCTGCCATTGTTCTGTAATGTTTGTCTACAATGGTTGACACCTTTTCTGACTATGGATTATGCACATGTGAAACAGCTGTATATACTATTCTTGAGCCTGTTTAGATAAACCACTGCTTGCAATGTCTTGCTGTGGAGGGGGAGTGTGCATCCCACTGTAGGTGTTGTATTGACATGTTGCATGATTTATCATTACACTGTCCTGCTACATGTTTGGCATGCATGGTAGCACACACAGTAGTGAAGGGGTGGCTAACAATGTTGTGCTGTTGTCAGAATGTACACACTCTTGACTGGAACATATCATGTGTGCTATTCTATCATCTGGCCATTCATATTGTCAGACCTGTTATGCCTGCTATATTACTGACACACTTGTCTTGAACATGTGTTGGTATTATCACTTTAACAAACAGTACCCCAAATGTGTATTGTAAAAGCCATGGTGATGCAGCGGTAGTGTTGTTGCCTCACAGCAAGAGGTTCTCCTGTTCGATTCTCGGCTGGAGCACCTTCTGTGTGGAGTCTGCATGTCCTCCCAGTGGTCAAGTGCCATTTGAAAGACATGCATAAATGGACATGCTTTCATTGAAGGTTGGGCGTCGAGCTGGCACCTCGGCACCGTAAAAATTTACTGCCAATCATTAGCGGATCAGAGTCCCACTGTGGCAACCCCTAATCGGGAAAAGCCAAAAGAAGAACACTGAATGTGTATTCTGTTAGGGTTGCATATATTTAAGATTGTTATATCACAGTTACAGATGAAATATCACTCATAATATGCACATGACCCATGCATGGGTAACTCCATACTATACATATTTGAAACTTGGTGCATTAGGATAGACCAAAATATTATTGGGCAGCATCAGCATCATAGCATGATAATACAATATGAGTGACTTATGTTATGCTACAGAGCTCAGGACCAGAGCCAGCCAACCCATTCACAGGTGATAGTGTCACCGAGCCTAACCTCTGCCACTAGATGTCAACTCCAAGGACAGTAGAGGACAGCAGGATGATGATGAACTAGGGCCTTTTGGGGTAATTATTCCACCTGACCAATGATACTGACCTCCACCACCTCCACCAGATGACCAGAGGGGCCAGATCCATGATGTCATCAGTGATGCTTTCTGTACACAGATGCAGGACATGATAGGTACATTCTTTCAGGTAATGACGTAGACCATATGCAACTCTGGCTGTTATGTGGCCAGGTCATTTATCTTTGTTGCATTATATTGTCAGACATGGCAAATTGTAACTATCCTGTTACAGGGACATACACTGTTATTGTTAATGATAGCATTGTTACAAACAGATGGCTTAGGTAGCCCAGACAGCATATGACTACCTAATCTGCTTAATGTGGCCCATTATTTTTCCATGTATGTACCTGTTGGACCTTGTCTGTCACAGTTAAGATCAATGTAGATAACAGTCTTCCACTGACTGCAAGGCAATCACATAGACAGAGTGTCAGGGTGACGGCATTTATTGGTGATTGCATATGACATGTATGGCCCATTACAGCTGCTAACATTACTAAAGGTACCCACATGTCTCTCTGTGATGCCATTCTCCTGTGATAGCATCTGCAATTGGGTGACATAGTTTCCTACATTGTGTAGGCATTTTGTGCTATGCTGGCATTGTGGATGTTTGTGTATTATTTGCCACAGCAGTGTGATCCACTCCTATGTGTCATCTGTTCAAGTGAATTCTGTGCATTATGCTTTTATGTTCCACATATTGCTCAGTACATATGCTTTTTCAGAAGATAAACTTAGGCATGTTCACCTGTACTTAAATTAGTCACAGTGTAATGTGGCAGTATGCGGGTGAATATGTAATGCAGACTGTTTTATGTGCAATGTTGTTACACTCTCATGTTACAGTAATTGTATGTCACAGTCCTGCTCAGCCTCATCATTATACTTGTACATTTTGCTTAATTTTTACAGAGTGTGAGTGTGTGTGTGTGTGTGTGTGTGTGTGTGTGTGTGTGTGTGTGTGTGTGTGTGTGTGTGTGTACAGCTTTCATGTCAATAGCACCTGTTTACATTCCTCTGCACTCTGCATTCTGCATAACAAGCTATGTTAATTTGCATCCCCATTCTCTTTGAACTCTGCTACTTTGAGATATAAATGTGTCTTACTCCACCTTGAGATATGCTTATCGATGTGTATATCAAACTGATCTTTTCTCCAGCCATACACAGTTACCTTTTACAACTACATCTTTTTTGTGACTCTGCCACCAATTGTCATATAGAGTTGCATGGCAGTACATATGAATATGTCATAGTAGTCATTGAATTTTTATGTGTACATGTGGTACATGCAGGTTTCGTGTTGGTCATGACTGCATTGTTTGTACCATTTGCACACACTTTACATCTTGTCATTCAGCTTGCTGCATGCATGGACCGTGCAGCTTCTTTTATGCAGCACTTGCACTCTGCACTGTGTTAGGGACACATTCATGTCATATGGTCTGAATCAGATGTTCCTGTCCTTTGTATATATGTGACAGCTTTTTCAAAATGGTTGTTTGTTATTACTATGGTCATAACTTGACCACAAACTGTTCTCCTTATACCTTTTGGCTATTTGGTACACATCTGCATCCCATTTATGTACAATAATGTGTATGTAGTTAGGTGCATCTGTGTGTATTGTTGCATCATTGGCTTGTAGGTGTAATGTGTTGGTAGGTCACTTAAACCATCATGATAGGCAGTCATTGATGTGCAACTTGCAGGCATACTGTGTTAGAAATTGTGAAGCTTCCACCTGAGTGCTATTTGGACTGGTGTGAAATTTTTTTGTGATGTGATTGTTATTATTCCTGCTTATCTGTTCCTGAACAACCTTGATGTTGATCATCTGCCATGCTTCACTGCTTTTGTCCATTGTATCCAAATAACCATGACTATCATGCATGCTAACACAACATCACATGCCATCGTTTGATCTGTTCTTTTTGAGCATTTTGGAAATTCCAGTTGTATGAGAAAAACATGGCGCATATCCCTATTGCATATCTGACCATCATCTGTGCTGCTCTGGCATGTACTACCCCCCAGAACAACAGCTTTGCAGGTCTGTTGACCATCTGTGGATTTGTTATGCTTATACAGCCACTCATTGTATTTACTGCAGTGTTGCTGCTTGGATTTGAGCACATACATTTGACTCTTGAATGCAGATTTCGGGTTCTATTCTGACATCTGTCATGTAATCCTACTTTATTTATTTATTTATTTATATTTGTTGACCGGGTGTGTCTGACTGGACGTAGGCCCATTTTCAGCGGAGGCCCGGGGAGAAAAGCTCCACGGTAAATATAAACAGACAGTAGTTACATTGGATTACATAGCGATTAACAATTTACATAACAATTACTTACAACATATTTACAGATGAAGAACATAGTACATCAGTAGACAACTAGAATCTTTATCTGTGAAGTACATAACAGACATTAACAAATGTTACAATAAGAAGTTCCTGCTGTATAATAAGTACTAGGCTTATGAGCATCTGAGCTTGCTATAATCAAGGTAGTTCGTGGAGTGGAAAGAAAGGTAGTGGTTGGATGGGGTGGGTAATATTAGAGTGGAAGTTGCAAGGCTATAGCCAGCATGTTTTTAGGTGCACTTTTTTGAAAAGTGCAAAGTTTTGAAGTGGGTGCATGATGGTATGGAGGTAATTGTGGGTGGGAGGGAGTTCCATAATTTGGCTATGGTGCAAGAGAATAGTGCTTCACCAGGAGAGTTATTGGCTTTAGTGATCTGCATGTGATTTTTGTTGCTGGATCTTAGTGGTCTGGTGGTGCGATAGGGTTGGAGTAGATTCTGGAAGGATAGGACATTTAGTGGATGGTTTACTAGTTTGTGGGCGAGTGAGAGGTGATACCATTGAAGGAGGTGAGGGAGTTCAAGCCAGCCCAGTTCAGCAAGTGAGAGACAGTGGAGACTATGGTAAGATGCCCCTGTGGTGAATTTGGAGATTTTGTTGTAGCAGGTTTCTAGCCTGTTTAGATCGCATTGCCTTAGGTTGGTCTATATTGGAGAGGCTTAAAGTAGGGTGGAGATAAGGTGGAAATTTGCTACTGAAATCTTTGCTGCTTTGGTGAGAAGTTGCTTATTTCTGTATAAAGCTCCTTGTTTTTTGTGGACTTTTTTTTTATGGTCATGGATATGTGAATGTCAAATTTTAGTTTATTGTCTATTTCCACTCCTAGCAATTTGGTGTGTTCAGTTGAGTATATAGTGGTGTTGTCTTTTGCTGTGATGTTAAAGTGAGAGTTGTTTTGAGTATGTTTGGTGGGTTGGAAGATGAGTAGTTTAGTTTTGTTTGGGTTGAGTATTAATTGTGCATTGGATAACCAAGTTTCAACAGAGGAAATGGCTTCCTGTGTGACTTTTTGCAGTTTGGGTAGGGACTGGGCTGACCAGATGATGGTTGAGTCATCTGCGTATTGTATGAGTGTGCCAAGTTTGGTGGCAGAGGCTAGATTATTGGTGAAAACAGAGTAGAGTAGGAGTCCAAGGATGGATCCTTGGGGAACCCCTATGGAGACAGGTAGTTGGGGAGATATATCATTCTGACATACAACGGATTGCTGGCAGTCAGACAGGTAACTCTGAAACCAGTTGGTGACTGATTGTGAGAAGGATAGGTTATTGAGGACAGAGATAAGTTGTTTGTGTGGTTCCATGTCAAATGCTTTAGATAGGTCTAGGAAAGTAGCAGAGGAGACATAGCCATTGTTTTTATGCTGAAGGATAGTGTTAGTAAAGGAGAGCAAGGCAGTGGTGGTGCTATGGTTTGGTTGGAAACCATGCCAAGTATTGGAAAGGAGGTTGTTAGTAAGGAGGTAGTCTGAGACCTGAGAGTGTATGCATCTCTCTAGTATTTTGGAGACTGGAGAGAGAATAGCTATGGGACAGTAATTGGTTAGTTCTATGGATGGTCCGCCTTTGTGGAGGGGAATTATATGTGATACTTTCCACAGTGTGGGAACGTAACTTTCTGACAGAGATCAGTTAATCAAGATGGATACTGGGTAGGCCAGAGCATTAGCTGCGATTTGTAGGTATTCACTTGGGAGGTTGTCTGCTGCTAATTTGGTGGGCTTAAGTTTAGTTAAGAGTTTTTTTTATGTTGGAGGTAGGTACAGGAGAAAAAGAGAAGGCAGTGGTGAGATTACTAGTTGCGGGTGTGGGTTGGAGGGGAGGTGGGTTGTGTAGTTTAGCTAGTGGTAGTATGGCTTGTGTGAAGTGTGTGTTGAATGAGGTAGCAATATTTTCTGAGGAGTGAGGGATGTTAGGAGGAGGGGTACTGACTTTACCTGGGTGGAGGATGGAGTTTATGGAGGACCAGAATTGTTTGGGGCTGTGTTGGGAGGAGTCTAAGGCAGACTGGTAGTATTGGAATTTGTCCTGTTTTATTAGCTTTTTGACTCTATTGCGTAGTTCTAGTAATTTCTGTCTAGTTGAGGGGGTTTTGGTTTTGCGCCAGTGCTCCCAGGCTTTATCCCTGTTTTTCATTTCTGACTTAGTGGTTTTCTGCAGCCATGGGGATGGTTGTGCTTTGATTCTGGAAAGTCTTATGTGGGCATGGTAATTAAGGATGCACAGGAAGGTAGTATTAAAAAATGCAACTGTGTCATCAAGACTGAGGTACTTTAGAGGATGCCATTTACATTCTTTGAGGGATGAGATGAATGTGAGTGGGTTAAAGTTTAGTTTTTTACGTATTTGACAGTAGATGACAGGTTTGACTTGGTATAGGTATTTTTTGAGTAGGAATGTTGGGGAGTGATCACTGAGGCTATCTGATAAGCAGCCTGTTATATATGACTGCGGGCTCATTACTGACTAGTATCCAATCCAGGGTAGTGTGCTTACTGGAGTTTTTATTTATCATGTTTGGCGAATGGACTAGTTGGGTGAAGCCATGAAGGTTTACATGATGAGTTGGATGGTTGCCAGAACAGGATTGTCAGACAATATTGAAATCACCTAAAATGATAGTTTCTTGGGGGAGATGGTGGGTAGACCAGCTGAGTCGGTTTTCTAGTGGAGGGATGTTTTGGCCAGGTGGGAAGTAGCATCCAATTATGTTGCTGGTTTTGTTTTAGTTTATTTTGAGGTTGGTATATATTATTTCTTCATTGCCTATTTGTGGAGCTGATGATTTTAAGATCTGGATGTTTAGATGCTGTTTAAATATTATAGCTACACCGCCTCCTTTCTTGTTTAGCCGGTCTACTCTTAGTATGCCATAACCTGTAGGGAGTATTTGCTCACTGGTAATGTGAGGTTTAGCCAGGTTTCTGTCAGGATGACTATATCTGGGGAGTACAAGTGTATGGTGTCATGGAGTTCATGGACTTTGTTGGATATACTAATATTTAGGCTTAGTAGAAGGAAGTCACTTGGCTTTCTATTGGCTGTAATATGGGAGAAGTTGTGGTTTCTAGTCTGATTATGAGGATTGGGGTTGGAGGTGATAGGGCCAGGGTTGGGGTGGATGTCTCCACTTAGGGCTAGTTTTGATATGCATGAGGTTATTCGTTTTCTCAGTTTTTGAATGTGCTTGTTTATAAGGGAAACGTTATGATTGTGCTCTGTGGGTAATAGGTATGGTGGGAGGGTTACTATGTTAGGTTGTAGGGATGCTTTCTGTTTGAGTAATATTGTTGGTAGAATATGTGGGGGATGCATAGGGATGGTTCTTGAGTTGGTGGGAGGGGAGCTGAGTGAGGGTGAGACATGACTGGCAATGTGAGTAGTAGTATAGTGGTAGTGGTTGAGTTGGGGAATGATGGAGCTTTGGTAGGATGTAAGATATGCAAGGAGAGTGCATGCAGTGAGCACAGGTAAGGTATGCTTGTACATGTTAGTTGAGGAGGTGTGATAGTAGTGGGAAGATGGAGGAGGTAGTGTTGGGTTAGTGCTGTGGCTGGCTGTTGGAAAGATGGGAGGGGTTTGTGAGTGTAATAAAGGTGGGACCACTGGGGGCGGGAGGAAATAGGGGGCAGGGTGGGGAGCGAAACGGCTAGAGACCCTGTTAGTTGCTCTTATGAAGGGGCTGGAAACAATCAGGTAACAGAGTTAACTGATAAATTAACATATGATAGTGACAAGGGTGGTTGTATTTTTAAAAATTGTGCCTGCTGCAGGTAATATTTATTAACTTTGGGATTGTCTTAAGGTAATAAACAGGGAAGGGGGAGGGGCGAACAAGGGTGTGAGCAGGCAGTTCTTTGTACTGCTGCTAATGAGCCAAAGCAAGGACAAGTTTGTGTTTAAGAAACAATCACAATTGACCAAGGACTGCTCTGAAACTGTAAGTCATTTCTTAACCATTTCTCAGGTTTAAAAACAGGATAACCTTGTATCAGTAGGCTACTGTGGTCTCAGTTTAAATTAACAAACACACAGTATTGATCAGTTATGGATACTATTTGCTAACAGAAGGGAATAAGAGAGAAAGTGGAAGATGAGTTTGTGTGTGGGGGGGGGGTGTGGGGGGGCTGCTTACAAGCCAAAGCAGAGTGCTCTCCAGGGGAAAATTAATATTGGCTCAAACAGGTAGACACATACTCAAAGTTAACTTTAGCTGTTTGCAGACAGTTCAGACCCGTACTGTGCTTTTCTTATAAGAATGTTAAAGGTGGTACCGCAGTTGAATACTTAAGAGTGTTGTTAGGTCTAGAAAAGAAGAGTACAGAGAGGAGTAGGCACTTTGAGATGATAAAGATATATTATAAAGATTACAAAAAACACACTGAGCAAATAGCTACTGCATGCAGGAAAATATGTCTTGAACCAACTTTATCCATTTGTGAAAATGATCTGCCGTGCTATTGATTGGTTTGCACTTGCACTGCTGACAATATACTGAGTGGCGAGGCATGTTGTTTGCTGTGTAATGCAATTCCACTTTTCAAGTTATGGTTCCGTCACATGCCTACTATCAGACATTTTCCTTTTTGTATGACTGTCATACAGTTTGTAACATCACAGCACTGCTTAGTGCATTGCTACATAATGTATTATTGTAGTGAACCCTGTCTGGTTTGCATCCTTACCATGTTCGTTCAATTCTCTTGACCCATGTTGTGCAGTTCATATGTGTATTTTCTGTGTACCTTACCTGCCCTTTTTGTATACTGCCTACCTTTGCATGTCTTGTGCTATTGTACCTGTTTGACATTTTTTTACCCAAACTTTTCCTCTCTTCCATTTGCCTAGATTTTTCCAATAATTTTCTCCAAAAAATGAAACAAGCGGCCTATTACCACCAAAAAAAAAAATAAATAAGTAAACAAAAACAAAAAAACAAAAACAAAAAAAAACAAAAAGCAAAACAAGACTCTGATTTCCTGTTGTTTTGTTGTTTGCTCCTCTTTTTAATCCAACTCCATTTGCTTTTCTATCACTCTATTTCCTCTGGTGTATGCATTACTTGTGTTCCCCACAAATTTCACATAATTCTTTTTTATGTATTTTTTGCAGATTATGATGGATTCTGCAAATATATATGTGAGAATATTTCATCATTTTGTTGCATTTTACAATGAAATGCGCAATGTATTACAGATGTCCATAGCATACTGTGGCTACTGCTGATGTTAATTTATGTTCTGTCATTCCTTTTTTGCATCACAGGGACAAGTACTATTTTTCACATGCCTTGCAAGCGAATGGGACCACATCTACTACTGGACATTTCTTGTGGGGCATGTGGTATCAGGTCAAGTATGACATTGCACTGACATTACTGACTGTATGCTGTAGTCACATTAAGCTGAGGTGGTATTCGTGTAATGAACATTAGAATATATAACCTGGTTTCTCCAAAATCTTGAAGTGAATTTAGCACAGTCTGCTGACTTCAGTGGATCGTTTGGAATGTGACCCTACGTCTGCCTTCTGTTCATTAGATGTCTGTACCTCTTATTGTTCTCAAAAGCTCCATAACACATAGGCTGCTACTATAAATTCTGATGAAGTCTCACAGAACTGGGTACTTCTAAGACATAACTTTAAATCTGCATTTATTTTCATCTGTAAATTCATTGTAAAGCAACACAAGGTGTGCATTGTTCTTTGAGGATAGTATGCTGACCTGATTACTTTGATTCAGTCTTGAACTCAGCTTATTGTGTTAAGTACTGATTGTTTTATACATATTTCTCATGGTTCTTCTTTGTACATGTGAATTTCATCCCATATATGGTAGGATCTTGGACCCATTGTCTGACCTAAAACAACTGTTTCTGATTTGCTTTCTTCTTGCATCTTCAGAACTTGCACTCATCTTTATTTTCCTTCTGTAAATTAGAAAGTCGTTTGGAGTTTCTGTCACAGTAACATTTCTGTTTCCTCTGACTTCTCTTAAACAAGTGAATGACTCAGCCTCTCAACTCTGGCATTGGTAACAAAGTGACAGTGAGTAAGTTACTTATAGGTGTCCTACTCATACATAATTGAGTGTAGGCATTCATGTTCATGAAACAGTTGCATTTCTATATTCCAACAAACAGCAGTCACTCTTACTAGTTCTATTACAGTTCTTCATGGGATATTTTACTGTTTTTATCATCTTTTCTACCTGATCATTTCTCTGGGGTATACCTCTCAATTTTTTTGTTCAAGAATCAGGGACAAATCTAAATATAATGAAAGAAAAAGTTCAAGAAACAGGGACAGTTTTTAAACATTATTCTAATTCACTTAGCAAGTTAGCAGACATCGGATTTTACATCGCCATCCATTTTCTGAAGGAGTATGAACCCACTGAATGGTATTATTGACTGACTGTAAGGCCCAAACAACACTGATTAGTGGCTACAGTTGGAGCTAGTGCTCATGGCTTTGCACATGGTGGCCATCCATGCCATCTCAGAAGGTACAGTTAGTGCCTCATGGACTGGGACATAACTGACCTGCAGAAAGTGGACCAATGTCATGTGAAGAGAGACAACATATGAGAGCTAATCAGTGTTCCCACAAAGCGAATCAAGGGTATGTGAGAAATGTCCATTTTTGAGACAGAAGGGATGTGTAGCATTAACTATTATTGCTGCAGCCAGGGACCTTACAGTGACCACCTGGGGACACATTCATTAGTCATACTGCGGGAGTTAGCCTTTTGTATCATATACCAATTTCTTTATATCATGCTGCATCATGTGGAGGAGAATATCTGTACCCTAATGTTGCTGAGGAAAGACCCACCTCTATTTCAGTGTTTTACTGCACAGTTCATTTCTCTGAAGTTCTGAGAGCCATAGATTGCACAAACACTGCCACCAAGGCTCTGCCTGGTTCACAGAGCATGGAATACATAAACAGGAAAGGCTTCTATTCCTTCAACATTATATGTAATGTCTCTGAGCATCACCTTCACAGTTTCCATGACTCCAACATATGGAACATGTCCAGCTTATACCACGGGTTAATCTAGAGGGACTTCTAACAGAAACATTTCATCAGTGGGTGCACATTTGTGGATTACACAGGGTAGTATGTGCACATACTGTAAAAGCATGGAACAGGCCACAATAATTGTGCAAATGTTGCAGGCAGTGCTGGATATGCTTTGTTACCATGGATAATGACCTTCATCTGTATCTCCCAAACCTTGATGGAAAATGCATATAACGCTGCCACACAGAAAAGCATAACATCATTGAGCATTTGTTTAAACTACTGAAGGGATGCTTCCACTGCTAGTAGACATCAGCGGGGATGTGACAATTTTCACAGCAGACACCTACAACAAAATCTTTATGGTTTATACCATGCTTCATAATGTGGAGATACAGTAACAGGGGAATATTCCAGCAGAGCCCAACATAGGGTTAGGACCAGCAGTATTAGAACAGAATGAAGAGACAACTGTGGTACCACATGTAAGTTGAAGATGGGTTACCTTAGTGAAGAGGCAACATGTAGTCTACTTCTGTGGGCTGTAACAAAGGTAAAACAGAATATAATGGTGTATGCAGTATCACATTCAGACAATTCATGTACTGGACATGCTGTTATTTAAACATAGCCTTATTCATGCAGGTGAGGGGGTGGAAAGGTCACAATCATTATCACATGCACAGTAGAGTAGAGGCAGAGTGACAGCTGGTACTGCTGTCTGAGGTACCTGGAATGACAAACATGCAGAAGGTCCTGGCTGAATCAGTTCCACCATACATGCAGTGCACTGTACTATACTGAGTAGTACTATCCTGGTGCATTCCCTATAAATACCTGGTTGGGTGTTGCTAGGCCAGATCCCAAATTCTGGCCACCTCTCAGGTACTAAGGTCTGTTCACCCAAGACAAACTGCTGCATCTCTTGGAGGAGTTTCTGCATTGGTGGTCCACTTACTGTGAGGGGCATTGCCTTGGCAAACTCCTGTACCTTATCCTTTAGAGAGTATCATATTGGTCACCTTTCATCACACCTCTTGAATACACCTATTGTGGCTGCCCAGAGCATTATTGCCATTTAACAGTCCCTGCCACACCTGGTCCCAAAACAACTTGTCTGCCATAACTTTTTTCAGGATGTGCATGCAATGCCATGTGTTGGAGGGCCTTCAGTAACACCTCAGTCTCCTAACATGTGAACTTTTCCAACCACTGCCTCTCTGAAAGGACCACCTCAAGCCTTGTACACCTATGGGTACACATGTCAGTGAATAGGTATGTCAACCAATCTGTGAATATTATAGTTCTTTGGAAATTGCCCCCCCCCCCCGGTATGTGAGAGCTAGTTGGCCCCTATACATCTGCATAAGAGCCACATGTACACTCTGCTGCTATGTGCAGGGCTCCTTCCATCACTTCCAGCATCTTCTTATTGCCCAGTGTAGTTGTTATAGGCATACTGTCAACAAATTCTTTTTACCCATGGATTGCTATGCTACCAATACATGCAAGTACCCTCATGTCCTGTCCCTCTTTATGTGCTCATTGCCCATGGCCTACATCACCTCCTCAGATGGACATAGTGCCATGCTGTTGTGCTGTTCTCCTACTCAGACATACCAGAAGAGTTGAGTATGTTGGTGGGATACAATATCAGGAAATTTCTCAGTCTTTGGTATTTGTATATCCACTTATAGATATTTAGTATACATAGAACTGTATTCCACAAATGTCTGTGTGTAAGTATTTTTATGTAAAATAGTACCCATGCCTCTAACATGTTAATAAGGTTTTTAGCATGACATTTGTGTTTTCAAATCAAATGTCTCTATTAGAGCATCTGAGGAAAAGAAGATCAACATTGTGAGATGTCTTATGAGGTAAATACAAGTGTTCTAGCAACAGTGGACATAAGACATACATGATGGCACTCCAGTGTGTAAGTGCAACTGTATGTCAAACACGTATGTGTCTACTAATGAGTTCGCTTTTTGCTTATCCTTCTGCAGGGCTAGTTGTGAACTATCAGTAGATTGTGTCTCAGCAGTCTGATGATTCTGGTGGCCATTAGGCCTGCCTTTTTAAAAGGGGTGGGGGTGGGGGGTAGAAGTCATCTTGTTAAATGTGACCTGGAGGGATCACTGGTGTTTTTTGCCACTTTTTAGAAGGGGTGCAGTGGTTCCTCTTTTGAGATTGGCCTAAAGGGATATCCCATCATCTCTTGACTTCAAATGTGGAGAATAATTTCATCCAAGTTGGCCTAACAACTGGATGTCCACTTCAGCATGATTGAGCATCTCCTGGTGAGACAAGTTGAGTCCCCTGATTTGTAAACAATGATCATCATGCCACCAGATGCCCAGCCTGTTGTTGTCCACAATATCATTTATGCAGGTGATTGATAGCTAAGTGTGTTGCCCTCTGGGTTGGGCTGGCATGCATTTGTGGCTACTGTCCTATCCACATCCAGGTTTCCATCCTTATTATGTTACTCCAAATACCTTGTTTCTTGTCCATCTTTACCTATTACCAGCTGTCCAATTACCTATCACCAGCTGTCCAATATCTGTCCATCCACTGTCATCCCTGCCGTTCATGTACACATCACCCATGTCCGTCTTTTGTGTTTTATGTTTTGTCTCTTTGCCTCTGCTACCTTCCCATTTCCCTGTATCCACTCCCCAACCATCACTCTTTAGCTATTCCACCAATACATTTTCTTCTACTCTCAAAATGGTGATGCTTTCCACAAAAAAATAAAAGATTGCCCTTCCCCCCACCTGTTTTACCTAGTCTGTTTCCATCTGTTTGCCTTATTCTCCTTTTCTACTTTCTTATTGTTCCCTTCTATCAACATTTCATTGTTGGAAAGTGTTTGGGAGTTTCCTGTGCTGAGCTTCAGTAGGCTGTCTGAAACTGCTGCTACACGACATTTGGTACACATGCAGATGCTAATGAACAGCTCCATGGTAGTTTGCCTGGGTGATGATATTATCCATGCTGGACATGTGCCTTTCTATAGAACTACTGGTCCACTGTGTCAGCATTGCACCACTTTCCCTGTAATGTGACTCCCTTGATTTCCTATGTACTTACTTGCTCTGTAAGTAAGAAATGCAGCTTTCAAATCCCAAGATATGGAAGCTTTAAGTGTGGCCAGAGCCAAACTGAACAAATGTATCAAAGAGGCGAAAAGATCCTATGGCAGAAAAATCCAAAGTCACCTCAGGGTCCAGAAGGATACCAGGCAACTATGGAAATGAATTCAAACCATCACTGACTACAAGCCTACATCAGCTTCATGTGATGATAGCATCGAGTTTCTGAACCAACTGAACAAATTCTTCATTAGGTTTATGCTGACAACAAAACAACAGCATGCAGAATTCCTGAAGACAAGGATGCAGCGGTGCTGAGCTTCAATACAATCGATGTCACCATAACACTAAAACGTGTCAACCAGAGGAATGCAGCTGGCCCTGACAACATCATGGGCAGGGTACTAAGGGAATGTGTGACAGAACTGGCTCCAGTACTCACTGACATCTTCAACACTTCACTCCATCTAGCCAGTGTTCCGAAATGCTTCAAGGAGATGACTATCATTCCTCTATCCAAGAAACCACAGCCAACAACTCTGAATGACTACCAACCAGTTGCTTTATCCTCAACAGTAATGAAGTGCCTGGAGAGGCTGGTCAAAGATCATATTGCCTCAATCTTACCTGTGTCACTGGATGCACTGCAGTTCGCATACAGGACAAACCACAGTACAGGGGATGCCATCTCACTACCTCTCCATGAAACACTGACCCACTTAGAAGGCAAAAACTGCTTTTCATTGATTTCAGTTCTGCCTTCAACACTCTCATCCCTCAAAATCTGATATGGAAGCTACTTCAACTGGACATAGACTCTCATTTATGCCATTGGATTCTGAACTTCCTTACCGAAAGGCCTCAAAAGGTTTGTGTAGGAGACAACAGTTCTGGAAGTATCATCCTGAACACAGGAGTAAGATAGGGGTGTGTCTGAAGCCCTCTCCTTTTCACTCTGCTGCCACATCACTGCATGGCCACACATGAGATGAATAGGATCATCAAATTTGTGGATGACACCACTGTTATAGGCCTGGTCAAAGACAGAGAGGAGGAGGCCTACAGGAATGAGATTGATCAACTACTGGTCTGGTGTGACAGCAACAATCTAGCACTGAATGTCAGCAAGTCAAAGGAATTGATTGTTTATTTCAGAAGATCTCATGTACCACACAAACTTCTAGTGATGAAAGAGATGATAGTGGAAAGGGTCAAGAGTACAAAGTTCTTGGGTCTTCATCTCACGGAGAACTTATCCTGGTCAGTCCATGTATCCAGCACAGTCAAAAAAACTCAGCAACACTTGCACTTTCTAAGAAAACTTAGGAAGGCAAAATTACCAAGCTCCATACTTCAGACCTTTTATAGAGGCACCATTGAAAGTGTTCTGACCAAGAGCATTGCAATCTGGTATGGAAGCAGTAATAATCAGGATCGGAAGGCTCTCAAGAGAGTTGTAAGGTCAGCAGAAAGAATCATTGGCACCTCCCTTACTCCTCTGGAAGATCTACACAAATGTCGGTGCCTAGACAGGGCCAAAAAGATTTCCAGCGATCCAACACATCCTGCCAATGGTCTGTACACTCACCTATCCTCTGGCAGGAAATACAGAAGCCTGCATTTTAAGACCACCAGACTAAAAAACAGTTTATTTCCACTCTCCCTTAGACTGTTGAACTCTTTAGAAAAATGAACCATGATGTCTGTTACATAACTAGCCTATCAAGGGGCTTATTTTATGGATGTGCAATAACCTACACACTGAAGGACTGTAAAGTGCAATATACAAACTGCAATAATTCATTCTAATCATAGATTTGCTGCTATTGTTTCAATTTTACTTTGACAATATTACCTTCATATTGTTCCTTGTCTTCCTTGCCTCCTGTTCTGGGATGGGTGTGGGTCACTGATGCCCTATTTTACTTACAAATTGCTACTTATTAAATTTCTACTGTGATATTTTATTAATTTTCTCTATCTATATGTGCAACTGTTTCCTGCATTGAAAATGAAGCATTGTATTTTTGTTCAGCTACACTGCTGTGTAGTTCAGAATGACAATAACGTTTTCTTTAACTTTGACTTGACTGACTTGACTTGCTCTGATCTACGTGACATACCGGTACATCTACATATCTATCAAGTTCCTGGCAGTGCTGTGCTGTCAGCTAAATACCATTTAACACTGCACAGCTGTTTATGAATAACAGTCCATGTTTAATCCTGCTTTCTCAGTCTGAGCATATTTAGCCCATGTTACTGCAAGTGCTCTTCGCTATTTTATACTGAGACACAAACATTTTCATTGATTAGCACTTTTTTGCTTTACTTTTTAACTGCAGTTTATAAAAAGGCCAATCCACTTACATTGTGATTGGGGTGCACTTCAGTGGGTATTTTCACATTTCCCCACTGTTGTGTGGTCATTGAGTTGGCATATATACCTAAACAGGGGTGTGAGGGCAAGCTCACGCACACACACACATACACACACACACACACACACACACACACACACACACACACACACACACACACACACACACACACACACACACACACACACACACACATTGGGTGTAAGGAGTTCTTGTCCCATGCATGCAAAAATGCCTTTTTCCTGTTTTTCTGTGAGTTTGAGATGTCTTACAATTTAGGAAAATGAAAGAAATGTATCATACTACAATGATTTAGTTTAACATAAGTAAACCAGTTCTCAACAACCGTATGCGAATGATCACTTCCAGTTTACCAGAACAGATCCAAATCTATATTTATGGCACCTTCTTGCAAACATACACAACACCTAACAGTCAATGCTTCAGTGAAAACACTTTCTCAGTAACTCCAATGTCTTTTTATGTTCCAGTGACCTTTAAAAGTCTTTTTCTTTCCCAGTGAACAATCTCATGTATAATCATCCTCCAGAAATTACATAAAAGACATAGTAATCACCAACTGATCAGCTCTGAACTTAGACAAATATTACATTATTCCTAGAATTCTTATCAAAGCTTGCCTATCACCTCATTTCTACAAGTGCTGCAGCTCTTATCTTTTTAGTATCTGTCTTCTTGCTGGCTGACTTAAGAATATGACCCAGGTATTTCAAACTTGTCACACAAGTCTGGCATTCAGTCTGAGCTTGTATTGCCTCCTCACGGCATGCCCTTGTTTAGTCTTACCCCATACCAACAGACCATCAGTTCTGCTGACTAAACCATCCAGGCCTCCCACGATTATTATCACAAATTATCAAGATAAATCTGTTGCAGAAGTTATACCAAAAAACAACCTGAGAAGCCTACCTAAACTCCCCAGTGGAATATTGGATATAAATAGCTTTGAGCTTGCTTAATCAAGCTTAAGCTTAGAAGCTCTGATTGCATCCAATTTGGAAAAAAAAATATTTAGCACTGGGCATAGTTGTCACAACCTCTTCATGTGGCAGTTAGTGATAGATCTCTGGCTGAATCACTGTGTTTAGCTTTTGAAGTGTCTGCAGATTCTAAACTTGTCTTCTGGAACAGCTGTACTATATTGAAAACCCATTAATAAAACAATCACTGTTTAGCAAATAAACCTAATTCTTCTTTTGTGTAAGCTCTTGCTGTGATCTGTCACTTAGACTTACCAGGAACATTGAATAGTTACCAAAGAGAAACTACTTTGGTGTGCTATTCCTCTCATAAACATCCTGACCCAGTAAAGAAATCTGCATATTTTGCAAATTTTCATAATTTGTTTTGCAATAAATCTGCTCAGTCTATTGCGTACTGAATGCTTGATTACAATCTTAATAAGGCTGAATGAATGCATTTCAGCTAAAACTAACTTCTAAGAGGAACATTCAAAGTGATATTAATAGAAGCATTTCCATTAGTGACACCTTAAATATATGAATGCATCTACCTCACAATCCTTTTTTGCATTGTATAGGACATTCAGCAACTCGAACAACAAAGCTACTACCATGACTTCAAACATCATTTAAGATGTTTCTGAACGTATACCTGAATGCAGTATAACAAGGCATGATGGCAGTTAGAGGTTGACTCCAAATACAAGGATGAACATATGGCACACATATCACACTTTTGACACCCCTGCTTAAAGCTAAATACTGTTATGTACTACACACACCACAACTTACGCTGATTATAATCAGTAGAAAAAGGAATGACAAGACTTGTAAAACAATGCAAAATGTATGCTGTACTCCCCAGCAACACCAGCGTAACATGAGTCAGTCTCCCAATAACAGCAACGGATATCCATTGTTTTCTTTCCAGGCCTCCACTGATAACAGACTTGATTTAGGCCTCCACTGATAACAGACTTGATTTACCTAGTTGTTCTTTCCTGGTCAACAAAAGTAGTAAAGAAATACAAATAAATAAATCCATCCCCGTTTTCTTGTCAGATAGTAACTACAGTCTTGTACTAAGATAAAGGATGTAGTCTACTTGTTGCTGTGAACTTGAAAGAACTAATGTCATTTAATTAGACTTTAAACTACATATTTGTGCCATCGAAAATCGGTACAGTCTTTAACGTACTACCAGCCTTTACACTGTCCAGGTTAAAAATAGATGCCAGGGAATATCTTGTGGTATTTTTGGCTTTCATGATTAAGACTCATAGGACTAGATACTATTAATTGTGGGCTAAAGGTAAAAGTGAGCACAGATCAATAATTAAGCTAATGGTAATCTGATTGTGGCAGGAAAAACAGCTTGCAGTAGTGGTATTACATGAACAAGGCATGTGGCTCTTGTTTTAGAAATTTCACCTTGGTAAAACATCAAGAATGGACCAGTTTCTAAGCACAGATCAATAATTAAGCTAATGGTAATCTGATTGTGGCAGGAAAACAGCTGCAGTAGTGGTATGGTGAACAAGGAATGCAGTAGAATGCCATGGCTGCACCTTGGTAAAACATCAAGAATGGACCAGTTTCTAGTCATGGAGTTGTGGCTACCAGGACACTGAACAAAAGGATTTGACAACACATTGCAAATGTAGATTTGTGTGGTAGTTAAATAGCTCTAGCCTGCAAACAGAGAACTAATTTCTGAAAGCAGCATTTCACAATTACAACAGCTATCATTTTTCCTGAAATGTAATTTTATTAGTCAGAGGTTGCATTGTAACAGTGATTAAGCACATTTGTATGCTGTGAATCCAGAGCTATGTCAGAGTTATACCAATATAATTTTCCTTACATTTTTTGTGTAGCTGTTCCTGTAACTGTATTTTTCATAGGTTAGTACTAGGCTAACAGTTGTATCTTGCAATTTTATGTAGTCAAAAGATTTGCACAACCATTATTAGGTCTCAGAGACAATTAAAAATGAAACTGCTTTCTTTTACCAAAGAAGTTCATCATGTAAGCACATGTTGTAGTTCCAGTTTCACTGATGCTATTTTCTCAGAGTATGCTGATGTTCTCAAAGACAAGCTAGGCAAACTTCTAGTTGTGTACTCCATGAAATTAGACCCTGAGGTCAGTAGAGTAGTCAGACCAGTGAGAACAGTTCTGATAGCTATGCAGGACAAAGTCATAATCCAGCTAGATAAAATGGTGCAGCAAGGTGTGATTTGTGCCATCACAGAACCAAATGAATTGGTATCTTCTATGGCAGTTGCTCATAAGAAAAGCTCAGGTGAAATAAGAACATATATTGACCCAAGAGACTTAAGCAAAGCAATAAAGAGACACCACCATCCTATGCATACAGTCAAGAAAGTCACTATCCTCATGCCAAATGCCACTGTTTTTTTTTCTATTTTAGACACAAAGAATTCATTTTGGCAAGTAATGCTTGATCGCAAATCTTCACTACTGACTACATTCAGTATCCCAGTTGGTAGATACAGATTTCTCAGAATGCCTTTTGGAATAAATTGTGTTAGTGATGTCTCTCAGCGTGAACTGGAGCACATCTTTTCAGGTTGTCTGTGTGCTATAATAGTGGATGATTTACTAGTTGGAGGCAATGGTGAAGCAGAGCATAACAGAAACCTTAGAAAAGTTCTGGACAGAGCACATGAAGTGAATTTAAAGCTCAATCCTCTGAAATGTAATTTCAGGATACCAGAAGTCACTTATGTAGGTCATTTATTTACCAGTACAGGCTTATGACCAGACTCTTCCAAACAAACAGCCATTCTTGAGATGCCAGCTCCAGACAATGTCCAACCTTACAGCATTTTCTTGGCATGGTTAACTATTTGGTTAAGTTTATACCAGACCTCAGTGAATTATCAACACCTTTAAGAGGGCTGACACACAAAAATGTTGCCTGATCAGGGTTGGAACAACACCAGAGAACATTTCATGACCTTAAACAGAAAATTGCCAGTCCACCTATGTTAAGATACTATGATATTCACAAACAAGTAATTCTTTCCTGTGATGCTTCAAAGTTTGGTCTTGGTGCAGTTATTCTTCAAGAGGGCAGACTAGTAGCCTATGCATCTAGAACTCTTACGCATACTGAGATGGAGTATGCTCAAATTGAGAAAGACGTTTTGGCAATTGTGTTTACATGTTTGAAGTTCCATGATTATATTTATAGCCGAGCTATCTAGATCGAGACTGATCATCAACCCCTAGTCACTATTTTAAAGAAGGCTTTGCATACAGCTCCAGCGACACTACAAAGAATGATGCTCAGATTACAAAAGTACAACTTCAAAATGGTCTGTACAAATGGCAGACTTCTTTATCTGGCTGATACCTTATCCAAATCACCCAGAAATACCACAGAAAAGCTTGATGCAGAGAATTCTGACTTCAATGTCATGGAGGTGAGTAATTTTTCTACCACAAGACTAGATGAGCTAAGAGATCATAAAAAGAATGATACAATTTTGAAAAAGCTCAACCACTTTATTAATGCTGGATGGCTGTCAAAGCAATCTTGTGTACCTACAGAAGGGCAACCTTATTTTTCTTACAGAGATGAGATGTTGATGGAAGATGGTATCATTTCCAAAGGTCCTATAGTCGTCATTTCTACTTCCTTACAACATGAGTACATCCAGATTTTGCATTATGGCCACCCAGGTTCCGCAGTTTCCAAAAGAAGGGTGAGAGGACTAGTATTTTGGCCTTCTCTCTTGTGCTTTCATCTTGTTCAGTATGCAATAGTACTAAACCACATTTACAAAAAGAGCCACTTCAGCTAAGCCAGATTCCTGAACTACCTTGGTTAACAGTAGCCACTGACATATTTGAGTGGAACAGTCAACATTACTCTTATTTGAACTGGTTTGAGATTGATCTGCTACCTAACCTAAAGTCCAGTACAGTACTGTCATTACCAAGTTGAAATGCCATTTCTCAGTCCATGGTAGTCCACACAAAGTTATTTCTGACAATGGTGCTTAGTTTACCAGTCAGCTATTTCAGAAATTTGCAAAAGAGTGGGACTTTATCCATATTACTAGCAGTCCAGAATACCCACAGTCAGAAGGCCTGGCTGAGCATGCAGTACAAAGTGCAAATCAATTACCAGAGAAGTCAAAGTGTGACAATACCTATGTTTTCTTGAATTTGCTTAATCACAGAGATATACCCAGTGACAATTTACTTGGCTTGCCTACTCAGAGTCTTCTGTCTAGGCAAACCAGAACAACCTTACCTATCAGATCCAGTTTGCTGGTGCCTAATGCTAAAAACAGCAGAGCAATCAAAGCTCAACTATTTAAAAATCTTTCCTTTCAGAAGTCCAGCTATGATAAAATGAGCACATTTCTTCATCCATTGAAAGAAGAAGAAACAGTGAGGATGCAAATGGTGAAAGGTTTTGATCGAATTGGTCAAGTGAGAGGTATATGTGCCAAGCAGAGAACCTACTTAGTGGAATCTGAGGGTATAGAATACAGAAGGAATCACAGGCATCTTCTTTTGGTGTCTGAATTGATATTGCAGCATCATACCTGTGATACAGTCTCTAGATCTCAGAGCAATCCAGATGATGTTCCTATTGAAGGACATGTCTCAGTACCTATTCCCATTCCTGATGATGTCCCACATGTCCTGGAAGATGAACATTCATTAAAGACAGTGGCCGGGATTCACTAATCCTCCGTGTAAGACTAACTAAGTCTTACACGGACACTGCAGTGTAAGGGAATGATGTCAGCGCGTCATGCATATTCATGAGGGCGCACTGACTCAACTCAAAGGCTTACACGGAGCATGCATGAGTGCAGGGGGCATGTCAGACTGCTGAGCAGTCTAAATATCCATGCCCCTGCAAGTGCCTAAACTGCAAATGTCAACTGAAATGAGCGAGTACGCTCAAATGTCCACATACCCAACACTACACTCCCCCACATTCTAAATCCCTGTACAAGTTTAAAATGTAAAGGTTTCCTTTTTTTTTATTATTCTCGATATAGCTGCCCGCATGTGCACCTGTATGCGCGAGTTTGTCCATTGCTTAGCTACAGTTAGCAGTGTAGACATCGAAGAGGATAATAAACTATTTATATGCAAATTAAGCTAAATAGCAATAGCATAGTGGTAGAGCCCTTGCACAAAGAGGAGGCATTCCCAGTTCGAATCCCACCACTCCCCCAGCTATTTTCTGTTGGAAATGTGTGCATAAATAGAATTCCTGACATTTACCTTTTAAATCTCAGTAAAATGAATTGAAATTGCCTATGTGGTAGTGAACGATATTTAGTATATATATATATATATATATATATATATATATATATATATAAGCATGTGGAATGGTCATGCATACTGATAAATGCATAAGTAACGTATCTTAAGCAATGTGAAGCACTACTAAGCAAAGTTTACTAGTATTAAGCACAGTTAAGTACAATTGCTCATAGCTTAGCACTGCTATAACTAGCGCAATACTAGCGAAACACAACATGTTCGTGCAGAGCTGCGCACCGCACTAACTAGCGCAACATCAGGCAACATCAGGCAACGTCGGGCAGTGTAGAGCAATGCTGGGCAAAGTTGAGCAAAGTCGGCTAAACACAGCCACACCTCCAAGCCGGTCTGGCCAATAGTAAAATAAAAAGCAATGACAAGCCTCGAACCCGGGATACTGTGCACCATAATCACAGTACTTAACCACTACACCATGACAGCTTTAAAGATGGATGCATTTCCAACACACTCATATATAATCAATGGAAGTTTACCCATTGCTAAGCAGGTTTGCTCTTAGCTGAGAATTTTCAAAACCGGCCAATCACAAATAAGTGTGGGAAATGAGGCATATTTAAGCTCCATAGGTGGGAATAATTGCCATAACTGGTTGTAGCTCCCATCTGCAAACAGTATGGCTGGTGTTGGAGAGGGCTCTCATTTTTGAGCGCAACAGTGGGGCACTGAGGAATCAAAAGTAATGGTTTGGCTCCTCGTCCATCATCATGATGCAAGACTCCTGCAGGGCCAGTTCCAGGGCACTGAAAACAAAGCGGAAGCCTGGAAACATCTAGCACATGATCTCACCAGTGCCACAGGCGTCCCTCGGACTGGTGAGCAGGTCAGACACCACTTTTCAGACCTGAAGAGACGCAAGGAGGATTGACTGAACCAGTGAATACAGGAGGCCCGTCAAATGGAAAATGCAACACTACTGAGTATGTAGCCATGGAATGAAGTATGTAAGAATTGCTATAGTAGTCCATGTTATGGATAGGTATGTCTCAATATCCCTTCATTTACTTCACAGCTGCAGGTGTCCATGCTGCGAATCAGCAAACTTATGCAGATAGGCTGCTAAGGCTGCACCACCAGGCAGGTTAGTAATTATTCTGCATGTGTTGTCATGTAAAAGAAGTGAGAGAGCCTGAAAAAGAGCATTGTAACCCATTAATAAAGGTATAATGAGTGTTGAATAACTTCTCTGCATGTACTGTTATATAAAATAAGTGAGACAGCATGAAAAGGTGTTGTAACCCATTAATAAAGGTATAATATGTCTTGAATAAAAGACCTCTGCATGCACTGATATATCAAATAAATAAGAGAGCCACTCGAAAAGTGTGTAATGTAAAAAATAAAGGTATAATTCCTGGAGTGTGTCCGTGTCACTTTCTTCGATATGTTGTTGTACCCTTGCATTATAGAAATAGTACTGTTGTAGTAAGCGCAGTCAACCAATACATGGGTAGGCCCATATAAAGTGGATGAAGGGAGTGCCAGTAGCTGTTAAACGTATATACAGTCCTCAACTAACTGTCGGTTCATGGCCGGCATGTACAGGTTAATCTGGCACATGAGTAGCTTGTTATTCTGTTTCCCAGAAATGTCAGTGTGCTGCTAGAAATGTAGGGGGCTGTCAACATATACCTGATAATGTCACCTGAACACATACAGACATGTAGATATTTAAATATAAATGAAATATATATATATGTAGCAGTAACATCTGCATCCAGGACAGTTTGTATGTCAGATACAGGTCAGGTATATCAAGAACTAGCAAAACCCATTTTACAATTTAACAGACATTGCCCAGTGTAATAATACATGTAGGGGATATATAACTGCAGTCAATAGGAATGTAGTGTAAACTACAAGTATATATAAGTTGTTAATGGAGGTATCTTTTACACCCTACTGCATGTGCCTAAACAATGCAATTCCACACCTCAATGGGTATGTCTAATTTCATAACATTTGTTGGGACACGTGTCCTATTGGTTTATAAATATCTGCATTTACTTTGATGCATGTGTCCTGTTCACATACCACAATCTTGGTGGCATGTTGCCACCAATCAATCCTGCATGCTGTTGTAATGTCCACTGTTGTTCTATATATGCATGTGTTATGCTTGCTGTTCAACTGTTGGAACTCTGGTGTGTTGGGTTAATGGGAATACTACTGCATGCTGTTACAACTAAATTGGAATGCTGTTGGCTATTACTAACCCATATTGTCATTAAATCCTCCTAAACATAGTACATATGGGAAGGCTGGTCCCAGCGGACCCACCTGTCCCACCTCAGCTGGCGATGTCACCTGGCACCAGCAGGTCCGGTGCCCAGCCCGGGAACCCCTCCTCCATTGGTCCTGTGCCACCTTTGGGTGGAAGCGCTGCAGGGGATGGGGCACCCCCCCTGTGCAAGCGTGGCTGGAGCAGGGCCACCTATCACCCTCCAAATGGTCCGGGCTGTGGTGTGTAGGGAGATTGAGCATTCAGTCGCTGATCCTCTATGCCAGCTCGACTCACGGGTGAGCCTGCCCCTCCTACGCAGCCCCCAGCACAGCCACCCTCTGGGCTGTGAAGGTGCAGGGGTGACTGCCCATGGGTGGGGATCTCAGTTCCACTGTTGCCATCTGTGGGCTCATGGGCTTGCGATTTCCAAACACCCTTCCCCGTCAATGGTGTTCACCCACTCCATGTGTCATATTCCTCCCCTGTATGCATATTGTTTGTCTTGTCTGTTTACCTCCCCAACCTACCTCCCCAAATATACCTACTTCCCCTACTCCACATTCCACTCTCACCTGAAAAAAAAAATGGGCAATCTGCTCCCACAAAAAAATTACGCCCCATACATAGCTGCCCATTTTGCACACATGTCCGCTGGACACATTAACTGAAATTTAATTGGCAGTACAACATACTTTGTTGTCCTCACCCCTGTCTCAGGGGTGGAAGGCTTCAAATTTCCATCCAAATTATTAGTATATGCACAGCTGTTGCTGTTAAAAAAATGGGCAGCTATAGACCTTTCCTACACCCGTCCTGCACATTCGAGCTGTTTTCCCTACTGTCTTTCCCTCTTTGTGCACCTTTTTCACCACTTTCCTATCTCCCCATTTTCTTTTCTTTCAAAGAAATGAGCATGGGGGTTAGCGGGAGTAAGCACTTTTAAGCAGTAGTTAGCAGGTGTGCGCGAGTGTGCGCTTAACTAAGTATTGCTAAGCATCATGCAAACCTGCGCAAACCCACTTACAACTGCTTAAATGTGCCTTAGTCAGTCTGTATGGCAGGGCCCTTGTTCTGTTCAGCAGCAAAATAAAATACCATTGGCAGTCTTGAACCCCAGACCTTGTACACACTAGACTGCATGAAGTACCACTGAGCCATGGTAAACATACAACAAATTGGTGCTGAAATAAATATATCATGCATCGGAATGAGTGAATGTAAAGGACAAATAGGAATGCCATAACACAAATCCTGTTCTGTGGATCCTTACCAGCAGTTCTTGTAGAATTGCTTTACATGACTGTGAAAAGAGAACCAGCCATACTAGCAGGAAATAATGTTACAGCAGCACTTTGCAACCCCCACACAGTATCATAGTAGGACAGACACTAGCATATCTGATTAGGCAGAGGCCATATTTCGCAGCTGTGACTACATTTCAGTCATGTCCCTGATTTTGAGACAGGTTTTAGCTGTGTCAGTCTGAATCCCTCTGAAAGCTACTGACATTAGGCAGAAAGGTGGTGCATTACACTTAATGAATAACGATGATAAGTAAGAGTTGGACACCGCTTGTACTTCAGGAAATGTGTATTAATCCATATGCTCTGGTTCTCTCAAAGTCCCAACTTAATGTCTCTAATATTGTAAAGGTGTACCTCACTTCTACCTACTTTTTCCTGAGTCTGTTCAAATATGTACCTGAGAGTTTGAGAGGCCTGGCAGAGGCAGAAACACACAGGCATATCAGCTATTCTGCTGTTACACACTGTGCAAATAGCTTTGAAAGGAGTTCCAGAAGCATACCCTTATGTAGGAGTACAACAGTGAAATACCAAGGGATGTAGCCATGTACTGGTAACAGCCAACTGTGACAATGCCATTGTTCCAGTGCTGAAAAGACCGGTGTGGTGCACAGACAAAGAATAACAGGCTTACCTCTGGCTACCATCTGGATAGGTCCACATTTGGGAGCTACGCAGACTACTTGCCTTGGTAAACTAACAGGTTAGGTACACAGCAACCCTTTAAGTCCAGCAAGATAAAGTTCATACATTAATAAATAATGCTCTCTGTCCTTCTGCACCCCTACCCAAATGTACAATAAACCTGTGCATTCAGGGTCTACCAAGTATGTAGGTAGGCATACTCAGTACTGAAATTTGTCCAGTTTTCTTGAGCAGCCTGTGTTAATGTCAATACTAAAAAAGCAGGAACTGTTCAAAAGTGGGTAAATTAATATTCACAGTATAGCAGTTCACAAACAGTTAATGTGCCAAATTAATACATCTCAATAACTACTTTTGTATGGCAGTTAATTGTATCTTGCATTAGTATTTGTAGGGGTGATTACAAATCTACACTGACAACTGTGTAGTGGAAGTGGCAACATTCAGGTCTGAGTACAACATTTAAATCTCTGGCTACACCCCTAGCTTCACATATAAGAAGTATACCAACCTTCTGACTTACATAACGGTGTCCACAGCAAACAAAAATGGGCTCCACTTTGGAAAGCTGAAAGGGCTACGCCTACCTGACATAGCAATTTATAACATTGGGTTGCTATGACAGTGAGTACTGCAAATACCAAACAGCAGGCTGCATGCAGTTAACAAATGGTGGCCACCAGTTGGTGCAGAGGCCATCACATGCACATGTGCAGATACCTATAAAAGCAGGCTGTACCTGCTGGCCACACATGCAATCATCCCATTGCAGATGCTGAGAGAGAGAGAGAGAGAGAGAGAGAGAGAGAGAGAGAGAGAGAGAGAGAGAGAGATGCACACCCCCACCCACACCAGTGGAAAATAAATAAAAACAAAAAATATCTAAAATAAAGCCAAAGATACAGCAAAGTGAAAATTACAAACACATACAAAGGAAAGGTATGTAACAGATATGAATTTACTGGCATGTAGTAGATGTATTTGAAGACTACTTTACATACTTTGAAACATCAATATGTGGCAGCAGTACGTATCTATGAAGAAATGCCCTGCATAACTACTGCCATGGACAAATCAGTGTGTAGCTGTGTGCAGTGAGACATAACTGTGATATATGTAGCTCAGCATTACATATCAAACATCTGAACCATGTCATCTGTGTCCTGTACAGTAGTGTGGACAATGGCTGTTTGCTGGTATATGACATGTGGTGGTTAAACTCTGTGGGTGTGATTTGTCAGGTTTGCAATGTCGCAGACAGTGAGGCCTGCTAAAGTCACATGAGCTGAGAACACCTTCAGTGCATTTTTCACAAGACTATGCAATATCATTACATAACTGTATACTTCCCATACTTCGCATATTTGATATTCCCACCACGACAGGTGGACTGTATATGTGCCTATATGTATATCTATATGTACACCAATGGATATTTATATGTATGTGTATATATATATATATATATATATATAAATATTATATATATATATATGTATATATATATATATATATATATATATATATATATATATATATATATATATATAAATATATATACATATATATAGATGTACATATATAGCGGCAGGGAGAGACAGAGTCACATTTACTGCGACAGATGCCTGGTGACAAAGCCATGGCCTCAAGCTCAATGTCTGAAATACATTTGCATCCCTTTTGCTAAAAACTCTGTACCCATGAACTACCACATAGGTGGTAGTCAACATAACACCGACAGTGTGATAAGAGACCATGGGACACAGGTGGACAGTAGTCTCACCCTTGATAATCACAGTGCCACACTAGTCATGTAATCTGTCTACATGGCACACCTCATCACAAAAGCTGTGTCATCCAGGGAAAAATAGGTCAGTGTTCCCCTCTATTCATCACTCACAAAACCCATTATAGAGTACAATGCCCCTTTTGGTATGTACCTCACAAGACATCTACAGCAAATGGAAAGGCCACAGACATATCTCACAAAGAGTAATACTGTCCTCAAACAGGTGCCTATGCATACTGTCTCACCAAACCACAGCTACACCGTGTTGCATACTGGCAACCCAGAGGTGACCCCTCCCTAATATACAAAGCTGTGTCAAACCCAGAGCTGTTGGACATGCTCCACGTAAACAGATCACTATCCTTACAAGCTACATGCTCTAGGGACCTAAATCTTGTCACCACAATAGACAGAATATGCTCTCTGGGATAGATTCCTATCTCAGAGACATCCCATACTGTGGAACAAACTACCTAGCAACAGCAAACAAAGCTCCTCAGTAGCACCCATCATGAATAGTCTTGATGACTGGATGTGAGATAGGAATTACACCCCAGGAATCACCTCTATGGCTCTGCTTGACAGGGACACATGGAACTAAATTACTTGGGTGTCAAAGGCAAGGGTACCATCTGGCTAGGCTCCTAAAGGCCCTAGGGCCAATAGCCTATAACCTACCTATGAACCAATACACATCCACATGTACTTGTTGCAATAATTGCTATGTGAGATTGACTGAGTGTGATGGTGAATGTGTCACAGTTGTGTATATGTGGGATAGCTTAGTGGGAAATTGTTTCTGTCATGGTATTATATGTCCTAGCTCTGATCCCAGCAAAAGATGTGTATGCTATTGCTAGCCAGAAAAAGCAGTATGGCATACGGTCCGATGTAGTCCCTTTGTGTTAACTGGGGTGTGCCATTGCAGGATAAAGCAGCACATGTATGCTCATTGATTGGTACTGCTGGTGAATCACCCCGCCAACAAGCTAACCGACGGGCAACGTTGAGCAAGCTGTATCAAAACTGCCTTTACACAGATACACCCCTCAGCCTGTTCAGACAGTCATAAAAAAATAAAGAGTAGTGGCCAGGTTCGAACCCAGGACACTATACACCATAGTCAAGGTACTGAACCACTAAGCCATGACAGCAGTACCTATATATGCAGTAATAGCAAATATATAGGAATGAATACAAAGTGGAGCATGACAAAGCAGGTTTTGTGAAGTTGATACAATTCCAAAATGGCCAATCACAGATATGTGTGGGAAAAACAGCCTATATAAGCCCCATAGGCGGGAATACACAGCATAAACGATTGTAGAACTGACTTGCAGCCAGAATGACAGGAGTAGGTGAGGGTAGTTGCTTTCAAGCACAGAGGTGGGGCATTGAAGAGTCCAGATACATGGTCTGGCTCCTAGTCCACAATCATGAGGCCCAACTCATGCATGGCCAGGTCCTGTGGGGAGCATATAGGGCTGAAGCGTGGGACCGGTTGGCTCATGATCTCACCAGTGCCACAGGGATTCCAAGGACTGGTGAGCAGGTTCGTCACCACCATGCGGACCTGAAGAGACGCAAGCAGAACCAATTGAACCTTTGGATCCAGGAGGCCCGGCAAATGCCCAACGCCCCACTACTGAGTAAGTTACATGTAATTATGTATGTAAGAAATTAAACTAGCTGATATTATGGAGATGTGTATTCCAATATTACTTCATTTATATTACAGCTGCAGGTGTCTGTTCTGCGAACTGCAGAGCCTATGACGATAGGCTGGTGTGGTTGCGCCACCAGGCAAGTCAGTAATCCTCTCCCAGTAACTGTAAAGAAATATAAAAGTATGACAGTTAGCAAAAGAGGGCAGTGTAGTCACTAAGTAATAGAATGTGCAAGTAACAAGTGTAAGAGTGTTTGCAAGTATTGCTTGATTACAAAAGTGTGTTGCAGTCTGTAATCCAAACAGAAAAATGAAAATGTCTGAAATAAAGTCTGAAATAAAGATGCCCCATCTGTAATATAATAGTACACAACCTGCAGCAGGCTGAAAAGTACAGCTGCAGAAGATGAGCAAATCACATGTGTGAAATATACCCCTGTTGAAATACTGAAACATGACATAAGTGAGACTGCTGGAAAGGATTGTAATAACTACAGGTAAAACATGTCAATAAAGCCTAGAAGTAAGTACCCTCCTGAATAGTAAAATTAAAACAAGTGAGGGAGTGTGAGAAAGTGTTATGAATCCACCAATAAAGTAGTAATAACCCCTGAATAAAGTATACTGCAGTCAGTACAGAATGAAATGCATGTGAGAAGCAAAACCAAACAGCAAAATCTGTTCAAAGTGTTGCTGCAGCTGGAATGTGTATCCCAAAATCTGGATATGTTGCTCTCAGTCTGCAATATGCAGATAGTATGATTGTCTGACATACCAAACATCCACAGTTGTCTATAGCTATATAAAGCAAATGTAGCAGGATGATGTAGCTGAACAAAGCCGGATATGAATGTGTATGACGAACAATAAAATGTATATTGATGTAGCAGTAACAGTCCTATCACCAAATTGAAGTAGTTATCATATAGGAAACTGTAGTTAGAACAGTAGTGTGTATATATGTGCAGCTATTAGAAATGTACAGCATATGTATTGGTATTCGAAGGTGTTAATATTATTTTCTTCACCCCACCCTATAACCACATATAACCCATTCCACGTGAAAATGGTATGTGCAATCACAATTAACACCCCTGGACATTTGTCCTCATGGGTCATAAATATTTGCATGTCCATTGATGCATCTGCCCTGCTCATGCATCCAAACCTGATGGCCTGTTGCCATCAATCAACCCTGCATGTTGTTGGACTGTGTATTGCTGTTCAAATTATGCATGTGTTATGCTCGCTGTTCAATGGTGTGAATATCTGGGTGTTTGGTTAATGTGAATACTAATCCATGCTGTTACAACTAATTGTGAATGGTATTATATCTTACTAACCCAAACTGTCATGAAATAAAGCAAAACATAGGATGACAGGGATGGCGGGTTCCATCGGACCCACCTCTCCCACCTCAGCTGGCGAGTGCACCTGGCACTAGTGCCCAGTCTGGACCCTCATCCGGTGGCCCTGTGCCACCTGCAGGTGGAAGCACTGCAGGGGATGGGGCTCATCTCCCCTCTGCAAGTGTGGCCAGAAGAGAACCACCACTCACCCTCTGTAGCGTCTGGACTGTGGTGCGTAGGGAACTGTGGGCCATCTGTGGGCTCATGGGCTCTGGATATGCAAACCTCCGTCCCCGTCAATTGTGTAAACCCCCCCACACGTGTCATACACCACCCCTGTATGCGTCTTGTTTGTCTTGTCTGTTGACCTACCCAACCTACCTCCCCAGCTATACCGACTTCCTTCACCTGACATACCACTGTCACCTGAAAAAAAAAAAAAAAAAAAAAAGGGCACTCTGTACCCACAAAAACATTACGCCCCATACATAGCTGCCCATTCCGCTCACATGTCTGCTGGACATGGAAACTATCAATTACAATTGGCTGTACAACAAGTATTATTGTTGTCCTGACACCTCTCTCAGGGGTGGAAGGTTTCAAATGTCACACCAAATTACATACATATGCACAGCTGTTGCTGATGAAGAAATGGGCAGCTATGGGCCTTACCTAAATCCCTCCTGCAAATCCCAAGCTTGTTTCCCTACTGTCTTACCCTCTTTGTGACCCCTTTTTCACCACTTTCCTGTCTCCCCATTTTCATTTCTTTCAAAGAAAATAGCGTGGGTGTAAGCCAGATTAAGCACTGTTAAGCAGTTGAAAGCGGGTGTACGCGTGTGTGCGTGGAGCAAAACGCCAGTGCGCATGCGTGATCTCCGTGAAAACCAGCGCTAACCCGGTTACAACTGCTTAAAAGTGCCTTAGTCTCTCTGATTGACAGGTCCTGTAGTCAGTTCAAAAGCAAAATAAAATCCCACTATCACTCCCGAACCCAGGCCCTTGGAAACAGTAGTCTGCATAACCTACCACTAAGCCATGACTCTTATACAAGAACATTGTGCTAAAATAAATATATCATGTAATAGTAGGAATGAATGTAAAGGGAATATAGGATGTGTAGTACACAAAGCATGTCATTTAGAATTACTGTAAAAACTAGTGGATTTCCATAATAGTAGTGTGTGAACAGAAACAGCCATGCTAGTTGGTAGCTAGTAGGTAATAATGTCAGTTAATGTACATATATAAATGTATGTCTATTTACGTAGATAGATATATATATATATATATATATATATATATATATATATATATATATATATAGTTGTAGGTGTCATTGTGCATACACACTTACTACAGGGAACAGGAGAGAGGAATGGAGAAATGTGAATCTACAACATAGCCTGAATCATGAGAGAGATACTAACCTTTACACTCACAGAACAGTGTCCACAGCATACCAGCATGGTCCCCGCCCTTACAATCTGAAAGGGCAATGCCTATCTCACATACCCTTTTATAGCACTGTCCTGAAATCACAGTGAGAACTGCAATCAGTACACAACTGGCTGCATGCAATTAGCAAATGCTGGCTTACAATTGATGCAGAGGCCATCACATGGATCTATGCAGATACCTACAAAAGCATCCTGTACTAACACTCCACACATGCTCTACATTCATTGCACTGTCTGGAAGCAGACAGAGGGAGAGAGACAGACAGAGACAGAGACAGAGAGTGAGAGAAAAAAAAAAAAACACACGCTACACACTGAGTCTAAGCTGTCAGCAGTGACAGTAGCAGGCCGTGCCAGCAGCAGCAGGAAGCAGAAGTAGTGGTAATGCAACCAGCTGTGACAAACACAGGTAATGTAAAGTAGCAGGTTAATAGTCTGCATACTGTGAACCCTCCAAATGTGTCATAGGTCTGTATCTATAGGTATGTCCACGTGATATGTTGTGTGTATGTAGTTCCACCAAAAGGGGATGACTATACTTTACATGTCAGTCAATGTTAGGCCATGATCCTGGCAGCAGTTGTCTGTGCGTTGCCCTCATCAATGGCTGTAGTGACTGTTTTGAAAGGTCAACCAGGTTCAAAAGGCAGGATCAGCCCATCACAAAGGCAAACTGGCCGGGAACAAGTGTCTGCAGGTACCCAATATCGCTGTATATGCGTCCCATACTGAATAATTCCATAGCTTAGCAGACCAGTCCGGTTATGCTTATGATGCGGTAGTTCCCAGGGTCAGTAGAGGTGCCTCCTTAGTGGTGTGGGACCACTGTTGCCATATGCCAGTGTTCAGGTACATATCCTGTAGTACGGCCAAGGTTAAATATCAGTCTTATATGCAGTTGTATGTCCTCTTGGAGTGCACGTAGCACACATCCAGGGATACCATCAGGTCACAGTGATGCTGTGTGTTCTGCATTGCTGAGGGCGGCCCTCACCTGGACAAGTGAGATGACAGGGAGGTTACATTCAGCTGTGATAAGTATTTCTACTTGTGGGGGAGAAGGAGGGGGAATACATGCACCGAACCTGTCTGCAAGAATGTTGCCAATATCTGTGTGTTTGGTGAATGTTAAGTAGGTGTGTATTAACTCAGAGCATATCTGAGGTGTTTGGTCCATATGTGTAACATAACCGAAGAAGGCCTTGTGGTTATCTATAGTGTTTGTGGCCATTTCCGTCCCAGAGTAGGCCGTGGCCGTTGTTATGAGAGACCGTAGCATATTACCAGTGCTGACCACAGATGCCTTCCCTTAATGTGAATCTGCTCTGTCCTGCAGTAGACTCCTGCTATTGTTATACAATCTGCCTCTGGCTGGGGTCTACCGGACAGGATGCCTAACCTTTTTGCATAGGGTCTGGGTTAGAAATATGTGTGCAAGTTCCATGCAATCTGTGGGATGTCCGTGGTAAGCATTTGCAAAGGGGTCAGCAGTGTGGGTTGTGGCTTCCACTGGCCCAGTGGGCTGCATGGATACCATCTCAGTCCTAACAAGTTAATAACTGTCTAATCACATACCTATCAAAGTAGTCTACTGTGCTGGTGGTGGTGGTGGGATATGTATATCCAGGCCGAGTAACTTGTGTCCAGATCACACTAGTGAATGGCGTTCCACATACAGTACCTTGGTATGAGCCCCCAGAGTGAGGTTGTGCATTGGACCTGTCGCAGTGTGCTGACCAATGGGGCATGCTACTATGTTGTATGGAATGTGGCAGGTATTGTTGCACAGGTGTTGGCTGAGCACTGATATCTGGCCATGTACTTGTGTATCACCACGAGACACACACATGCAACATATGGGAGTAGTAGTATATCACTACACTTGAGTATCATGTATAGTATGTGTGCCATATATTGATGACATAGTCTGCTGATATCCTGTTTGTGTTCTCTTCCAGGGAGATGGCACATCAGCATAATCCCGCCTACTCTGCAGCGGAGGATGAGGAGATACACCAGAGCTTGGTGCGGGATTATGACATACTGTTTTCCCGCACCAGCCAGAATCAGCAGGAGAGGGCTGCACTGTGGCAAGACCTTGTCCATAGGGTAAATGACATTGGCATGCATAATAGGACATATGAGCAGGTACGACATCACTGCAGTGATTTAATCAGAAATGTCCATCAGCGTGCGTCGGATATCCACAGGCAACAGATTGCTACAGGAGGTGGGGTGGACACACATCCCCCCTCACCAGACTGGAGGGGCTACTCCTAAGTGTTGTGGCTCCAGCCCTGGAACAGCAACAGCAATACACCTGCATCATGATGGAGGCTGGATCCACACAGCAGCACGACATGGAGCGTGCAGATAATATGCCATATGTACACTTGACTGTTCTGTACACTGTTAGTTTATGCATGTGTAAGGTGTGTCCGTGGTATGTAGCTGTCAACATAGTATGTAATTGTGCATGTGTGATATTAGCAATATCAGCAGCTGACGTATGAAAGGCAACTGGTGTACTACTGCACTGTATCATATGCAGTATCAATGGCACAGTTGTGCCCACTGACATTAATCTCATCATTTCTGCAGGTCCCTCCGGTGTTACAGCAAGGCAGGCCATCCATCCTGGTGAGTGTGTTTAACAATACCTATAATAGTCCTGATAGTGCTAGCAATACTAATGTAACTCAGTAGTGCTCTGTGTGTATACTGCGGGGTGTGCATGTGTGCAGGTGTGCCTGTGTCCACATGTGCATGTGTGCATGTGTGCCTGTGTCCACGTTTGCATGTGTGCATGTGTGCATGTGTGCCTGTGTCCACGTGTGCATGTGTGCATGTGTGCATGTGTGCATGTGTCCACATGTCCACGTGTGCATGTGTGCATGTGTGCATGTGTGCATGTGTCCACGTGTGCATGTGTGCATGTGTGCATAAGTGCATCACTGGTAACATTGTGTGGATACTGTAAACTGTGTTTCCTGTCTTCCTCCCACAGGGTCTGGTGCTGCTCTGGTGTCCTGTAGCAGGGAACCTGAATCTGGTGCCACATGTACTGGTAATGATTATATCTGTGTAATGGCACAGGAAGGTGTGTCAGGGTCTGCCATTGGTCAGCCAATTGACAGTACACAGCTGTCAACCCCATCATTGCGCACAGTCATCCTGCCAGTACATCCTTTGTCACCATTGTCCCAAGGTGATGGACAGGATACAGTGGGCATTGACCAGGGTAATGTGGTATCTGTGGCACATGCTTCCCCACACAAGCAGCCATGGGCAGGTTCCTGCGATGGTACCACACAGACAGTTGCCCATGGGTTCTCGTGGGAGCATCCGTGGGCGTACTGCCTCTGGCAAACGTGCCCAAAGAGGTCTGTCAACCTCAGCTATGTTTCGGGTTGTCATGCAGGCACAGTCGCATATGGAAAGGTACACCAGACAGGGTCTGAGGGAGCTGAGAGCATGTCGCACAGCCATGACTGACAGTATGCGTGACATCGCGGATGCTATCCGTAATTTCACCGATGTCATAGACAGACGTTGTGGGGACATATTACAGCAGTTCCACAACCAAATGTCCATGAGCCAGGGCAATGGTGGGCGGTTGCAGCGTCGACGTGGCTGTATACCAGCAACAGCAGCAGCTGGCAGTCGGCACGGATGACAACAGGCCAGCGCATGCCCCCATAGTGCCAGCAGCAGCCCCTGCAATGCTGGGTCTGTGCTGTCATCGGAACGCCCCAGGAGACCATGTGGCTCTGGACAGTCCCAACAGGGATCTGTGTCCAGTCGACACACTCCTGCTTCTGATGACAGTACCCAGTCTGGCTTAGTACTGGATGCAGTCCGTAGCACCCCTGCCAGGCACAGGTACCGTGTCCATGCCCGCAGACACTAATCTGTTTGATCTGTTTGACCTGCCAGGTGCAGTCTGTGGCTGTCCACAAACCCCTGTATATGGCAGCCATGAGGTGGAACTGTGTGCGTGCATACACACATGCGAAATGTTAACACCTAGGGCTACCACATACTTGCAAACACTGCACCAACAGTGCCCCACCCTGTACTGCTGTCCCTCACCAACACACATACACACACATGTCAATTGGTGGTATCAGTGGCAGACTCAGGCATACCTAATTCACACCCTGTGCATATGATGAAACTGTGCCACCTCCTGCAATCTCCAACATCAGTGCAGGAACAGGTAAACATGTTGCTGATGCACAGGGTGACTACATAGAAGTGTATTAGTAGTATCATGTTGGTAACAGTACAGTGTGCTGATATGACTGTGTGTATATCCCAGCATGCCTGATCCAGTAACCGTATGACTGTCCTGAATTGTTATCTGCACCCATAGTACGTACCAAAGTGTAACAGCTGCACATTATTGCATACCAGTGGTAAGGATGTCAACAGATAGCCACATACATGGGTAGCAGAGGGGGGAAGCTAATGCAAGTAGTGATATGCAGTGATGGACATGTACAGTAATGGTGGCAAGTTGCCCACAATGACTATGCAATGTGGATGTTTGCGCATGTTGATATGTGTGCAGTACCAATGTAATCCAAATCACAATTAACTATGACATAATATCAGTTCTACCATGGGCATCTGCGCTGTGCATTCCTGGGTACATGTTGATAGTGCCTACATATTTGCACTGTTACCTACTGTTAGTGTTACCCCTTCTTTGTTGTACAATGGACTACTTCCAGCTCTGCTTACTGCAGCTTTGTTTGCATGCATGTTCGCTTGGGGTTCCCTGGAACACTGCTTCCACCTGCAATGCAGAGTTACAGTGCTTCTGTGGACTCCTAGTGGCATCTGCATAGCGTATGATACGTATGTCAAGTTTACACATGACAGAACATCACTGTCTGTCCTGTTCGGATGTACATTGCCTGTGACACATTGCACATGTCTTACCTGGCATTTACCCACGTGTGCAGTCATATATGCCAGTGCTATGAAACAGTAGCAGTACACCCACACATACACACCTTCAGTATGTTGTTCCCCATTGGTCCTATGTGTTGGTACTCACCATGGCAATCACACTACTAGGGTAGCATGTGCAAAGGTAACCTGTGAATCACCTCTATGGTCCAGTTGTGGTTTATGTGAGTCATGTGGCAATGTCACAGCTGCCACAAGTATGCAGTCAACCATCACCCTTGGCCAGGAACGTACAACACTTGTGTGGGATGCCACCACATAGCCAATCTGGGGACTGAGCACTCTAAACCCTGTAATGCCATACCCTGTCAGGTGGCATGTCATACTACAGTGACTACAATACCAGTCAGACATAGACACGCACTGACAGCAAGCTGAACACACTGGGGCATACGTGGGGACTCAGAATAGCATCCTGCCTGAGCATCACACACCTCCGCAGCTGGCACACAGGCATATGTTACGTCAGAACAGAGCACATGCCACACATGGCACGCACATCCCATGTGCCACACACTCACAGCCTGTAGGGCTACACAACACACCTGCTACAGATGTGTCAGGTACCTCTCTTGGCCGCTGCAGTGGGGTCCCGCTCAACAGGCTGTACATGGTGAAGGTCACAGTGATATGCCTGTGAGGCACTATGGTCCACCACAAAACACATGCATACAGGTCAGTCAGAGGCATGGACACATATGACTCAGTCATTGACCATGCCACTATGGATGACCTGAGACATACCTCCCTGGACTACGTGATAGAGAACATAGAAGGGATCTCTCAGCATGTGGCACGGGCCAGTATGAGCCTGATCTTGGTTGCCATCATACCCTCACCAGGTATGCTATCCCTATATGTAGGAAGGGTGTTCTATGCCTACATTCTGCTCAATCTCCAATGTCATTCATAGGGTATCCACTGGCTGTCAACGTGTGCTTACATGCTACGGAAGCCACAATAATGTGCGAGGGGCAGCTTGCACGTGACACCCATGGCCCAATGTATACTGGCGAAGCCCCTTGATACACACTTACTGCCTTATGCTGCAGTACATGGATTACATAGCCACCTCCGCGGGTATCACACAGGATAGGACACTAACAGTGATGCTACACAACACCAGCAGTGTACACCGCAAGATGCATGCACTGGACACTGTCCTCAGCACGGTGAACTGCAATGTCTGTGCAGTACCAGAGTCCTGATTCATGGCTCACGGGAGCAACCCATCACTGCCAGGTTATACCTCATACCATGCCTGTCGTCCCCTACACATGTAACACACATGGACAGGGGGGTGGTATCCCAAGGCACCACAGATACACACACCTCCAGGTTGTTGGCACAGCACAAAGCATCAGGGCCTATTCATGTGCAGCTAGCAGTGTGTCGGACTGCCGTCTGGTTCATAGCCTGGCACACACAACCCTCCCATACACAGGAAACCCACCTATCCTCCATAACAACACTGGCAGTATGACAGTCTCAAGAACTGTCTTTATATGTCTGGACTGCATCCAGCCAAACATTGTGCGTGAGCATTACTGTAGCTACAACACACTAGTTGAAGGGTTCCCAGTATGTGGTCACTGAATTGCAGTGGAATGACATGTTACCACTCCCACAACAGGTGGGAACATGCAGCACCTGTACATCGACTACATGTAGACTATATGGCCCAGACCAGATGTGTATCCCCTGCTGTAGGTATTTTACCATATACACCCACACTGTATAGACACATACCGCGTGCGGCCCCTGCACAGTAAGACCCAGTCATATTGTTATGCATTGCAAATACCATTTATCCACTCGAGGCATGTGTCAGACATGGTAACTACTGCAAGTCACAGGTATTTATGTGTATGTGTCACACACATACATCATGTGTGCATTGCCATTGCTGGTTTAGGCAATGGCAAGCATTGTTATGCACAAAGACCCACACAAAGCCATAATGTGTGACACAACCACACGTGGCAGTTGTGAGTTACCAAAACATACCTATCTGTACTCTGACAATGGTAATAGACCCAGTAGCAGAGCACACTATTGGCATTACTGGCCAACTAGCCCTGTTTGGCTGTGCTGACAGTGTGGTGACATCCCCTGTGTTTACTGGGGGAATATGCAGCATCTGGTGTATTGTAGTATTTGCCAAAAGGATCTGTTCTCTCACACTTGCATACTAGCCCCACACGCACACTTGCCATTTGCAGGATTCATACCCCTATCTAACTAAATCACTACACATGAGAGAGATGCATTAGCGAAGCGCACTATTCGGATTACTAGATGGTTTCTCTTCTCTGGCTGTACTTATAGGGTGCTGACATCATTAGTGTTTTGAAAGGGTAATGTGCATCAGGTAGTGTGATCTCCTGATTGCCAAAACTAACATATTGTTTTATACAGAATTGCACACACACAAACTCCCCACATTCAAACACTTGCCATTTGCTGGTTTTAAACCCCTACCTAATGATGTTACGACACTTGAGAGTAACGCTGTAGCAGACTGCACTATTCGGTTTACTGGTAGGTGTTTCTTCTCCAGCTGTTTGTATAGGGTGCTGACATCATCACTGTTTGGAAAGGATAATGTGCATCATGTAGTGTGATCTCCTGATTGCAAAAATGCACATGTTTTTTATACAGAATTGCACACACACAAATGCCCCACATCCAAACACACACACTTGCAGGTTTCAAACTCCTACCTAACTATATTATGACACTTGAAAGAAACGCATTAGCAGAGTGCGCTATTTGAATTTCTGGGAGGTTTCTCTTCTTCTGCTGTACTTATAGGGTGCTGACATCATCCGTGCTGAGATAGGGGAATGTGCATCCTGTAGAGTGCTTTCACAGTTGCCAAAAGGGACATTTCTCTCACACAGACTAACCCCCCTCCACACACACACACTGGGCAGTTGCATGATTTAAACCCCTATCTAACTATGTGATGACACTTGTGACAGACGCATTAGCAGATCGCGCTATTTGAATTATTGGGAGGTTTCTCTTTTCCTGCTGTACTTATAGGGTGCTGACATCATCTGTGCTGAGATAGGGGAATGTGCATGCTGTAGAGTGCTTTCACAGTTGCCAAAAGAGAAATTTCCTTCATACAGACTTGCACACACACTAACCCCCCTCCACACACACTGGGCAGTTGCAGAATTCAAACCCCTACTTAACTATGTTATGACACTCATGACAGATGCATTAGCAGAGCACGCTATTTGAATTACTGGGAGGTTTCCCTTCTCCTGCTGTACTTATAGGGTGCTGACATCATCCGTGCTGAGATAGAGAAATGTGTATCCTGTAGAGTGCTTTCACAGTTGCCAAAAGGGACACCTCTCTTACAGACACCCTAAAACCCCTCCCCACACTGAGCAGTTGCAGGATTCAAACCCCTACCTAGCTATGCTATGACACTCGAGACAGATGCATTAGCAGAGCGCGCTATTCGAATTACTGGGAAGCTTTCCTTCTCCTGCTGTACTTATAGGGTGCTGACATCATCCGTGCTGAGATAGGGGAATGTGCATCTTGTAGAGTACTTTCACAGTTGCCAAAAGGGACATCTCCCTCACACAGACTTGTACACACACTAGCCCCCCTCCCCACACACACTGGGCAGTTGCAGGATTCAAACCCTACCTAACTATGTTATGACACTCGTGACAGACGCATTAGCAGAGTGCACTATTCGAATTATTGGGAGGTGTCTCTTCTCCTGCTGTACTTATAGGGTGCTGACATCATCTGTGCTGAGATAGGGAAATGTGCATCCTGTAGAGTGCTTTCACAGTTGCCAAAAGGGACATCTTCCACACACACACACACACACACACACACACACACACACACACACACACACACACACACACACACACACACACTGAGCAATTGCATGGTTCGAACTCCTACCTACCTATATTATGACACTTGAGGGAGACGCATTAGCAGAGCACGCTAACCGAATTACTGGGCATCTGGTCTGCACCTGCAGTATTTATAGGGTGCTGACATCTTTATTTCTACAGAGGTATGTACATCTAGTACTACTTGTCAGGTGGGGGATAGCATATATATGCATTTGCAGCCACCTATGTCAGGGTCAGATATGCACATCGCACTGGCAGGTTATGTTCTATACCATGCTTCATGACCACAGGACCTGTAACACACAACACAACCAGTCCAGAACACCACACCCACATCCAGGACACACACTTAGCTTCCCTGGGAACAGTGCCGGGATATGCATGTGTTCACATACACCATTACAGTTGTTAACATCAGGTACAGGCATATTGTGTGTGAGAACTACTCAGGCCTCTACCACTTTACCCTACAGCCACTACAATTTGTGGGTCCATGTGCTATGGCAGAACCACACACCACAGCCACATGGGGGAATGCATATTGCAAAAAAACATACGTAAACTGGAGAAACCACTTTATGAAAACACAGCAAAGCTTTCAGGCATAAAAAACCCTTCTTCATTGCATTACAAATTACAAATGAGTAGCATACTGAATTTATACAGGGTCACTATCACATGACCAGCAGCCCATTGGTCATACGACACACAAACAATTATACAAAAAATTACACAAGTCAATAAGTAACCCTCCCATGAGACCCATAGTATCAGGTGGAGGATGGCTTACTGAGCCAATATCTATTTACCTACAGAAACAATTGTATCCATTTTTAGATGACTGTAGTACAGTTTTAAAAGACACCACGGATCTTTTGTTGAAACTATGAGAATGGTATGAGACTCCATTAGCCAGGGAAACATTGAAAGGCAATATGCTGCTAGTAACACTAGATATAGCTTCACTTTTTGCAGTAATACCAAATGGCTTTGGGATCGACTGCATTAGAGAATTTTTGACGAAACAGTCATCTCTAACATCACGTAAGGTAGAAAATATATGTAGTCTACTTGACTTGGTTCTAGCTAATAATATATTCTTGTTTAATAAACAATTGTATCTACAACTGTCGGGTGTAGCTATGGGAACATCAACGGCGAATACATATGCTAATTTAGGTATATACTGTTGGGAACAGAAGTTTATATTAAATGATAATAATCAGTTTGTTGATAATATTGCATTTTATCAACGCTTTGTAGACGATTGTTTTATGATTTGGAAAGGAACGCAAGCAAAATTATATGAATTCTTACAGTACAGTACCTAAATAATACCACGGATTTCCTGCAGTTCAAGATGGAATATTCGGAAGAGAAAATAGTGTTCTTAGATTTAATGTCATATAGGTCACAAGACTGTTTTCATACTAGTGTCTATCAGAAGGAAATACACTCGGGACGTTATTTACACTTTAATAGTATGCATGCACCACATATATTCAGGAGTATAGTTACTTCCCAGTTTGGTAGAGTGAGTAAACTGAACACAGAAGATATCAAATTTAATCTACAACTTGAAGATATGTTTAAGGAGTTTGCATCCAGTGGTTATGATAGCAAGCTGTTATTCGAGCTAAAAAATAAAACTATAACTAGTAGAACTACTACCGTTAAACCCACTTATCTAGAAGGAATTAGAATCAATGATAACAGGCAATGTAACACCAAAATTAGATTTGTTACTTCTTTTAATGCTAAAACACATTTGATTAAACAAGTCATACAGAAAAACTGGTTTATTCTTATGGCATGTATGAATGTAAAAAAAGTTTTAGGAGATAGACCATATTTCGCTTTCAGAAATACGAAAACCCTAAAACAAAAACTTTGCTACAAGGATTTAAACTTTTCCTCTATTTCAATGCCTGTTAAACCTGGCACTTATAAATGCCTTAATTGTTCTTGCTGTCCTGATATCTTTGATCAAACTAGTCATCAGTTTAGACATCCAATAACGAATAAACTGTATTCCTTTAATCTAAAAGCTTTTTGCACCACCACGTCTGTTGTATATATGGCCACCTGTTCCCAATGCCCATCGTTCTACATAGGTAAAACCATAAGAAAACTCAAGGATAGAATAGTTGAGCATAGATCAGAAATCAAGAGAGCAGTAGCCACTAATGCATTATATAAGCATATAGTAGAAAATGGTACTCATCATAGATTTTCATTTAGAGTTATTCATATTGTTAAACCAACACCACGTGGTGGTGACATTAATAACTTACTTGAATTAAAGGAATATGAATGGATAATCAGGCTAGCGGCAGATCAACCACCAGGACTTAATGATGTTATTACTCTGAAACCTGTTCTCAAACATCTACAACACACTAAATTAAAATAATATCTGTATTATAATGATTTTTAACATGCTTTTTAATATGTTGTATTTTTTAAAAAAATTTTTTGTATAATTGTTTGTGTGTCATATGACCAATGGGCTGCTGGTCATGTGATAGTGACCCTGTATAAATTCAGTATGCTACTCATTTGCAATTTGTAATGCATTGAAGAAGGGTTTTTTATGCCTGAAAGCTTTGCTGTGTTTTCATAAAGTGGTTTCTCCAGTTTACGTATGTTTTATTGACTGTTGTTTCTCTGGACACGTTTTCTTAGGAATACATATTGCACCTGTCCATCTGCAACATGGGTACTCACTGTTCCACACCAGAGGTAGACCACCATTGTTGATATCTGACCATACCCACCTTTCCCTGGACATCCATATCCCATCCCCACCCCCAGGCAAGGTCGTCACTGCACACAAACTGTATTTAGCACAAGCAGACTCTACACTTGTGAAGACTGGGGTGGAGGACTTCAAAGGACCCATGCTGGGGGACTATACTGGCCACTCAGCATAATCCTTGACAATTGCATTCCATGAGCATGTGTACGGTTTGCATTGATCATGCTATCCCACATATACCCATGACTGCTCCACAACAAGACACCTGTCAGGTGTACACCAGCCATATATGAGCCGTCCAACAGACAGAGTGAGCTAATACATTGCAGAGCTGTAGCCCACAGAGGGAGGACATCTGTGAACAGTTCCGGCACGGAACTTCATTCACACATAATCATCACAACACAGTGTTGACAATGCAGATAGGGCTCCTCTCAGTCTGTTATTGATGGCCACTTACTGTTAGAGATCCTCAGCTACCCTCTTCCAGCACACACCAACAACATGGCTGTGGCTTAGCACATTCAAACCCTGGGATCTCCACTGTGCCCCTGCTTGACAGAGGCACAGCTCACTAGCCTCACACGTTGCCTTATGTGACCTACTTTACAGTGGCACAGTAGCCTACTGTACTGGGGATGCAGATGCCAAGCACACTCTGGCTGAGCTGTCATTCCCTAGGGAAACAAGCCTAGTATTGACCTCTACACCCATATGTTCAATTGTCAGATGCACAATATTTGTTGTTCTGTTCTACTGTTTGCAGGTCTTTTATTGCCATAGCATTCCCTGTTCCTATGACCAACTTGTGTATCTGTGGAAGATGTTTGCATATGACGGCAATCCACTATATCACTTATGTCTCTGTAGTCATTTACTGTGTGCACTGGGCAGATTGCTGTGTTGTGGTTGGTTCCTGGAATGACACGTACAAATACCAGATATGTGTGGCCAACTGCTAAACGGGGATATGGCCTAAGTGTGTGAGCATGCCCAGTTCAGCCTTTCCATGGCATGTTGTCTGACATATGCCTCATTTATCAAAGTGTGCGAGCATGCCCAGTGTGAGCTTTCCATATGTTGCACTCTGAAGTCCACCACATATTTGGGTGTGTGTGAACTTCAACAATATCTCACGTTTATGGTTGTGTGTTGGGTGTCATGTTGGGCACTAACTGGCCAACTGCTTCATGTCTGCCACAACAGGGATTATACTGTGCCTGCAGGGATTGCATGGGATACTTTGCAGACAGTTGTCAACATACTTTCATAATGACCTAACACTGTAGTACCGTATAGTGTACTGGTTCAGTACTTTCACTGTGGTGGACAGTATCCTGGGCTTTAGTCCTATCACTGCTTGATATCTTCATAGAGAGCACAACAGACTGTGTAGGGGCCAGTTGTGCACATATGACCATGTTGCATTATGTTCAGATATGGACTACCTACACCAGGCTCGTCCAACATTGGTAGTGTATTCCACAACATAGGTGGACATTGGCAAACACTAGCGAAGTTCCCTAGGCCATTTCTGATGTTAGTCACAGGGTGTGTTTGTCCTTCGACACACATTGTAACTGGAGTTTGCCATGACATATGTCATGGTTAGTATACTGTGCCTCCGTCTACCTCTGACGTAACAGTGATACCCAGGGTTAACCTACCATCTCCCATCCACTCATCGGGATTCCTCTTAAGGGGTGACGATAGGTGACTCTCTGGCTAACCTGTACCGGGAGTTTACTCAAGAGTGGGGGTGCCTTCTGTGTTATGGATCATTCTGTACAGCTTATCCTATGTATGTCAGTGCTGGAGTTCAGGTCTCTCATGTGCATAGCTCACTGCCATTCAGATTGTACAAGATGCAGCATGTTCATTGATTCCAGGTTGGACATGGCTTCATACATCAGGCACAGCTTGCCTGTAGCTGGGCAGTATGGCAGTTTGTGGGGCTGCAGTTTGTTTACTCAGGCAACACATGGCATCTGTTCATGCTCTTTGCTACTCCTGGTTGGGTACTGTTGTGGACTTTACAGTTGATGGAGGTGTCTGCTGAGGTATATCCCACAGGGGCTATTGTAGTCAATTGTGATGCTGATGAAGGATGACTTCAGAGCCACAGTGACCTCCCCTTATCTACATCTGACAACCTTCATGATTGGATGGGTATATGGCATGTTTCTGAGAACACTACAGCCACATGTTTGTCCAGTGCAGGATATCTATCACCTTTTGTCCCCAGGTCTCTCATTACATGTTAGGTACGTAATGGGTTAATACCTGTGTGTTAATTTGTGGGCACTTACTGTATATCCACGGTGGTTGTCTATACACAGTTCTGCAATTAGCTTGCTGACATGGCTATGGCTCCAGTTGTCTGTTGTAGTTGGCCCTTTTGTGGGTTGCTTGTGTCAGCTGGGGGTCGGATATGGTGGGCTGTTTGTACTCCTCTGCATACATGTTCAGTCACAGTCCTTCCATGTTGGCCTATACCTATGGGACATATATACAGAATGGGGGGTGTCCCAGGACCAAGCCTTGTGGGATGCCACTCATATCTGCTTTGTAGTCTGACATGGATGCAGCATGTCTGACCATGTCAGTTCTGTCCTTGGTCTGGTTTGCAACCCCTCTACTGACATAGGGGTATATATTTAATCTGGTGAACATATCCATTATGAACTCATAGGGTATTGTCTAGAAGCATATGCATGGTCCAGCTATGCTGTGTGGACCACATTGCCCTCATCAATGACCTTAATGACTGCTTCAAATGGGTCAAACATGTTTAGGGGCAGGATCTGCAGTTATGACAGCCACACTGTGTAGGGTCCAGTATTAGTAGGTCCACAATAGCTTTATGTCTGCGGTACATACTGATCCTTTTCATAGCTGTGCAGACCAAGCTTGTTAGGATCCTGGGGTGGTAGTTTGCAGTATCCATTCAGGCAACACCTTTGTTGTGAAGGACCACTGTTGTTGTACACTGCTCTTTTGGTACATATACTGTGGTAAGGCTGACATTGGGCAGTAGTGTGATTTGGCATTCCATTATTCTTGGAGTCCATGTTGGCCTCAGCCCAGGACACCATCACATACCTTTGCTGCTGTGTGTTTTGCTTTGCAGATGATGGCTGTTACCTCATCATCTGCAATGTCAGGGGACCAGCAGTATGCTGGGATAGATATTTTGCATTCTGGGGGGGGGGGGTTTGCACTGCACCTGTCAGGTTGTATGTTAGCAATATGTGTGTGTGTTTGGTATGTTGTTTGTAATATCTGTGTGATTTGGAGCATATCTGTGGATTCCCAACATGGTTCTTACCATCAGTTAAGTAAGCCTTGTGATTATCCTTAGTGTCCTGTACAATTTGTATCTTTATAGGTTCATGGGTTCATACTAGGCTATCCACCCTAGGGCATTAGTAAGCCAAGCCAGAGTGTGTGTGTCTTTCGCCGCCCCTTGCTATGTGACAATTATGGCCATTTATGATTTTCTTTACTGTGCCTCTGTCTGGTCATGAATCAGTGAAGACCCCCAGTATACATGTACGATCATCCATCCACTTGGCAATATTCCTGTTGAGGGGTGTCAGTGAGGGGCTCTGCCTAACATGGATTGGGATCCTGTTTCTGGGTGTGGGGAGCCTCTGGGTTATTTATCTGTCCCTCCAGCACATCCTATTTCATTATGTGTTGAGGCTAACATCTATCAATCTCACAGCTCCAATGGCTTTGATTTCCTGTGGTGGAGCATGTCCATTACTCCTGTGTTGGACATGGCCTTGTACAACAGATATACAATGCCTCTGTGTAGGCAGTCTGTGAATGCATTCAGCTGGGGTGTCTACAGCCAGGCAGCATATGACATATATTTCACACCATTTATCCTCTTGGTGGGGTAACTTTGAGGTCTTCCGAACCTCTGCAGGTGTCACGTACGATACATCCCATATAAGTTATTGTACTAGATTATGGGTCTGATAAGGGAACAGTACAGGGGCACAGTGACCTCTGTTGATGTAGATGTGAATCCTTTCATGATACGGTGTCCAAAATTGACAATCTTCCTAGCCACATTGGCGTTGTGAGTGTCACATGACAGATTACTGTCGACTTGTGTCCCTAGGTCCCTGATTACTCCTTGCATACATAATGGTTTACCACCTATGTGGTAATTTGTGAGTACCTTGTCTGGTATTTGGTGGGACATTCATACTGTCCAGTGTCTTCAGGATGTCTGGGTGGAGTTCTTGTGTGTGAGAGTGTGATCTGTCGCATGCTACAGACTGTACAGCAGTTTTGACTACACTTAGGTGCACATGGGTGGTCTCCGCTGCTTTGTGCATTGTCAGTTACCTGGCCGTATGGATGTCTGTTCTGCATATGGATACTCCCCCTCCTTTGATGTTTTGGTCCAGGTGTTGGGGCCATAACGCATGATATGTGGTATAACCTGGTAGTGCTGGTGTGCTATCACTAGGCTTGCAGCAGGCTTCTGTCACTGCACAGACATCGATGTTCTCCATACTGGGAAGTGCCTCAGGGGCATGCATATTGCAGTTTACACATCTGGCATTGGTCAGCATTACCCTTATGTTTCTTACCACTTATGTTTTCTAGGGTGGTGGGTAGTCTTTTTGGCCTTGCCTACATACGGCTCTATGGAGGTGGCAAAGGCCTTATCCATTTTCCAGACGCACAGGGGTAACAGGTGCAAGCCATCCCTGGAACAGCAGCATGGCTTGTCATGCTTGACATCTCAAGCAGACAGACATTAGACCCTCTTGGACTGACAGCTGTAACTGTGCCACCTGTTAAAGATGATCATTCTGTGTTTGTACTGTGGCATCATTCTTGGTGAGGGTTTGATGCTGCACACGGCCAGTGTCATACCGGCCTGGGGTACATACTCTGAGAACTCATCCATGTCTCTTTTCATGTAGTCCAGGGAGGTACATCTCAGGTCATTCACACCAGCATGGACATTGAGTGCATCATATTTCTGCTTGCTTTGGGGTGACCTGCGTACTTGTGTTATGTGGCATATTGTGGCAGCCTACAGGCAGCTTACTGTACTCTTTCCCTTGTTCAGTCTGGTGAGTGGGACAGCAGTGTGTCTGCCTATACAGACACCTATTACAACTGTATCAGGCATGTTGTTTCTCCTTCTGGCCTGTGACTGTTTGGAACACTAGCTTTGTGTACTATGTGTTGCATGTGCTATGTTTGGAGGTTGTGGTTGCTTGTGATCTGCTTTGGAGGCTTCTGTTGGTGTGGTGTGTTTGTAATTAGGGCCTCTGGGAATGTTTTTTTGTGTTTATATGTTTGGTTTAAAGTTGTGGTAGGTCTATGTGAGACTGGGTTTGTGGTGTATGTGGTTACCTTCTCCTTCTGACTACTTTTGACAGTACTGAGTTGGGGGAGCTCAGCCTCCGGTTTGGATACATGGTTGCATCTATCACATATATTTGTATTTATTGGGGGGAGTTGTGGTTGTCTGTGTACTTGGGACAGGTGTCACATTGCCACTGGATTCACAGATTCTACTTGTTGTGGCTGGCCTTAGTGGATTGTGTGTGTGGACATATGTTATTGCCTTACTACTGATCGGTGATTACTTCCCTTTTTATGTTTGCTCTATCATGTGGTAGCTTCCTCATTCTCTTGCATGGTTTGGTAATGGCTGGAGTCCAGCATGCCAGATGCCTGCATGTATGGCATTGTGTCTTGTTGTTATTTGTGATTGCATACTCCAAGCATTCCTGGCTGTGTTCATGGAATGCCTGTATAACATGTTCTGTGGTGTGTCCCATATTCTGCACTTGCACAGGGCCTTTCGTGGATTCCACATCAGTTTTGAGGGGTGCAACCTATGCTTTACACATGTTTTTCACTGTGGTATTCTGGCCAGAGACTGGGGTTGGGATGTGTATATCCAGTGTGATTACTCTATGGTCTGGTCTTACCAGTGAAGGATACACTTCTCATCTTGCCATCCAGTACACATGTTGCTGATTATCACATCCAGTATGCTTACCCCTCTTGTGGGAGTGGTATGTTGTTCCTGGGCATTTTGGTTTATGGATTCTGGGAACTTTTCTCCGACTGTGTTGGTGCTAGTATAATGCTCCCGGTGTATGTCTGGGTATTTTCAGTCAAGCAATATAATGTGGTTTGGGGGGCTTGATATATTCATGTATTCCAACATAGGCCAGGTGCAGTTCCTGGTATTAGGACAGTAGTCTGCAGCAGGCTATATACTGGGAGATGGTTTTAGTCATTAGTATTTGACCATGGCTAATCCATGCTGCTTTTTGTTGTGGTACCAACATGGGGGTGTGGTTATCCTTGACGTTTATTGCTAGTCACCCTCCTTTTGTAGATTGTTCCATGTTTTACAGCTGTACAGCACAGTATGAGGTGTGACCTGGTAGTGTTAGGGTGCTGATGTGTGCCTTGACCCAGTTTTCTATTACAGGACTGATATCTACATTCTCCATAGTGTGTGCATTTACACTGCACACATCTTGCTGTTTAGACTTCTGGCATTGGGTAGCATTAGATCTAGGTTCCTATCCCTTGTGGTACCTATGAGGGTGGGTTTGTGTTTTGAGACTTACCTATTCAGGGCATGCTGTGGGTACTGACAGCCTTTGCCAGTATCCATGGGGCATGGACTGATAGGTGCATGCCACCCCTAGCAGGTGGTGCATCATGTCATGTTCCGCATGTCTTCCCAGCCTGAAACACATTGGCTCCACTTTAACTAACTGCATTACTTCAGCCAGTTATTGCACTTGATCATCCCATCGTCATTTTGTGGCTTCATGCTTGGTGAGGGTGGATGTTAGTCAATGTCCTCAGGTGTGCCTATATTACATGGTGTTACATTCCTTAACACATGGCATTCATGCCTCAGGTGGTGCTGCAGGGCTGCCTCTGTCGGATGCGCATATTACACTCCCTGTACATGTTTGTGAGCAGGTCATGTCATTCAATGTTATTATTTGAGTGAGTCAGAGGGGGTATCATTCCCAGGGTTCCTACTGAGCCAGTGTATGTGCTATGCGTTGCCTCTTTGCCAAGGCCTGGGCATACTGGTCTCGCCTCCTTCTGCCTACTGGGGCAGGCTCAGGTTGTTCCTCCTCTGAGTCACGCTCTGCCTGTGATGGCCTTGGCAATGGTGGGGGGCTGTTTGGCCCAGCCCTATGCTGGTCCTGCTGCAGCTGTTTTCGCAAGATCATATTATGTAGCATAGCACATACCATGACAATTTGGGTACATGTAGTTGGTGCGTACTGCAAGGCTCCACCAGATGTGTCCAGACACCAGAACTGTGACTTGAGCAGCCCAAACACACGCTCTATTACATTACGTGTTTGTGCATGTGCCTCATTATGGGGTTCCTGTTCAGGTGTGTGTGCATTTCTGATGGGTGTCATCAGCCACGGCTCCAGTGCATAACCTGCATCCCCCACTAGGTGTCTGTGCGGGATGTCCCCATTGGCAAATGTCTGGTACAGCTGCGTCAAATGCCAGATGTGGGAATCATGGTAACTCCCAGGGCAGCCAGCACACACATTCATTATTATGCCCTGGGCATCACACATGACCTGGCAGTTGATGGAGGGGAAGCCCTTGCGGTTAATGTAGGCCCTAACCCACTCACCGGCTGGTGCTTTGATGCATATGTGCGTGCAGTCTATTGCACCCAGTACCTCAGGGTATTCCGCTATTTGCTGGAAGAGACGCATATTGCTGGCCAATACCTCACGGGCATTGGGGAAATATACATGATCACCGACATGTACTGACATGGCATCCAGGAACTGGTGCAGTACCCTGGAGGCTGATGCCTGTGATATCCCCATCATATCACCAGTTGGTCTCTGGAAGGTACCTGTTGCTAGTATTCTTAGGCCAACACATACCTTGGTTTCCACTGGGATGGGTTCCCCTCTGTTGGTTCTGTGTGTGAGGCGTGGCCTGCACAGCTCAACTATTTGCTTCAGGAGCTCTCTGTCCACTCTACTATCTCCAGCTCATGTAACCCGTGGTAGGTGACCCTGGGCCTGTACACTCTTCTCCGTCTCCTCACTGTGAGTTGGCTGGCACCATCTGCATTGTCACCACACTCGGCAAGTCGCCTATGTCTCATTATGACAGCTATGACAGCCCCTAACATTTCTGCTCTGAGTGAAGCTTTTTCAGTTTTCACTTCTATTAGCTTACTCCTGTCTTGCAGTGTCTCTTGAGAGAAACATCCTGCACTGCTGTTTGCAGAGTTTTAAGTGCTGGGCTGGGCTACTGTTCTGCCTGTGTAATTGCCTGCTTCTAATTGTTTTCACCTGCTAGCTCCAGCAGTATTCCCTGCTAGCTTGCTAATAATTCTGTTGCTTCCTTTTTCCTTTCTGTTTCCTCAGGGGGGAACAATGTGCATACCAGCAGAAACACGCTCACAGTGGCTTACACGCACGCACACATGCTTACACGGTTCAGAATCTGCTTATTCAGGTTAAAACGCATGCACACCAGCGCAGACAGTCTTACAAGTCTGCCAACAGGCTCCCACATGCTCAGTCTGCCTTACACGCGTGCACACTGCCCTACTCGCGCTTTCTGGCGTGCACACGTGTGCATGCATGCCCAGCAAGAAACTTTAGTGTAAGTAACAGTGTACACCTTCCATTTCTTGACTTTTCCAGACTTATCTTGTGGCACTCTTCTTTGCCTGATCTGTGTCTGTCATCTGTCATGTTACACTGACCTCCAATGAACTGCATTTCTTTCTACCATTCCCCCCTGTGATGTCACCTATCTCCTACTCTATTCCTCCCCCTTATGTATCTCTTACACTACTCAGACTGTGCTCATTTGCTATGCGACTGTGAGATTCAGTATCCTAACCCTCATTTACATGAGATTGCCTACTAATGCTTAGTTACATGTCTTACACTCAGCTTCCCCCCTTAGCAACCACTACACGGTGGCCATGTTGTTTTTGGTCTGCTGGTCCCTGCATTGTCATTCCATGTATTGCATAAAACCCACATTTGTGGGTTTATAACCTTCATTTTTATGTTTTATACAGTGCAGCCCATTTGCGCGGGGCTGCACTGGGTTTAAACATCGGCGATCGCCGGAAAAAAAAATTATATTTTTATTATTTTTGCATCTGTTTACCTTACCAATGGCCACATATTTGGCCATTGGCATGCTGCCTGACACATATGCACCCTTTATTTGGAGCTGACATGGCTCCGTTGTGAATTTTGCAGAAACGTACTCAGTTGTCAACTGAGTACATTTCTGCAGCTAAAACGTCTCTTACACGGGCTGGTTTCTGCTTCGTGGATCGCTAATATACCTCATTTGCATACCTTTTGGCTGCAAGTGAGGTATTTAGCATGTCCACGCCCAGTCCGTGTAAGAGACGTTTTAGCTGGTCTCTTACACGGAGTTTAGGGCTGTTCCTGGATCGCGAGGCTTGCATGGAGTGTTACACGTCTCTTACACTCCGTGCAAGCCTTCGTGAATCCTGCCCATCATCTTTTTTTTTTCTCATTTTTGAAGTTCATTCATTCTTTGCTTGGCAGTGACAAACAGGGTTCACTGCCAAAGGAAAACAAGTGAAAAATTGAGTTCAGACTGCCTTAGCTAGCACAAAATAGCCTGACTACAGTGCACTTTCCTCAGCACTCTCAACAGTACTGAGTGGAGTAAATATATCTGTCTCTGTGACACAGGATGCAAGTGCAATGGGTTTAGAGGAAAAAAAACCCTATTGATTAAGGAATCAAATGAAGTTACAAGATACTTTTTACAAAAGGTGTAAGAAGCCCATTTCACAACATTTTTGGTTAGGACTGTAACACTAAAGAAAATTAATAACGTTAAACTTGTTTCTTGCAAGCATTTTGTCAGTTACCCTTGCATAATGAAACTTTTCTATTTAGCATATATTATTAATTTTTCATGTATAACCTCAAGCTAATGTGTCCAGTTTCTTAAACATTTCAGTGACTATATTTAATATAAAATTCAGTTGCATATGTATGATGAGGATAATCCATTTGTTATAATCATCATAACTCATCACATATCCCAACTATGTGTTTAGGAGAGTTATGTCCTGTGAAGTATGTATGTAATGTAAACCAACCTGTATTAATCAACACATTCAAATGCAGCCACCTGAAACATATTTACTAACAGAAATAATGGCTTTTACATAGGAATACATTCAATTAAAATAATTACAAACATACACATATAGGCATCTCTGAATTGTAACTCCATTCATTCAGAACTGATTTGAATCCAAACTGCTCATCACCCATCTTACTTTCTATTATTCTGCATATTCATTTATCAGTCATCAGCTCCAGAACTTCCATGCAATGTGACAGGAGTTTGATACCAGTATACTGCCCATAGTTGTGAATGTCCCCTTTCTTCTTGAATACTGGCACACATATGCTTATTCTCCAGTCATATGGAATACATCTTTCTCTCCATACTGCTATGAGTACACTCAGAAGCTGTTTATCCTGTATCTCACTGAACATCTTTATCATATATGCTGTGATCTTATCAAGCCTGCTGCTTTCTGACTTCATTTTCCCTAGTGTTGATCTTATTTCTTCTATGGTGGGTCCCTCTTACCAAATTATGTTAAATGTTATTATTAAATTAGAATGCATAATACCTATCTATCCTAGGGAAACACAGGCTGCTGTTTCTGATATCATAAAAGTGAGATTTGTTTATTTTATGATACATAAATACCATTCCGTCATATATGGATGTGGTAGAGCTGAGCAATAGTAACTTATAATTGTTTATGTATTGCTAATCAAGTTTATTTAAAAAAAATTAGTATTGGTCATGCCATGTATTTAATTATCTCTTTTGTTTGTCTCTCCCCACCCTTTCTCTCTTAAATAGAGATTGTGTGGGGGGTATAATTTCTTATTAACCTTCTGTTTACATAACTTCGTGCTGAAAAATTGATGATCAACAACACAGAGAGATACACTGACCACTGCATCTCAGCCTGCTATCCCTCCACAGATGGCAACATAGACACCCAGCACTTTGGGGTCAAAACTCCTGCCCCACCTGATCCATGATCTTCAGGTAGCTCTGCATTGACTGCTGGTGCAGTGGTATCCTCAAGGAGCAGTAGTAATGGAGGTGGAGATTTTGTCACCCAGCAGGAGCTGATAGGATTTGTGTAGGATATAATGGATAAGGGCCTTGGTGCATGAATAGTCAGGGTTGAAAAGATCCTGGATTGCACTACAAAGAAGATGCCACATCCAGTACTGACCCATGGAGCTTCTTCAGGAGACAGTGATGACATTTCTGAGGATGAAGACTACATTCTCACTAGTCTCAAGCTGGACATGGGTGAGCCTCCGATGCCCCATACCTATCCCCAATCATGGTATCCACCAATGTTTTATCTCCATCACCATCCCTGTCTGTTTTGTATGTCCTGTATATCTGTGAATATTTCCTAATTACCCCACCTTCCTGACCCTCTCATTTCTAAGCATCTTTCCCAACATTCCTGTCTCCTCTGCCAAAAAAAAATGGGTGCCTGTCTCCCCCTCAAAAATACACCCCTATGTATCTACATAGCTCTCCACTTCACATATGTGTCATCTTGACACAAATGATTTGATCTAATTGGCCTTATGAGATTATTCTGTTATTTTTACTCATCACTGGTGTGATGACTCTGGAATGTCATGAAATTGTGTGTACAACTGTACATTTACATTGTGAAGAAGTAGATAGCTATGGTACTCTATCATGACCTTCCTGCAAATTCCTGTATTCTTTCCCCTGTGTGTTAGCCTCTGTTGGCCAACCACATTTTCATATCTGTCCTATCCACCCCTTTTTCTCATGTTAAATCTGGTCAAAAAATAGATCCACTTGCAACACACATAGCCAGAACTGGCCCATGGGTAAGCCGTCACTCTATCTCCTTGGCATTTGTGCACAGGTTGGCATAGCACGGTGAACACTGTTTCACTTCTTATTGCAAAAGCTGATGATTTTAATTTAATCTACAGTGGTCTAGTTACTTCCCTGTAAATGTGCTTAAATCTACTGCACTATGGGAAAACAGAGTAAAGGCAGACTATAGTCAGTACTATGGAAAAGTTAATGTAACAGTTCTTAGGCTGCTGGATGTGGTAAAGTCAGAGTTCCTATGTAGCATGTTGAGATAATTACTGCATTGTAACCTGATGTTTTTGTATAGTGTCATGGGGTCTATTACAACTGTAGATGAATTTATTATTTTCATGAAATTTCATATTTGTACACTCCATTTAACTGCAAATGTCTGTATTTCTCTCCATATAAAACATTTCTGTAACATAAAATTGGAATTGTGCAGCAAGACATCATTTTCCAAAACATTGCAGCCCCAACAAGAAGGCTTATTAACTCATTTAAGATGATAATGCCTTTTTGTATACTTCAAGTTCACACACATAGCTCCTTATGGTATCCAGATCTTTTTTTTTGTCTGACTTCTTTAAAGTGACTTGTCAGCTAATTATAAACAGTATTGGAAAATGTGAGGCGTTATTAACAAAATGACACCAAAATTGTTAAACTAGGATGTCCTGAAGCAGAGAAATTAATCGCTGTCTGTCACTTATTAATCATATCTTCATATTTGTGTTCATAATTATATACCTGACAGACCTACATGATATTGGGGGTAAGGTGTGAAATGCCATGGTAGGAGACAGGAAAATTTATTGGCAGGGTTATTTTATATTACACTATACCTGAGATATTGCTAGTTGTTTGTTAGTAATTATGAAAATAAATAATATTTCCATATGTACTTAATGCTTTAAAAACCAAGTGACTTACAAACCATCACATGATATCAGGTGAAACTGTACATCTTGTTGAAAAAAAATATCTTTGAAGTTTGTATTTTAAGTTGCACATTTTGAGCAATATCTAGCCTTATTTACATTAATAGTTATACAATTAAGGATATGTTTCATATTTCTGTAAATATCTTAATAGCACACACTGATAGATGAATTTCTTGTTGTCATATTAAAGTTTATGTCTGGTTAACAAACATATTCTAAGAATATATGTCTAGGTTGTACAGTTTCCAAAAAATGACAACTTGTTTATGAAAATTTAGCCAAAATATAATTTGGGGTCTGTGTGCATTATAATGTATTACTGTATTTATGGAAAGGCTATGAATGCATTGACTATTAGTGTAAAGAACACTTCTGACTGATAACATTGCTACATGTACAGTTTACCTTTTATGGTTCACAAAATATTTACATTTGTTTATTTTATGCTTTTTAAGTTTATTTTCCAGAAAACACTCTGGAAAGCTAGATGTATATAGGTGACTAGAGGTGTGATATTCCACACAGCATAAGTGTTAATTATCTAAGTAAACCTTATCCTGGTTATGTATTCATGTTTATTGCACTCTCCTACCCTTTATTTGTATGTATAGTGAAGACGTTATTGTACAGAGCATGACACTAATCATATTGTTGCCATTCTGCTCTGCTTCTGTTTCTATCTCACTCTCTCTCTGTCTCCACCCTTTTTTATTCATGAAGTTGTTGCTGTACTTCAGCTGTGTTATTTTAATGTTATGAAGTAGTAATTCCTCTGTGACTTGATGAGCTAACGCTCACATGTATAAAAAGAAATCCAGTGGTTAGCTGTTACTGTTTTTGGTACACTCATGTATGTATACCTATGGGCTACATATTGTTAAGAACCACCATTATCCTTCTTCTATCATAATCTACATTGTCCTTGCCTCCATGTCATCCTGCTGATGCATCTTCTCCTTTCTGTATCATTAATCGTCCACCTCTGCATTTGTGCAATGTCTGGCACTGGGCAACAACTGTGACTAAGGCTAACCTTTGGGCAATATCTTGGGATATGATTGCTTTCATCTGCATTACTCTGCCACACTTTGCACCATTGTGCTAAGCTATGTTTAGTCAGTTTAATGTACTTTTGAACAAGATGAAAAGTTGAATGTACAGATTACAATGGTCAATAGGGTAATAAAGATGAATACATATATTCACATTTGCTGAAATTTGCTGTCAAATCGCAAATATCACAATTATGAGCTTCTATCTGATGTACTAGGATAATACTCAAGTAAAATTATTATTCTTGGCATGTTGTAAATGTTCAAGTACATATGGATGAAAATATATTTCTGGATGTGTTGTCTGACTGTTGTAGTTATAAATGCTGGCTGCAGATTTAATTAACACATAATTGTCTTGCTACTATATTCATGTGCCTGATACTTATTGTGAAGCCTGTCTTGTACAGATGTTTGTGTGGAAGTTGGCACAGAGCAACACAGAGTACTGCTAATTACAATTGTAACTTCAATATTTCAACATATAATTGTGCATGTGCTAACACTTTGCCATCAGTAGTGCAATTCAGCTTAGCAGTGCTGCACTCAAAGAGTACAAGAAAAAAGGATAAAATAAAATAATTATAGTTTTCTGTTGCACGTTTGCCTGTCTGTATTATTTTTGTTAACCGGTGATCTTGATTTCAGAATGATGTTGACTCACTTCATTTGTTTAAAGTATATGCCTGCTCTATAGTGTTTATACTTGCACCATGTTACTAGCTTGGTTAACCTATTCTCACAGAATCCATCACTGACATTCTGTAGTGCACTGTCCTATGTACAGCTTGCATGTTTGTCTTGCCAATCCACATAGTGCAAGTATGACACAATACAAGTGTGCAATCATCCTGAAATAAAGTCACAGGAATGTTTGATTTATAATCCACTGGTGTTACAGCAGTCAATGCGTATCTCATCCCATTATGTGTAACATGTCAATGTCCCTTATAGCAACATAATGTACAGTAAGGACAGTATCTACAGTTCAGTAGAGAAGTATGTCATTACATGTGACCATCATAGTGATGTTACATTGTCCTGTTCACACATATGCATTTGTTGCATACCCTTTGATGCATAGTGCCATTTTTTCCAAACATTGGATTATACAAATATTCTAAAGTCCAATTTCAGAGTGACAGTGGCCATCTTCTCCTGTGGTGCTTGCAACTAGTAAAGTGCTCTCTAAATCAAATAACTAGATAGGTAGGAGGTTTAATGCACGTCATGTAAGATTTGTACGTGTGTGTGTGTGTGTGTGTGTGTGTGTGTGTGTGTGTGTGTGTGTGTGTGTGTGTGTGTGTGTGTGTGTGTGTGAGACTGTGTGTAACACTTGGTACTGTATCCACTTCTCCTGAGAAGAATACATTTCACTGTTTTCACAGTTCCCCTATCCCAATTTTTACATATGGGACACACTATGAAACACATTGATGAGGTCGTCCTGACAAAACTGCACTCTCTGTCCTTAAGAATTAGACTTTTCCTGTGGTGCTTATACCTAGCACTGTGCTCTTTCAATTGTATATCTGCATGGGTAGGAGGTTCAATGCCCAACATGGAATATTTGTGTGAATGACACTTGGTGGTGCATACACTTCCCCAGAGAAGTATATATTTAACTGTTCTCACAGCATCCTTATCCCAGTTTTTACATAAACATCCTCTATGAGATACACTGATGAGGTCATCCTGACAAAAGTGCACTCTCTCACCTTAAAAACCAGACATTTCCTGTGGCACATGAGTACTTGTGAGTAGGACAGTGCTCTCTAGCCTATGTAACTAGATAAATAGGAGATTCAATGCCTAGTGCAGAAGATGTGTGTGTGTGTGTGTGTGTGTGTGTGTGTGTGTGTGTGTGTGTGTGTGTGTGTGTGTGTGTGTGTGTGTGTGTGTGTGTGCGTGTGTGCGTGTGTGCATGTGTGTGTGTGTAAATCTTATTGCTATACCCACTTATCCTGTAGAGAATGCATTTATATGTGTGCACAGATCCTTTATCCCAATATTTACGAAAACATCCTTTATGAAACAATGATGAATTCATCCTATCAAAAGTGCACTATCTACCCTTAGGAGACAGACTTCTCCTGTGGCACTTACAACTAATATGGTGCTACCTAAATTTTGTGACTAGATAGGTAGAAGGTTCAATGCTTTACATGGAAGATTTCAATGTGTTTGTGTGTGAGGGTGCTGCTTACAGTTAGGTGTGCATATGCTCAATTAGCCTCTTCTCTGGATAAATGTTTTAAATTGATAGATGACTCCACCATCCCCTAAGCCCACCTCTCACATTCCTAACTTCTTTGCAACAAAAACATATTGCTTGCCCTCTAATTACTACAATTTTCTAGAGCACAAAATTACAGCATTATATTGTCTGCCTACAACCCTGGTTCAACACACTGATGAAGTCATTCTTTTTCACAAGTGAACTGTCATTATTTAAATGTCAGACTTCTCGTGTGGTGTTTGCACTTCTTACACTATTGTCTAGAATATGTAACTAGATAGGTAACATCTTTGAATACAGCAGTGCTTAACTTCTACAAGTATGACTGCTGATGAATTAAAATTGTTTTACACACATTTGCAGTGGTGACTTTATAAGCCATGATGGCTGTAAAGCTAATATAACCAGAAATATCTCCTTGGTTATACACTGGTGAGACCATCTCTTCGTAGATGCTGTATGTCTTAGTTTTATTCATTATTCTCCTGGGACACTTGCTGCTGATAATGTGCTGTATAGATGGGGTAATTGGAGCTTCAGGTAGTTTAAGTCAATCACTGCTTCAATATTGTGACAGTAATTACTGTCATATCCTGTTGGCTACCTCACTACCACCTTTATGTATACTTCTAATTATAGGATTGAATTACAGTGGCACTCTGTAACACTAGCAATTCCTAGCATCACCAGGGAAAATAACGATTTGGCCATACAATGATTACTTAGCTGCTGGCATACCTGCAGTGTTTCCATTTGGAGAGTGAATTGTCCTGTGTTGCAAGACTTTGATAGTATGATTTGTACATTATGTAACTACATATGTTGGATGCTTGAGGCCAGCTGTGAGTGTGTCTTTTATCCTTATACTGTGTATACCTCTCTTCAAAGACATATATGATGTGTAGTTGTACATTGCTATTGTGCACTTCAAATACTAGCATAAGCATCCAGCTAATGAGCAGTGGTGATGTCATTCATTTAACTATGTACTGTCTCAGCTGTACCTCAACATGGCTGATTGGCACTGGTGATTCAAACACTGATGTTTAGCTTGTGATCTTGGATAGTTATTTCAAATCCATCCATTACTGCTCAGGCTATATTGTGTCAGTGTAATTGTGATGGCACACATCACTAACACTGTTGTGAAGCAAATTTGCTTTGTACACATATGAATGTTCATATAAATGTTGATCCCTCTAACTAAAAGCTATGACAGTTTGTCACCAAACCTCTCAACCTCTTAGAGCAAGAAATCTGGACAAAGCCATAAATAAAAGTCAGACAGAGGCCAAAAATAGGGACAAGTTTTAAATATTGCTCTTACAAATGTAAAAAGTTGATAGAATAACAGGTTTTGCATTAGCATAAACTTTCTGAAAGGTATGAATTCTGAAAGTCAAATGTCTCATTATTTTCCAACTTTGGTCTTTAATGATTTGCCACTAATTTGACAGAACATCACAACTTTATGAAAAACAGACCAAAAACATGAGGCAAAAATCTGGACATTCTGTGAAAATATGTACAGTGGAGAGGTATGTTTGTCAGGCAGCAATGCTTTTATTCATAGCAATGATGACATGTAATTACATTGTTATTACATAACATATGTAGGAAGTGTTATTCTCTGGCATGAGAGAATGAGACAACTTATTGTCTGTTCCTGACTTAACTACAGCAATTACAGGCACCCATATCCCTTGCAGCAATAATATAATGTAATGGCCTCACATCACTTATCTCACAACTGTAGTGGCATTTCTACTGCAACACATTCATCCTGTAAAATATCATATATTGCCTATTGTCAAATGCTCATGTGTTCAACAGCCACATTCACTTCTTATTAGATTTGTTGTGTTTAATACGGTAATGCATGAGTGACATTCACCACAGTTATAATGTATCCATTTACAGTGTGAGTCCTCCACCATCCCTTTCATCTCAGATATTGTTTACAACACATACATCTGAAGTAATATGTTAGCATATGTAGATTGTCATAATAATGAATAACACTTCAGTTGTAGTGCTTGTGGTTTATCCAGATGTCATTTGTCAGTAGAGTCATGTCTTGCTGTTTAATTCCTGAAGGGACAACACTATATGAACATACTGACATTACACAAATACCATTGTACCTAGTTATTCATATTGATTTTTTGTCAGACAAAGATATGTCATCACAGGTTGTAAATCCATGGCAGCAAAATGTTTATTTGGGGCATGTCATGCTACAAGTACTACTGTGGCGCATACATTGATTACTGGCTTATATAGCATGCCTACACAGATAGACTGTGATTCAATTCTGGGACAGAGTGTGCCCTACATGATGAAAACAGCTTCCTTTTCAAAGAAGCAGTCATATTGTAATGCTCACTGTTGTGTGAACAGTAACGCATGTAGCTCTGGTCTAGCATGGCGAATAAATATTATATGCATACCACTTATCTTAACACAAGCATTCATTTCAGTTATTTGCAACAGCTTTCATTGCTATATGATGCAGCACATGCAGTCAATACATAGGTCTGGAGAGTGTCTTGTATAGTAGCATGATTTTTGACTCTGGTAACATCTGTATGTCAGAAATAGTGGCCTACATACAGACAATATTTATGGCACACTGAAAGGGTCACCTTTTTTAGGCATTTTGTTACCAGTAGGTCATCTATACACCTTATATGGTAGGAAAATGTCCTTCAAAGGTGTTCTCCATTACATGACCGATACACCCATTTCTGTGGGGCCATGATTGTTATGTATCTCTCTGATATCTGTTCTGTTATGTATTCAAAAATGACATGATGTAAATTTTTCTTATGTTATTTATTGCTCACATGCATTACATGTTAACAAGATATTTAGGCTCTGTGTTGCAAGTCTTTCTCCAGACATATGTTTAATACTGCAATAGTTTTTGTCACACTATACATCTTAATGGTAGATGAGTGATTCCACAAACATTGCTTTCTAAATGGCATGCTGCCAGATCAGAAACTGTGACTTGTCCACTGTTATACTTTCTGTTGTTACTCCTGTTGAATTGCTGTTATGGTACTGTTCCCTGTAATTCCATGTGACCATGTCCAGTATTAATATGTTAGACATGTTTCTAAATCAGCACTAGGATAAGTAGACTCCTGACATGTCATCCACTCTGTCTTGTCATTTATCACTTATATATGTTGTTTGTTATTAGATTAGCATTTAGTATTTACATAATTATATAACACTTTTATATTACATGTGTGTAGGTGATGAACCGTTTTCCTATTAGGGCTATTGTCATTTCTTTGGAAAAAAATGTCCATTTCTGATTTGCCTGTTATTACAGCTGTAAGGTCCTTTTGTTCTTGTGTATACATGCTGGGGTGGATAATACAGAGGGGCTCTCAGCTTGCATACATAAATTCCTTTTATATACATTTCATATGCAATAACTGCATTCTATGCATTCATCCCATAAAGTATCGTCTGCCCTTGCTGTTATGTCATATTAGCTTTTAATTGACATGCATATCATATTTTCACATCTCTTTGTTACACTGCAGCTTTCTGTCACTATCACATCCTTTATTTGCATGCCCATTTTTATTCATGTGCATAACTGTGGGACTGTCATTGGCATTAATTATCATTACATCAGCATTGCAGGATTTATGTAATTAATACTTCTTATATACTTTTGTCACATTTGCCTGTGGACACATTAAACATTCTCTCTTCAACATTATAGGTTCATAGGTTCATAGGTTGGTACTAGGCTATCAGCCCTAAGGCCTATACAAGCCTAGCCATAACAATTCCCTGGCTATTTCTTCCCCCACTATTTACTTAATTATTCAGTATAACACCATTTCGTGTAAAATCCCCCCATTTTACTTCCCCTCATTCTGTATTCTTTCCCTGTACTTGTCCTTAATATGTCTTGGCTACAGCTCGTGCTCATCTGAGCATTGCCTAACTGCGACCCGTTTTGTTTACATTCTGTGTTTGTGCTTGCAAGCATCTTTCCAACACTATTGCTGGCCATGAAAAGGTGCTGCAGATGTGTAGGTGCAATGAGCAGCATGCATATATGATTAACTCTGCTGCTCATCTCACTAACATGCTTACGTTGTGTAGGTGCAGTGCGGCCCCTACATGACTGCTAATGAATCCCAGGGCATGTGTTCTCTGGGTCACATTTTTCAGAATAATCCTTTTTGAACTTAGTCACAGTACCTTTCTTCATCCTCTTTAGAGTTCAAAATACTAATGTATACATTTTAAGCAAAAAATTCAAGAAATGTGCTACAAATACAAAAAATGTCTTTCCTGAACATGTCAGGATGATGATGGTGATGATGAAGATGACACATCTAGTGGTTTTCCCTATTTTCCTGTAGTATGATGCCAGACCTGAATACAATATCTATGTACTCTTTGTATGAGTGCCCCAGTTTCAGCAGTATTCTCTAAGGTAGCACTTATCATTCCCTTAAATATTGGCCAAATTGTAGGAGCACAACCTTTACACTTAGTTGATATGTTGTTGCTATTTCATTTTATATTTCAGAATGATTTGATACTGCTGCACTGAAGTATTTTGGGTGCCCAGTAAACTTGTTGTGGAAAATGAAGGGTCTAGGGGTGTAGCAGAGAGAACCCTGTCCCTCTGCTGCCTTTACATTTTCATATTCAAAAATGCTTTCCACAGCACTGTGAAAGATTAAAATAATATATCATTTATTTTATTTTAGTTGCATTTACTTTACCTTTCCAAGGGAAATGTCAGCTGGCAGTTATCATCTAAAATGGACTTTTCAAAGATGTTTTGCAGACCACTAGAAACAAAATGATGTTCTTTGTACACAAATGCATATGTATGCATAAATGAACCTATGCACACACACAAAATTATTTTCTTCTGACAGTATGTTTGCTCTACATTTGTTTTGGATAAAGGACATATTTTTTGCCTGATAGCCTTCACTCCTACAGAGGAATTCTGAGGTTTTCAGGTTTGTTTTTGTAGATAATTATAAGTAATATAGTAGCTTAGATATACCTTACCTCATTTGAAAGTGGGGAGGAGTACATCTGCAACTTTTCTCTACATTACATGAATGCTGAAAAAAAATTTTCAGGTTACTGAAAGCAATATAGTAACCTGTAAATGTATACCTACTGCTTTATTTTGTCTTGTATTATGCCTTTGGCTGTAATTCACTGCATTTCAGGACATGATGGCAGATTGTTTTTTCTGCCTGCTTCCTTTCACTTCTTCTGCACGTTTTCAGAAACACATACTTTGATTTACCTGTAAATTCCATTTGTAAGGTACTTTTGGAACTGTGAAGGTTTCTTTGGCTGCACTTATAAATTTAGATTCATTTTTTAAAACCTTGTTTAGACTATCCCAAGCCGCACGTTATTGCACACACAGATTTATCACTGAAAAATGATAAAATGTGAGAACAGAATACAAATACCACGGGATTCAGAAAGGTTTATTACAATGGAGGACTGCATTCCCACTATGATTTGCACCTAATGGTAGCCAAAGCTTAGAGGGTGGTCTCCCTAGGGAAGCTACAGGCTAATGTGAAAATCCAGGAGGGTGGCTAATGCTAATAAGCCATATGCTCTCCCCTGGAAATTGCCATAGCTTTATACTTGCCTGGCAAAATGATTCAGATAATGCTTGGCTGAGTTTTTTTTTTTTGTCTAGAAGAAAAAAATATTTGCAGTCTTTTGACAACTGGCACTCATTCACTCCTATGGAAGTATTAAGTATCGCCGACCAGTGAGTGTGTGTGTGTGTGTGTGTGTGTGTGTGTGTGTGTGTGTGTGTGTGTGTGTGTGCGCGTGCGCGCATGTGCGCACAAGTTTATCTGTGTATGTGTGGGGACATGCTATCATGTGTGCAGGGGCATGAATGTGGCTGAATGTGTGGATGTGTGTGTTTGACTGAATGTCTGCCTGGATGGTTACAGTACATAAAGTGAGTAGGGGATGCCAACTGTGTGTGTGTGTGTGTGTGTGTGTGTGTGTGTGTGTGTGTGTGTGTGTGTGTGTGTGTGTGTGTGTGTGTGTGTGTGTGTGTGTGTGTGTGTGCGTGTGTGTCTATGTGTTTGTGCATGCATGTGTGTGTCTGTGTGTGCATGTACTGAGCATTTAGTTTTAATCCTAGGGACAGTTAAGAATTTCATTATCCGTTTGTGGTATGTGTGGAACCTTGGCAGAAAAGAAAACAGTAACCATCTCTGTACAAAAAGAAGATGTAAACATAGAGCAGAAGCAGGATTTCAAAAAAAATCCAGAAATGTATGAAACTCTTCCAAATATCATATGGATTGTGTCTGACCATGCTTTTGATGATGCAAATTGTTTTAATGAGTGTAAGACCATTGAAAAAGGGAGTATCTTAAAGGTTTTAAAAGTAAGATGGAGATAGTGATAGTATTAATTTCAGCAAAGCAACATTCCAGATGACAAATGTAAACTGTTAATAAGAGCTACAGACAAAGAACATGTGACCATGCTACCCAAACAAATGACTTAATCAAAAACATCAGGCACATAGGTAGGGAGCTAACACAGCTTCCCAATTATAAGAAAGAACATCTTTATTTCAATCAGAAGAGTTAAACATAGGTTAAACTCTTTCATACATTACTTCATTAGGACTTCATCTGGACCAAAATGAGCAGAGCAAGTCAAAGCCACTTCATTAAATAGCAAAAATAAATCACATGATCTTAAAAAAAATCAGAGCTTCCTCAAGTGAAATTGCCACAACTCTATGCATTCACAAAGGAGAAATACTATAAAATTAACTACTGAACTAAGAAATACTCAAAAGATTAATGAATAAAAATGAGTGTCACTACTTTATTGTTACCAATGTAAAGCCTGTTTGCTTATCTAAAATGCTATCTAGCCTTTTTTCATAGACTAAGGCTATGCGCTGCTAAAGAGTTTCACCCAGACCAGAGATTGAGTCCTTTTGTCTCCTTTTGTGTACAGTGTGACTCTGGGTGAGTTACTTGGACAGACAATTCTGTATCATACCTGAAAAAGATGCATTGGCTTGATATGTTTATCCATCCATTTATTTTACAATACCCCATTTATCCTCCCTGTGTCATTAATTAATAGACTGTCCCCAGGATTTAATAAAATCTGTGTAGGCTCTGTGTAGAGCCTACAAGGGATATATCTGTGTATATGGGCACGGTTCCCCCTTGGTAGTTCACCATGCATATTAATGATGGCGTGCTGCTGAGGGAGAGCTTAGGAATAGAGTTATTGAATCAGTGTAATGAGAAGTTTGAATCAGTGTTGGGAGAACTGTAGAGGCTACCTGGGGTTGTGGATGGCCTGGAATGTTCCCTGCTACTGTTGAAATACTGTAAATTGGTCAAATATGTCATATTTTATTTTAATATTGTTTCAATTATTTGCATGTTTGCATGGCATGGTGCAGATTACAGCAATGCCAAGCTGTGCTCACATATAGACAGTTGACACCTGCCAGACATCTAAAAATAGAAAATGGGTGTAATTAATTATTTATGTCTTTGTTTATTTAGGCATGTTTCATGGCATGCAGAGGTTCTTAGTAAGGCTAACAGGTAGCCCAGTAGTATATGTGAAGGTATACCAGTTTTCATAATATCCAAGTAGCTAAATGGGTAGAGGTACAGCCTAATGCTTAGTAGGTCCTGGGTTTGAGTCTGTAGCAATGATAAGAATGCCTATAAATTAATTTATTACATATGTTTAATTTTAAAGACAAATTTGTGAAATATGGCACTGCTGCACTGGGCTGAGCACTGCTTAAACATGCTAGTGGCTGCCTTTGTTTGCGGGGTGCTAAGCTGATCTAAATCTCCAGTTGTGAGAGTTTTTCCACTGCTTAGCTTTGCTTAGCTGGTTTGCATGCTGCTAAGCAACATGGTGTTTTTCGTAATGTTGCTCAGTGAAGTGTAAGGGTGGGAAAACAGCCTATATTAGGTAACATAGGTGGGAATTCTGCAACAGTCTTTGGAGTCTGTTCAACTGGTGATATGGCAGGTGGTGTTAGTGAAGGTGCGCATTTTTAGGCACAAAGATGAGGCATTCAGAAGCCAAGGGTCTTTTTTGGACTCCTGATAAAAAGTCATGAACCCAGCTGCTGCAGGGTGGTTTCCAGGGCTCAGAGCGTTAGGCAGAAGCATTGGACAGGGTGGCTAGGGAACTAATTTGTGTTATTGGTATTCCCCACACAAGTGAGTAGTGTCATTACCATTATGATGACCTGAAGAGGAGAAATTAGGGAAACCTTGAACATCTGGGTCCAAGAAGCTAGAACTGGGAATGCCCCACAAATACATCAGTATGCTTTCCTCTGTTTTACCAATATACAAGATGAATGTCTGCAAAACTGGTATGCATAATGGTGTGCTTCTATCCCAACAGCTGCAACTGAGAGGGCTTGCAATGTTGAGTCCCATGCCAGGTGCCTGGCCAGGTTGTGCCATGGGTGTGGTATGTATGGATTTATTATGCTATGTATGGATTTATTGTTGCTATGTGCAATAAGCAAGAAAGAGTAAAGCATTTATTGCAATAAAGTCTACACTATAAAAACTGTAATGCAATAAATGGACAATAACAACTGTATTTCAATAAACAATAAACAAGACCAATAACAGTAAGCAACATGGTGTACAGCAGTATTGTGTTGTCATAACCATTGTAGTAGAGCTGTATGCATTACTTGTCTATGGTAAGGTTGCTGCAGTCAAGTGTAACACTGTAATAGCTGTAGAATGCAAAAGTAATAGCCTGCAAACTGTATTGTTTAACTCATAGTATGGTCCAAGGCTGTCTTCAGGCCAATATTGGTCACATAATGCTTTCTGTTTCTTCTACTTCAGATAATAAAGTTAAATGGCTGAGGTAGCCCAGTCTATGGGTAGATATTGTGTGGACATCGCAGATATTTATCTACAGACATATGATTTAATAAATGCATTATGGCTGTATTCTATGCAAGGGTGTTCTACTGTCACTGCAGTCAAATATACCACTGTAATAGTTCCAGAATGCAAAATTAATTCAGTCTTATAATGCTGTCTTTTTCTCCTACTCCAGAAACAAAAGGTATATGGGTGAGGTAGCCCATGTTATGGACAGATATGACTGTGGTTACATTTCACAGACACTTAGCAGCAATACTAATAAATTGTTAACCGGCATAGTCAATTCCTAAAGAGATTTGTTTCAATATATGCAGTACTGCTATGTGCCATGCATGTGTGTTCTACTGTCACTGCAGTCAAGTATAGCACTGTAATAGTCCTAGAATACAAACCAAATTCAGTCACATAATGTTCTCTTTTTCTTGTACTCCAGGAACAAGGGATATATGGTATGTGATTGAAGTAGCCCATGTTATGAGCAGATATGATTGTGCTAACATTTCACAGACAGATACCAATAAAGTTGAGCCTGCAGTCGCATCTATTGGGTTCTATTCCCATGCCTGCCAACTAAGGGATGGCAGAAGTCTAGATTATGTACTGTACACAAACATGCCTCTCAGGTGTCACAGTTTCATATAATGTAATTAAAACTGCCTAATCAATCTATCACAGGTCTACCAGAAAAAAGATTACCTGGAATGCAATGTATTATCAAATCTGCTTACAGAACATCATGGTAGTTATAGAAGTCCACATTATATGAAAGTGCTCTGTGTAGTTGTGCACCTGCCTTTGTTATTGCTTGGCCCATACTGACCCATGCTAACAGCTTGAGAGGTATGTACGTACTACATTAGCTATAGGAGAATTGTAGTCACTGTACTCAGAACTGACACTAAATGCCTGTAGAGTATATAGTAGCAGTGTTTTCAGGAATATAGTCTGCATTGTCAGTCATGGATTGTTTCTCTCTCTTTTTCTTCCCACCCCTTACCTTCATTTATTTATTATTGTTATTTATTATTATCATTTAATATTAACATATGTTGTTAAACTAACTATATGTTTGTAAAATGTGATATAATATTGTTGTTATTATTATGATTCACTATTAGCATACTTTGTTAAACTATTTTGTTGTCCTTATGGTTTACTTCTTACTGGCATGCTGTTACCATACTGACTGTTATGTTATTTACTGTTGTGTTACACATATTATACATTAATATGTATTTGGATGAATTAAAATGATGTTCCTTTCTGTTAATACTATAAGTGGTTTGGTTATTACTAACCTTAACCTATTGCTATACCTCATTCACTACAGCACATTAAGATAGGCTGGGGCTGATCCCCTTACTTTGACTCAACTGGTCATGGCACTGGGTCCCAGAAAACCTGGGACCCAGACTGGTGGTGCACCGTCTACTGCCCTTGCACTACCTGCCACGTCAAGTAGTCCCATCCCATGGGATGGGGCCAGGCCCCCCTCTGGGAACAGTGGTGGAGAGGGTGTTGTTACTCAGGATGAGCTGCCAGTCTTGGAGCACAAGATACTCTACCATGGATTTGACCACTGCCTGCGCTGGACTGAGGGCATACTGGCTGACCTGGTGGGGAAGCCTCACACCGATGCCCAGCCTCCAGCATTGCCACCCTCGGGGCAGAGAAGGAGCAGTGCTGTCAGTCTCATGGGTGGGGATGTGAGTCATGGTGCTGCTGTCTGGAGGCACATGGGACCTGGATTCCACAACATCCTCCCCATCCAAGGTGTTCATTCCCCTCATGTGTCACACACTGCCCCTGTCTGCTTTCTTGTTTGTCTTTTCTGTCTGCAAATGCATTCTCACCTATGCAACTTACCTTCCCCACACATACCTATGTCCCTTCCCTAACTTTTCAATCCCACTTTAACAAAATGGGCACCTGTCCCAAAAAAAGTATCATCCCTTACATAGCTCTCCATTTCGCACATGTGTTCACTGGACACATGCAATTTAGCCCAATTGGCTTGACAACACAGTTATGTTGTTCTCACCCCTGTCTCTGGGGTTGAGAGCTCAAAGTCATGTAGAAATTCTGTCAAAGTGCACAGTTGTTGCTGTACAAGAAATGGGTAGCTATGGCTCTCTCCTACACCTTTCCTGCACATCCCTACCTGTCTTTCAGTATGTTTTCCCCCCTGCTTGCACCCCATTTCACCACTTTCCTATCTCCCCATTTTTCTTTTCTTTATATTTTTTAGCATGTTGCTGTGCAGCATGCTGCCAAACGTAGCTTTGCTATGCTCAGCTAATTAGAGTTATATTCACTGTAAGTGTTTTTAAACTTGTAATACACACTTACAAAATAAACACCTGTCCCATATTTTGAACTCAATACCATTGGTACCTGCAGGCCACTGCATTAACCTGACACACCATAGAAATTTTAATTAAAACAGGTGGTTTAAACAAAACATAGTAATTGCCAGTTACAGTCATTACACATGTTTCAGCAGAGCTGCGCACCATGCCACTTTGCACAAACTTGATTACAATGTAATTAAAGTCAAAAGATTAAAAATGGGAGTGTACATTGGACTCTGGTGCAATAGTACACCAGCAGAAAACCAAAGACATAATAATGGATGTAAATGAGGCCTGCGATAGCAATTAAATGTGCCCTTCAGCAGCAACAGGTAGATAGGTACCTGCTAAGGCATTAACGGCAAAATATATGTTCAGCTGGGACCCTGTTGTACACATACATCCATACAAAGCCACACACATACTGATGGATGAAGAAAATGTATGTCACAATCTGTATCTGTGCACATATATCTTGCAAATACACCTGCTGTAGCAGTGGCTCAGTAGCTCAGTCTGTTAATTGCTTTGCAAATGGAACAGACCTGGGTTCAAATCCAGTGGTGTGTAGAAGTGAATTTACAGTATTGGGAAGGCAGCAATTAATGACTGAGTCATGCACTCTTTATCCACACAATGCATTTCAAATGACATGTCTGCTTTTCACTGATGGAGGTCACAGGCCTGTAGGTAGGAACACACTTCACATATCCCTATAGCAAAACTTATATGTGCATAAAGTGTCACTTCTTGCATCAATATGCATTCACACAGAATATCAACATAGATACTGCACATGTGGGGCACTAATATCAGAGTGCACCAGACAATCCTTCCAAAGTCACAGTTCAGATTATCACAGCTGCACAGCTAACATACATATTGGAAGTCCCTGCTTGTAACAAGACCTTCCCTCATACATACATCAAATTACTACCAGACTGTAACACATGGCCTGGCAGTTGCCCACATGTTGGATATATTCTTATATTTACACCTCATCTTGCCCAAGGACACACCAAACATGTTGCCTAGTACTCTGTTAGTGATACCATTTCCTAACCTACTTACATTAAACACATGCATTATTTAGAGTGGAAAAGGTAGCCTCACTCTGGTTCTGCCTCCACAACATGGCTGACACAGCTCTCACAGTTACTCCTACAGCTTGGTGTCCTCCAAAGTGTTCACACTCACTGCCTATGTCTATACCAGCAGCAGCGGCTGCAGCCTGTAGCACACACATCTCTATGGTAAGGTTCCTGCTACAGATCTATTCTCTGCAATGATGTAGTCTCCTCATCCCAGTAATGTCCACCACAACATATCAGAAAGGGGCCCTAATCTACATAAAGGCCTTATATACTGTAAAGTGGTTGCATGTCATTGGCTGAAGATAGTGAAAATCAGCTGTGTTACCTGCAATTATCATTTCAGACCCACAGACTGGTTTAGAGACAATCATCTGCTGATGATAAGCATGTTTAAAAGGCAAACAACTGACTAAGGGAAATCAGTCTGTATGAGACTTTCCTCAAACAGAGGACATATTTGTGAAAACCTTACTATCACCATATATCAACAGAAGACAACTGCACTCTAGTAGGTATGTAACTGATTTTGTGTATAACATGATGCAGATGGGTAAATAGACATATGGGGACTAGAGAATACAGCATTAAGCCTGTCATAGACCTGTGATAATGACATGTCATTGATCTCCTGCTTCCTTATACTGACACAACATGTTACTATACATCAAGGGTGCATTATTTGTTGTCATTGTGACACACTGGTCTCGTTGGAATGTCCCTTTATAGTGGTTGTAACAGCACACTGCTAATTGTATGGCACTGTTCCTATGATGTATTATCGAGGTGTTGCACATGGGGACACACCAGAGTAGACTCGAGTGTTGGATGAATGATCATACAGCAGTATCTGTCATGGCACACATGGAAATACTTGACTAGTGCTACTATCTCAGTTGCTTCCACACACTTACTATGTTTGAACACTGTGGAGTATGACATGTGTGAGCTAGCAGTGGATAATGACAGCCATGTTATCCTTGCTGTATCTCTACATAGTGTACTATCACGTATGTCATTCTGTAATGTGGTCCCCTTTTTTTGTCTTTCAGGAATCATGTATTCTAGATGTCATGCACCCTTCTCTGATGCAGAAAATGAAATTATACTTGAAGGATTAAGGCAACATCATCACATCCTATGACCAAGGGGAGCCAAAACAGCGAATAGCAGGCTGCACTGTGGGCAGACCTTGTCCATGATGTGAATGGGAGGGGCCATCAGGGCAGGACATATGAGCAGATTCAACACCATGCAATGGACATTATTAATGCTGCACGATGAAAGGAATGAGAAGTAGCCAGGGATTGTGCTGTCAGTGGTGTACGGCCTGCAGTGGACCAACCACTCATGGCCACTGAGGAATTCCTGGTGAAGTTAGGTGCACATAACAGCTCCCTGGCATCCATCATACCATATATCATGGACGAGGATGCCACAGTTTCCCCAGAACAGGAGCGTGCAGGTAGGCTTAGTGTGATCAGCATTGTAATACTGTAACAGTCAGTGTGTCAGGCTGGACATACTTTTACATTGGTATCAGGTCTTAGTTCTTTGGGGCGGTGTTACCTCAGTTGTTCTCTCATACTCAGAATGTGACCAATACAACAAGTAACACAGTGCGTACTGTAAATGTGAGATATATGGCTTATTGTGCTGCAACATGCATTGGTGATGACATTACCTCACCCTCAACTTTTCACAGGTCCGTCACATTCTGGTCAAGGCCATGGTCCTGCTCCTGGTAAGCATGACACTGTTTTGTTAAGGAAAATGTATATTCTATTAAAGTTATGGGCCAGAATAATGCCCTATTTAAAAATAATGTCATGTGTAAACAGGGTAGAATGTTTTTATTTTCCATTCTGGAACAGGTACATAAAGATCTTAGAGGGGCTAATCAAAGGAGTGTAGTTGAACAAATAGAAAAACTTTGGCAGTGACAGTTAAGAAAAGATAATCCTGCCGGTTTAAATGAGGCATTTACTCTAAAATGCCTTTTAAAACACAAAAGGTTGAAACGACATTAAATTAGGCAGTGAAGCATGTACTTTAATATATTTGTTAAGACAGGTATATTGGGTTTTTATGTGTTGTTTTATCAAGTATAGTGTCATATTGCTTAATTAAAAGTTAAATTGTACTAGTCATGTTTTACTTGACATGATTGCTATAAAGGTCTTGAGTTGAATATGTATTTTGTTCTGAGGAAGTGTGTTTTTGATGAAAGCAGATAGGAAACATTTGACCGATAATCCAGTTGTGGGTCTTTGTTATTATGAGTACTGGTGAATTTTTCAAACACAATACTGCAGGGATTCATGTACCGCTTTTTTTTTCTTACCACAGGTGAATGGGGTGGTTGGTCTCTGTCCCCTACACAACCTGATGTCTGTGTCTTGATGATGGTGGCCACAGGGAGGCACCGGTGGGGGTGTTGGGGATGAATCCATCCCACCAGCAGACATCCCTCTTCTGTCTCCATTGTCACCACACACAGTAAATATGTCCACATATACCTATCCCTGGAGGCCACAGAAGCTGGACAGTCAGAAAGTGGAGACATTGTCCAGGAAAGTGTGGCATCTATGGCTGCAGTGAGTGTAAACACTGGCCATAGTCAGAGACCTGGTGAGGTCCCACACAGGCAGATTGACAGGGGTGCTTGTAGGAGACCTGCTGTCTGTCCACCACCTGTTGCAGGTGTCACATCATAGGTCACTTGGCGCATGTTTCAGGCCATCATGGAGACACAGGCACATTCTGAATGGAACACCAGATGTATGCTTAGGTTATGGATGCAGCACAGTCTGAGATCAGTGACTGCCTCCACCTCACTGGGGACACCCTGGATCAGTTGACTGATACTGTGCCCAGAAGGTGGGCTGAGACAGTATCTGTCTTGGACCGCACATTGTCTACACTGGAATGTGTGGTTGGAGTTGAGCATTGCACTCGTGGAAGTAGGTCAGCAATCACATCTGCTGAGAGTCCATGTGGCCATGCACAATCACACTCCCATACTGGCAGTACATCCAGTGCCACAGATTGGACTGTGCTGTCCATAACATGATATGGCAGGACATAGCCTTGTGGTTCTGGGCATTCCCATGGGAGACACAGTCCCAGCAGACAGCAGGCACCATCAGGTAGTAGCACTGCTTCTGACCTTGGGCATAGAGGTGCCAGCCAAACTCTTGGCAGAGCCAGTTCCCATGCTCAGGGCCAGAGATGGTGAACTGTCAACTCTACCATGTACGGTCCAAAGCTGCCAACATACACACATGTAGGGCTAGTACTAAACATGGCTGTGTACAAGCACACACTCACACACCACTGTCAAATGAACATCACTTACAGAGACACATGGCACCTTTCCATGGTTCATTTTACCTACTCCCTTCCTGACTGACACACATACTGTCAACCATTTGGGTCAGATTAGGCCTCCTGCACCCTCACACAACACCATGTGTAAGTGATGATACCTGTGCCTCATCCCTGCCATCCTCGCCATCGATGCAAAGAAATGAAACTATGTGTCTGATGCTCAGGGTGACTATATTAGTTAACATGTACTTGTGTAATGCAGCGTTGTTTTGCCATGCCACTTGTAGTGGTTAATGACAGATACTGTATGCTGGCATTTGTTACAAGTATGCCACATACTTTTGTGTACCTTATGTTGTATGATGTTGTAATGGCTGCATACTTACATGATAACAGGTGAGTCACAAACCTGTTTATGTTCCTCTTTCAGGGGTCTGTCAGGATAATTTATGGACACACAGTGACAATGAAGTAGCACAAAATGGCATGTCAGCACAGCAGAAATATGTCTTCAGCAAGGTACAGCATTATAGGTGCATGGCTCCATAAGTTCATATGTGTATAACAGGCTAATATGGACAATGGCAGCATTCAGCCTATTCATGCACCCCTAATCTGAGAACAGGTCTGCTATCCTTGATAAGTGTCACCAGGGTTTTGGGATCTCACACATCTACAAGTTGTGATGATGGTGATGACCCATCTACAAATATTGTGTGTCCAGTACAGACAGTTTCCTGACACCACTTATGATTGTCTTGCTCTGCATCCCACTATGTAACCTGCACATGGTGTGTGTCACAGCAGATGTGTGCTTCACATGCATGGGGGCCTGTTTCATGTAGGGTGTACTGTCTGTGTTGCATACCTGTCTCTCCAGCATGTACTATGTATACCACAGTGATGTTGTAAGGGTGTAGAACAGTGAGAGATGAGTTAGTCCTATCATGGACATGTGGGAGGTACGGAGTGGGGTCAATACCTCCCTGTATGGAGCCAGACACATCCCCTACAAAGCATTTAGGGGACTGACTACACATGTACGGTCATGACATGGACTTCATAGGACATGCTATCTATGCTGTGTATTGGTGTACTATGGAACCTTTGTGGTTGCTACAGTTGTACTATATGCCTGGGCAGTGACATAGCAAGGATGCCACTGCACACAATGATAGCTGTGATGACTGCCACATTCAGTATAGCAGTGACAGTCTGGGATTTACATCCCAAACCTGTCGGTGTAGGGTGCACAACAGTGAATGCATCCCCACATCTTACTGACCAGTGAGAATAAAAGGCTACATTACTCTCTGTGTCCATAACTCTATATGTAATGGCTCAAATGTGAGGTCTGCAGACACTACAATATTTGTCAGGGGTGGATGATGTCCCACAGGGTAGTATTGTGCAGTTTTTGGCAGTTAATCTTTGTCAGTGGCTCAAAGCACAACTGACTGTCTTAGGCCATCTTGGATACCTGTTGGTTCGATGTGAGAGTCTGCATATTGGGAGCTGTTACAATGATCTGCTAATGTACTCAGTCAGAGGTCACTGGTACTGGCTGTGACTGCAGACAGGGAATATGTATATGGGATATGCCAATAATTTAGGATGGTGAACCCCACTTGGTGATTGACATCATTGCAGCACAGGACTTCCACTGCTATCTTCCCAGAGTATGACTGTCAGACACTTGCCTATCCACCAGCTGACATAACACTCTGTACATGATCTTTACAGTTTCCAGCAAGGCCTGCTGACCTAATATTGTCATACACCTTGTCAGGTCATGGTTGGTGGAGTGAGATATATGTCTGACATCCATTGTATAGTGTAACAGTCAAAGGGCTCTTCTGGTTACAGCTGATAGGCATGATCTGGCCTTGAGAAAACATAACAGTGTTTGGTCCAGTGTCAGTAGGTGCATAACAGTGTCAGTGCTCATATCCATTATATCTTCTATCATGGCATTTCAGGTGACATGATTCAGAGATCTGGAGACACTGCTTGGCACTACCTATTAGTTGTCCTTCATGCAAGTAAGTGCTGCAGTTACTTCCAGCATTTTGCAGGAAGAGTCATTCAAGGTGTCTGCACAGAGCACAGACAATCATGTTAGTTAAGTGTAATATGCACGTCATGCTGTGCTTCACTTGCCCAAAGGATGGTCCAGGTCCTCATCTACAATGCCCTGCAGCAGTGCCGTGAAATCCCCACATGAGGAACCAACATAGTGCATCATGTCTTTACCGATATAGGTGACCAGTATAGCCCACCCCCCCCCAATGTGAGGTCCTCCATGGTGGGTTCTGGCCACAGATCAGTCTCTTTAGAACTACTGGCACATACCCCCCCCCCGCAGACAATACAGACATATATGTCAAGATAGCCATTTATTACATCCTGTGGGATGCTTGACATATCGTGACTGCACCTCCCCCTTCAGATGGGACAGGCAAGTATGCAGAGCTCTACACCCATGCATTATGTCAGCAGCATTACAATGGCATGAACTCATCTGTCCATGACAGGAGGGACACAGGGTCATCATGGCTCAGCAAACCTAACTGGTGGACAACTTCCATAAGCAGGTTGTACAATAACAGGTGGGCACTGCTGTATAACAGTTGGGATGAGGGTGCCCCCCTTACATGGAGGCAGTACCTTCTCAGCTAAAAGAAGCACATAGGGTTGTTGTGATGTTGAGTAGACACAGTAAATGAAAAAAGTAGCCACCCACACAAAACAGAACCACAGCACACAGTGTAGTTACATGTGTGACCTCAAAGGACAGGCCCAGATTGTTGGTGACCTCATACATCATAATGCCACATACGATGGGTCTGGACTCATACATAACCTGTACACCCACACTGACTGTGTCAACTACACTCCATTGTCCCCACCACATGTGAAACACTAGACATTCCTACAACCTGTCCCATAACTTAAATATTTACAGAACAGTTCATAACTGGCCTTTCATTGGAAGATACATACCATCTATCGCACATGTTAATATTCCAGGCTGCATTCTACATCTGATCTCACAAGGATTACTAACACCATTGGGACACCCTTACAATAATACTGACACTACTGGCTGCACACCAGCTGAGTGGACAACGGCAACTTTTATACTCGTGCACAGAGGTAGTGCATCCACTGACTGACATAGCTATACGCCTCTTTGTCTGAATATCCATATCTGTATGGCTATAGGGGTGATCATCATGAAGATGAACAGCACACATATATGTGTTTGACATACAGTTGACTGTACACAGTTTGGATGTGTGACAGGGGGAGCATGACTGTTACATGTGGTGGACATTTCTGAGGCAGTAACCATGGACCTGGGTGAGGGTACATCAGGGCATATAATCCCCTAGACTTAGTCAAACTATCTGACTATATCCCTGTTCAGGCAACATTTACAAAGCACTCACTTAGGCATCCTTGATACTATCGCTGTAGGGGTCACTAAGTGGCCCATTCCTGAGACACATATGCAACATAGAGCCATCCACCTCCAATAGCTGATCTGTCAGCAGCAGTGCTCAATAGGGGCAGTCCTGTGTCCTTTACTGCTTGGAATACATTCAACCACAATACACATGACTACTAACTGACTATGGCTAACAATGTTGGCTGATGCCTGCAAATTATGAGCCCTCATATAGTCTCTGTGGTATGTCACTATCCTGCAAGAGGGTGCATGCCTGCTGACATTGCAATGGCCAAAAACTGCATGCAAATACATATGGAGTATCAGTTCCATCAGTTAGATCTATGTACCTGGTAAGTAGCACATTAGTCGCAACATGTGATGTACATAGTCAGGGGTGAAAAAACTGGGACACAGACTTGGCCACACAGGTTTACACCTAATGTGTCTCAGGTCACCCTGCCTCTACAGTGGAATGGCAGGAATCATATGTCATAGCTGAGGCCACTGTCACCTGTACGTGACATGCTCATAACCTACAAGTACTTTTCCCTCAGCATGCCAGTATCTGAGTGCAACAGGCATTTGGTGCTGTACCTTTCCAAGCAGTACTGGCAATTGCACACAGCAGTATAGTCCCTCACAAGGTCACTTCACGTCTCCAATATGTGTTCAATGGGGATAGTCTGCAATGAGTATCTTTGTCACCTGTGGCATATAGACTACACAGAGATGATCTGTGCCTTGCATAAGGGGTAATGTTTGACCCTGCTTTATTGCATATGCTGCTTATTTATGGGAGGCATAGTAGATGGATAACCCATAGTAAGGACATTAGCCTCGTAAGAGACGTTGGTATTACATGTTTGTGGGAGAGATTTATCTAGCAGCCTTAAACACACCCTTGAAACATGCCCCTGCCTAATGGCACACAGAGCACTTCAGTGCACCTTTCCACCTGCCATTTATATGAATGGCTGGATAACCACTATCTCAACACAGGGCATCTGCCTGTGACCCTCATGGACTGAGGCAATATATGCTGATCATATAACTATGGATATAAAGATGTCTATGATTGTGAGGGCTGTATGGCCATTATTCAATTGAAGTTCAAATGTCCAATAGTTCCATAACATGATGTAAAATGCTCTAAGAGGCTCACACACAACCATGGCTACGTTGAGGCTAGCACTTCTTCCACTCACTGTGTACAGGACATGTTAAGGTACACAGGTAGTGCAAGTTGGCTGTATGTAGATGAGAACACTTACCTATATAATAGCACACACTACAGATCACAGTATGTTATGCATGCTACACATCTCATGTCTGCTAGTACTGTCACTTCAGGGCATACTATGCTTGATGCATCAGCAGGCCTTGTTGTGGTCAAACTTTGGGGGAGGGCACATAACATGCTGTAAATAAAATACTGCAAAACCCTACCTATTTCTGTGTTACTAAGATGATCATATTTATGCTATTAGGACACACACACCCACCAAGTAGCCTGCACTGAGAATAGAAACCCTACCTACCTAGTCTTACACACTGTAGATCACAGTATTTATCACATGTGCCATGGCTTATATCCTGATACTAGAGAGTCAGCTGGTAGTCTTAAGGTGAATGACTTTATCAGGCCTTGTAGAAGAGGGCAGTGTGGAAACCAGCAGCAAGTTACAGGACCAAAAAGTGCATAACCACTGCAGGTGGATAGCCCATGAAAACACTGCAGTTGTTATTCAGGAGTATATACACACACACACACACACACACACACACACACACACACACACACACACACACACACACACACACACACACACACACACACACACACACCAAGTAGCCTGCAGTGAGATGACAAACCCTACCTATTTAGTCTTACCTACTGTAGAGCACAGTATTTATCGCATGCACCATGGCTTGAGTCCTGATACTACACTGTTGGCTGGTAGTCTTAAGGTGGATGACATAATCAGGCCTTGTAAAAGAGGGCAGTGTGGAAGCCAGCAGCAAGTTACAGGGCCACAAAGTGCATAACCACTGCTGGTGGATAGCACATGAGGGCATGGCAGTTGTTTTGCAGGGGTATACACATACACAAGAACACCAAGTAGCCTGCAGTGAGATTAGAACCCCTACCTTCAAGGTCTTATTCACTATAGATCACAGTAGCTATTGCACACACCACAGGTTGAGTCTGTAATTTTTTATATATATATATATATATATATATATATATATATATATATATATATATATATATATAAATGCAGGCACAGTACTTGTGCATTACACAAACTAGGCTTGTGTTGAATAGCATCTGTGGTCTGCAGAGTGATATTGCTCCTTTACTGTTATCTGCATCAAGTATCCTAGCAGTGGGATGACTATTATCCAAGCTATGTGTGCATCTTTACCAGTATGACCATATGTGGCTGCTTGCAGTTAGGTGGGCAAACTTGTGGGAAAGAACAATGTCCCCAGTCCATGCATCCATTGACAACATTATACATTACACCACCTGCTCACCTGCATCTCTCTATGCAGTGATATCCAGCAGGCACAAGGGTCTGTAGGTAATAGGATTATGTACTGTTGCGCCCTTAGTTTGGATCCTTTGAACAATAGTATGGATGTGTGATGGTGCAGATTTACTCACCGTTATTAGGGTATGTAGAGCAATACAGACATCCACACACATATTTATGTAATTAACAGGGATGTATATATAAATGTAGCTTTGCATGTGTATGATATGTATATGTGTTATGTAAATATATGAGGAGAGTCTATGTATCAATATGATATATGTAGCAATATTTATCAGTATATGTCTGAAACTACATAGAGATAGATATACTATGCATGTGAGAGATACTGACAGATGGATATGTATACATATATGTCTGTATGTATAGACATATCTATACGTAACAGATCAGTCTGATGATGGAGCAACAAAATTGCTCTCATTTTAAAGGCAACAGAATTGCGCTCATTTTAACTAAGATCATTTTAAGGGCAAAAGAATTGTGCTCAGTTTAACTGTGTTTGGGCATGGTCAGTGTGACTGCTAGTATTAGAAGTCTAAACCTCAAAATGCACTCTCTCAAGGCACTTCTAAAAATGGAGAACATCGATATCTTTGCAGTAACTGAGACCTGGTTCAAGGCTCCAGAGAGCACCCCTGCAATACCAGGCTACAACTCTTACCACACTTTTTGGCCACCAAACCAGGACCAAAACACTAAAGGTGGAGAAGTGTCCATATTCACCAAGGATATTCACTCCAATAGGCTAGTTGCCCAACAAAATCTATCTGAAATTCTCCAGGTGTAACTAACACTAGGTAAAACTGCAATCCAAACTGTAGCTTGCTACAGAACCCCCACCATGACCCAAGATTCTCACTACACCTTTCTAAACATCAGAACAACAACTCCAGAAATGTAGATCCGGTCACTCAAACAGTTAAATCAAAAGGTATTTATTCAACTGTTGAATAAATACCTTTTGATTTAACTGTTCGAGTTACCGGCTCTACATTTCTAGAGTTGTTCTGAAGTTTATTCTCTACCTTTGTGTGGTCTGACCTTTCTAAACATACTGGAAAATATTAAGATAGAACCAAAAACCCTAATACTGGGTGATTTCAACTATGCTGCCATTAACTGGAAAAACTACTCGTTTACCAACACCTTTGCCCAACGGTTCTTGGAATTCATAAATTCCAGCGCCCTGGATCAACTAATCCATCGTCCCACCAGAGGCTCCAATATCCTAGACCTGGTCATTACCAACATGGGAAATCAATGCTCCACACCTATGGTCACCCCCTCGTTGGTCAGGTCTAACCATAAGCTAATCACCCTTAACATCCACATCCCACCCCCACATCCCAGTAAGTAACCTCCATAAATAACCTTCTCCAAAGCCATCTTCATGCTACTCAAGTCAGAAGTGACAAACGTCATGACACCCATGCAGACGGGAACTGAAAGTTCGACTGCTGAATCCTACACTAAGGGACTGTACGAGCGCATCCACTCATGCCTGAATCGTGCCATCCAAATAAAACCAAGATGCTCAACTCCAAAAAAGGAAGCCAATCTGGTGGTCGCCTGCCATAAACAAACTTTACAACAAAAGGAAGAAACTGTTGCAGAAAAGAGGAAAATCCCAGGATGCAAAAAACTCTTTTACCAGCCTCAGTAAGAAGCTGAGATCCTTCATAAAATCCTCCAAAGCTAGTTATGAAAATAAAATTGCCAAAGATACCAAAGACAACCACAAGGCATTATATAACGATGTCAAGAATCTAAATGGCAAGGCTCAGATCTGCTCTGAGCTACAAAAAATGGCATTAAATATACTGATCCCAAGGATATTGCCAGTATCCTGGCAGATCAATTCAGTGCCAACTTCACCCCCTCTCACCCCCTAAATAGCCCATCTCAATACCAGAAGATTGCCAAATTCTGGTAATAATGGCCACACAGGTAAAAAATGCACTCTCCAAAGTTAGAATACAGCATCCATGGGACCATATGACATCCCAGGCTGTGCATTACATGAACTACAAAATGAACTGTCCCCTCACGTAAGTGTCATGTTTAATCATAGCCTCACCTCAGGCTTTGTGCCCACTGAGTGGTGCACAGCTACAGTTATCCCACTCCACAAGGGGGGATCAACCTTGGATCCCAGGAACTACCACCCCATCAGTTTGATGAGCCTGATCAGCAAGACCATGGAATGTATTATCATGGAACTTATAAACAAATACATTGGCAACCTTCAAAGACTGGACCCCACCCAGTTTGGGTATGTGAAGGGACAATCTTGTCTCCTGAACCTGATTGACTTCTTTGAATCAGTCTCCAGAGCCGTAGACGAGGGTAAGACAGTCCACACAGCCTATCTGGACCTTGCTAAGGCCTTTGACACCCTCCCCCACTCTGGAATAATAGATAGACTTACTAAGTTGGGCATTAATCCCTACATCACTCAATGGGTTGCCAACTGGCTTACTGACAAAACCCACACTGTAAAAGTAGCCGACTCCAAATCCAGCTCCAGGCAAGTGACAAGTGGAGTACCTCAGGGTTCAGACCTGGGACCGCTCTTGTTTGGCATCTACTTCTCTGAAGTACAGGCCAACACTAAGAGACTCTGGCTAACAAAGTTCACAGATAACTGCAAACTGGGAGCCATTATTGAATCCCCAAATGATGTGAATACTCTACAAAAGGACCTTATAGAAACAGATGCTTGGTGCCAGAGCCATGGGCTCAAGCTCAATGCCAAGAAATGTATAGTTATCCCCTTTGGGAAAAACATGTACCTATGAATTACCCAATAGGTGGTAGTACACTAAACACCGAAAGTGTGATAAGAGAGTTAGGGACACAGGTGGACAGTGGTCTCACCTTTGATAACCACATCGCCACAACAGTCAGGAAATCCTTCTATGTGGCACACCTCATCACTAAAGGCTTTTCATTCAGAAAAAAGGAGGTCATTGTCCCACTATCCTCATCCCTCATTAGACCCATTATAGAATACAATGCCCCATTTGGTATGTACCTATCAAGACATCTGCAACAACTGGAAAGGCCGCAGAAATACCTCACTAAAAGAATCACGAGCCTAAAGCAGATGCCCTACACTGACCGCCTAAAAAACTACAGCTATACTCTGTCACATATCGTCTACTCAGAGGCGATCTCTGCTTAACATACATGGCCATGTCAAACCCTGAGCTGTTGGACATGCTACATTTAACAAAATCCCCATCCCTCAGAGCCACACGCTCCAGGGATCTAAACCTTGTCATCACAATAAACAAAACATGCTGGAGGGATAGGTTCTTGACCCAGAGGCTCCTCAGTCCCTGGACTAGACTGCCCATACATGTCAAGCAGAGCGCCTCTTTGGCCCTCTTTAAAAGGAACCTTAATGATTGGATGGGAGAAAGGAAATTCACCCCGGGGATCACGTCAGTTGCCCTGCTAGAAAGGGGTCCAGGGAAGTAAATAGTGTGGGAAGAAATAGCCAGGGAATTGCTATGGCTAGGCTTGTATAGGCCCTAAGGCCGATAGCCTAGTACCAACCTATGAACCTATGAACCTATAAAGTGACTCCAGGCCACACTTACCTGCACTCCAGTTTGGGATTTTGTATGTTACAGACTATACCTCTCAATTGTCCAGAGTTTTGCAGAATGTCCAGAGTTTTGCCTCATAGTTTTGGTCTGTTCCTCATAAAATTTGTGGTTTTCTGGCAAATCACTTTGATGAACCTAGGACCAAAGTCACTAAATAGTGATATACATTCGAAAGTCTGACTTCAAATCCTTCAGAAAATGGTCTGTTGAAACAAAACCTGTTATTTTATCAACTATTTACATTTATGAGAGCAGTATTTAACATGTGCTCCTGTTTGTGTGCCTTTGTCCCCCATTTTGTCAGGTTTTGAACATATTTCTTGCACTAAGAGGTTGAGAGGTATGCTAGAGACATTGACATCTGTCCCTGTTTCTGCAGTACTGCACATTACTCAAAATGTCCACGGCATTCCCCAGCTTTCTGCTGTACTTAATATATGACTAAGGTTCATAATGTTACTCCATACACAGAGTGACAGTCTCTGAAAATACCAACGTAATAATACCTCACATGCAAAAGATGTGCCTGCTTCCAGATCAGAAGCATCAACACCATCACCCATGCTGACTTCCCTAGTCCACTGAGCCGCATAGGTTGCCAGACAGAGTGTGATCAAGTTCTATGTTACAGCCCTGAGATCACCTGGTCTGATGATATACTATTGCTGACTTACTGTTTAAGCAGTTATATGAAAACACTGCTGTGTTGGGTGTGGGGGAATAACAGCACATAATCTCCTGGGATAGGCAGTAGTCCAAATATCATGTGACCCCACTGTTTAACATCTCCCTTGACAGATGTTGTGAATATTCCAATCATGAGGCCTAGTGATTATTAGGGAACACATACTATTGGACTGGGTACCTGTAGTACCATGTGGATATTACTTCTGTCCACATAGCCCACTATATTTCCTTGCATAAATGCAGCAGATCCATACATATTATACCATATTATAGTAATCCTTAAAAATAGGGTGTAGGTTAGAGACTTACTTTGAGAATTCAGCAGTTGATAGGTCTGCAGTTCAGGGATGACTCTGTGTGATGCAAACAGTACACAGCCAGTACATGGATAGGTACAAGTTGTGTGGGTTGTCAGGCATCAACAATTTTACTATATGTATCTGAGCAGGAGTAAGGTGTCAGTCCCTGTGTACCTAGGTTGTCAGTGAATGTGCTATGTGTTTTCTCATAGCCAAAGCCAGGGTGTACTGGGCATGCATATGTCTGCCTACAAGGCCATCATCAGGAGGTTCCTCCTCCGAGTCCTCTCGTGCCTGTGGCTGTGGTGATGTAGGCACTAGTCAGGGTTGCATATCCCTTCCATTTGCTGATCCTGCTGCAGCTGTTTCTACAGCATCATATTGTGTAGCATGGCACATACTGTGAACATATGGTCACATGTGGCTGGAGAATACTGCAGTGCTTCACCAGATATATTGTGACTTCAGAAGCCCAAACACATGCTCTATGATGTTTCTAGTCTGTGCACGTGCATCATTATGGCAATCTTCAGTGGGTGTGTATGCATTTCTGATGGGTGTCGTCATCCACGTTTCCAGTGTGTAGCTAGTATCCCTCAGTAAATGGCCATGTGGGATGTCCCCCACAGCAAACATCTGGTCCAGCTGTGATGTGTGCCAGATATGGGCATCATGATAACTGCCAAGGCTGCCAGCACACACATTAATGATAAAGCCCTGGGCAAATTGTACATGACCTGACAGTTGATGGAGTGGTACCCCTTGCGGTTTATGTAGATTCTACCCTCCTCACTGGGTGTTGACTTGATGTGTACATGAGTACAATCTATGGCACCTGATACCTTAGGGTAGTGTGCTAAATGGTAAATGCGTTGCATATTGCTTGCCCTCACCTCAGGGGTGAGGGAAAATAAATGTGCTCACAGGCATGTGGTAGTATGGCATCCAAGAACTGGTGGAGTACCCTGGAAGCAGTTGTTTGTGAGACCCCCATCATGTCCCCAGTTGTTCTTTGGAAAGCACCTGTAGTTAGTATCCTAAGGGCTACACCTACCTTTGTTTATACTGGGATGGGTTCCCCTCTGTTGGCTCTGGATCTGAGTTGAGGGCGTCAGAGCTCAGTGAGTTCTTGTAGTATGTCCCTATCCACCATGCAGTGCTCTACAATCTCCAACTCATATAGCCCCTAGAAGGTTACCCGGGCCTGAACATTCTTCTCCTTCTCTGTCTAGGCCTATTGTGAGCAGCAGCATCAGCACTGACTTCAGCATCTAGCACATACAGATATAGAAGACTTGCAGCAGCTCCTCACGTTCTCTCAGTTAAAAGTCCCAGGTCTGTACTCCAATGGTGCAGAGTATGGGGGAAAATCAGATTGTAGGGTGTATGCATACTTTGCAGTGCTCTGCTATAGGTTCTGAATGTGTGATTGGCTACCTATGATGCATTCCACCTGCCTAGTATATCATTAACATCATTCAATGGTCCTAGTTTAAGTTGAACAGAGATAAAACCTGATTAATATGTCACTGTGTTTGAGATATAATCAGCACTGTGGTGCACAATGCAAATGCATGCCCCATAGGTAAACAAAGCCTAGCAGTCAGTCTACACACTCCACAGACTTCCACGGTCAGCATAGCGGCATGTCACACAAACACATAGTGACATGCTTCCCTTACCTAAACAAAGCTTAGAAGTTAGTGCACATACCCTCCTGCAAGGATATGCTCAGCACTGTGGTGCACTGTGCAAACAGACTGAAATAAGCTTAGATATCATTGGAAACACCCTCCTCTGATGTCAGTTACCTCCTCTGTAAAAAAACAACATGGTTCTCTGCCTTCACAAAGGGAATTTGTGGACATGATCACCCTTTTGTGCTATTTAGTAACTCCACTCTCATTTTCATAGGGATCTGTGCTGACAGCCTGGAAACTACATGCTTCAAAGTCCTACCACATTAACAACAGCACCAATGTACCACTGCAGATACTCCACTCAGGGTCCTGTAATGCATTTATGTCACATAATATTAATTTTTTCTCCAATTTTTTTTATTTTTTATAAAGCATGTTTGTACACTGCAGCACACTGCACAAGCATACCCAGATTATTAAAAAATAAATTTAATTTAACTTATTTTCTTTAATCTGTCAGAGACACAGAGGATAGTCTTGCTCATATCTGTACATGGTATGCCATTTCTGCCCATCTGTCTGTATTTTTACAGCCCCTTTTGTCTGTCTATATTCCTGTACATGGAGTTTTTCTGTATACACTATGGACAATGACACAGGGTCTGCAGAGTTGCCTTTCTGTTTGCTGGATTGCTCTACCTACCTCATTTGCTTGAGATTCACGTGCTTATGAGGTGATTTGCGTACCACAGAAGTTTCTGTGTTGGCACACTCGTGCGTGCCACTCAGCAGCACTTACTGAATCTAAAAATGTTCGCAGCCATGTTAGCAGCACGGCGCGAAGCCTACATGAAAAAAAATATGTAGGCTTTATTAAATTTCCCCCTGTAGGTCCTGGAAAATGAATGGAAGGAAGGAAGCATTTTTTCAAAGCTGAATGCTTTCCTGGTAGAAGTTGTTTAGTCAGAAATCTGCTGTAGAAATCAAGACAAGTGTATGAATTTCTCATCCCAAATGATTTTCAGGTTTAACCATCTACAGGAAGTCTGAAGAGACACCAGTGTCTGTGATTGCAATGAAGAGATAACTTAAAGCGAGTATGATTCTAAAACCAGGAGACATATTTCCATCAAGTTTCACAAATATAAAAATAGTTACTAAGTAACACCCAGTATAACATAAAATTCTGTAGACAGATTGTAAAACATTGCAGATATATTCAATAAATGAAATATTGCAAGGGCATGCTTTTCTTTTAAACTGATCCTGACCCTCTATAATGCATTCTTGGAAGAGGAAAAGGCTGAAGATGAAGCCAGGCATTTTGTTACTACAAAGTCAATTACTGCTAGTACAGCTGACATGAGTGAAGAAGATCAGGTTTATGTGGTCACATGAGAAAAAAGCAAATGTCCCATCACTGAAATAGAAACCCCCTGTCAAACATATTCAAAACAGAGATGGGCATGTGGAACTCCCTTTGTAAATGATTGCAATATGCACAGAACAAGAACATGTGTTTGCAACAGTTGTGTAAAGAATACAAAATAAGAGGATGAGAAGAGACAGATTAAAGAACCAGGTGGAACTCCTCCAACGGATGTCATTTGCATCTAATTGATTATGCAGCTGCTGGTCCATTATGATAGATTAAGGTGAAGGCAACATTGCCTGCTGATGGGACTGGGAAGGTAATGATGATGGTTGAAGAGGAGCGTAAGACTGCCATGCCTGAAGTCAGAATGAAACACTGTGATGAGACAGCTTATGTACACATAGAAATAAAGGTGGGATACCAAGTTTTGTATTTGCAGGAAAGTCTTCTACATATACCTCCAAGAAGAATTTAAAAGAAGTGAAGAATGAAGGTCAAGACAGACTCCAGCTACAGTTAAAAAAGGTTTTGACATGGCTTGCTCATAGGACAGAGATCTGATGATGAAACCTTCCTTTTGAATAGAGTTAAAGAGACTGGAGTCTTAACTTTATATAGCATGATAGAGTTCAATTACACAGCTCCATGTGCTGGGACTAGAAATGATAAAGTTTTAAGGAAAGGTGTCCAGCAATTATGAAATATGAAACTCATGGCCATCTAGAAAGTGAAATTGTACTTTTTAACCTTAACCCTGCTCATATTTCCAACCCCAACTATACACCTGTCCTGAGAAAAAACCTTTTCGTAACACTACCACTTCACAAGACACTCAGACACATGCCACATACAACAGCAAATGTGCACAATACTAAATGTATCCCCTTTCCTAGCGCTAATCCTAACCTATAAACATTCACACACAAAGTCCTACTCCCTAATGCCAAAACTTTCAGTACATCTGTAACTTTAAGCATTAACACCCAGACCCATATTTACTTTCTGCAGTCGATTATCCTCCATCTTACCAATGCAAAACATATTTTTACTCAACCAAAGTTCACTAGTTCAGTTTTGTAAGCACATTACTGTGTCAGTCTCAAGAACATTCATAGGATCATAGGAAGTTACTATGCTAATGGCCCTAGGCCCTTTACAAGCCTAGCCAAGTTATCCTTGTTTCCATGATCAGCACCTATTGCCCCTGTCCAAGAGAGACAGGCGGAACCTCTGGGGTGAATTTATGATTACCAGCTTGTGTTTGAAGGGGGCCAATGAGGTGTTCTGTTTGACATGAAGTGGGAGTCTAACAAAAGAACACTCGACCAGAGGAATAAAGTTAAGCACTTTTATTCTTTTTATTCAGAGCTTCTTCATAACAAATAACACAGTAAACCCACACTCTTATATATCACCATCATTATGAAATCACTTCTGGTCTCAGTAGCCAACCATTATAAATTTAAAATCTCATTCCTTGACAAAAAAAAATTATGAACTATAAAAAATATTTATTGTATTAATACAATGTCTAAAAATTACGTAACGGTACATGCCCCCTAAAAATTAACATATCTTAAATAATTTCTGACAGATATTTTCTCTTTCAAACCTGGGTCAGCATCTGCTCTCAAAAAATCTGCCATTTTAATTTTAAGAATTCAAAAATAATTCCAAAAAATAAAGAAACCAAGGTCAAGATCCACACAGAAAAGATTATTTTGAGCGCTTTCATCTCTCCAATAGAAACATCATCAGAATGAAGCAATCTTTTACCCAACATCCCTTATATGCATGACAAAAAGGTTTCAGCTGAAACAATTAATAAAATTAGGTTCTTAAAGCACCCATGCCCAAGGCCAATATAAAATAAAACCATACTAAAATTGAAATGCTTAAAAAGTATTTTAAAGTGCATATGAAATTGTGATACATAAACCCTAGAATGCATGCATGACTTTCATCCACAATATTTGCAACAGCTACCTAAAAAACAGCAATACTATATTTTTAAAACTTTCTTTATAAAAAGAATTGTGCCTTCAGTCTTAAAACAGAACTGATTGACACAGCACGATTAAGTCCTGGACCCTCTGTTGCATTTGCTCTTATTTGCCATTTGAGTTCTGGCAATTCCAAGAAATCGTTGAGGCGTCCCCCCTTTCTCCCATGTTTACCTGCTCTATAATAATAAATTTAAATCTGTGTCCTTCATTGGCAATAATGTGTGCTGCTAATGCATTTTTGCAATTTTTCTTGTTTATATCATAATAATGTTGATATATTCTTCTCCTCAATGCATTTTTCATTTTGCCAATGTAGAAACTTGGACATTGGGAGCATAGGGCCAAATAAAATCACGTCTTTGCTGCTGCAAGACATTTTTCCTCCTATAGTATATCTCCCGTAATTGGGAATCAAGATATCTTTGGCTTCAAGGATGTATTGACATTGTAGGCAGTAACCACATTTTACTTTTCCTATACCTCTGCCTAGATCATGTTTCTGTCTTTCCAGCATGTTTTTATGCTGCAATCTCTGTTATATACAGTGTTATGGACTGGTCCTACAAGTTGTGCCTGTTCTAAATCAATACTAAAAATATTCCAGTTGTGTTGAATAATGTTCTTAATGTTGTAAAATTGCTGGTTGAATATAAAAATAGCTGACCTTTTAAAAGTGTTACTGCTCTCCTGCCTAACGTCATTTTGAATTCCTCCCCCTGTACCAAGGAGGGGTAGAAAATGCCCACTCAACCTTTTATTTATTACCTCCTGAAAAATATTGCCAACATAGCTCACAGGATAACCTCTCTTTTCTAACATGTCTTTTAAGATATCAATTTGTATGATAAATTCATCATATTCAGAAATTATCCTAGCTAGTCTTACCCTCTGACCTTTTACTAATGCCTTCTTTTGATGAAGAGGGTGGCAGCTGGTGAAATGTAAGAGACTATTTGAATACGTGGGTTTCCGGTATATATAGTGGAAGTAAAGTGTTGTTTAACTCAATCTTTTTCAATAGTAATGTCCAGGTAATGGACAGTGGATTCAGTGATGGAATGAATAAATTCCAGAAAATCAGTACTAGTTTTCAAGAATTCTAAAAAGTTAAGTTCCCTCTTGTCTTTTTTCAAAATTATGATATCATCAAGGAACTGCCCTAGAATGTCCAGTCCTTTGCAAAGGAACTGTTGAATATGTACTCTCTCTCCCAAAATGCCAGTACTATGTTTGCAAAAATGGGGGCACATGCTGCCCCCATTGCCACACCCTTCACCTGCTTAAATAACTGTCATTCAAAAGTTATGATATTTGTATCTAACACCAATTCTATCAATGTTCTTAATGTTAGAATACTGTTGTGACTGAGTGTAGAATACTGGCAGAGATATTGGTAAAACCAGTCTAGTCCTGTTTCGTGTGGTATGACTGAAAATAAATCCCTGATGTCTATTGTCATAAAAATCAAAAGGTCAGTGTACATCTTTTTATTGATTTTGGACAAAAAAAATCCCACAAATCTTTGAGTATCCAGAGGCAATCAAGTAATATACTCTTTAGTCAGCCATCTATAAATTTCGCTATGGGAAAAGTTTTTGATGCTCAAGCATCAACAATTGGTCTAAGCGGGGGATCAATTAGATCTTTATGAATCTTGGGGATTCCAAAGATTGTGGGTATTTTTGGATATTTTACTGACATGTAGTGATGTTCTTCTAACTTAATTTGCTGGTTCATAAGTAACTCTTCTGACATGATATCTACTTTGTTGTAGCAAATATTTCTCTCATTTAAACTAATTTCACAAAATGTGTCCCGAAATAGATGATTAAACATTGTGTTAGTATATGTATCATAGTTCATGATGACAAGGCCCCCACCTTTGTCGGGTTTCATGACCCGTATCTCGGAATTTTGAGATATTTCCCTAAGTAACATCATCTCTGTGTTGCTCAAGTTGTTAACCCATCTATTCCCCCTTTTTGAACACTTCCCTAATGTCTTTCTCATATAATTGTTCAAAGGTTGGTACTGTAAGGTGCAAAGTGGGATTAAATGTATTAGGTTTTTTATAACTGGATTGTTCATTGATATTGTAATTAAGACGCTTAAAAAACTGCCCCCTCCGCATCCATTTTCAAAAACTCCTTCTTAGTACCTGGTTATGCCCTTGTATCACAAAACTCTATCCATACTACTATTAACTCCCCAAATTCCTCTCTGATCACATGCTGGAGCTCTGATCCCCTGTAGGCTTGGTCATCTGAAAGGGTACTTTTAACTGTAGAATCTTACTTGATATATTTTCTTCTCTTACCAATGTATAACTGACATTATCTTTTTAACCACGTTCTATATCTTCTTTTACCTGGAGTGTTTTTATTAATTTCTTGTTATATTACTATGCTCAGCATACATGATGTAACCTGTTTTGTGTATTATGCTGGATGTACTGTATTTGTATAACTTGATGTTGGAGCTTTTCTCCCCAGGCCTCTGCTGAAAATGGACCTGGTCCAGTCAGAATTTCCCAGTTAACAATGTAAAATAAAATAAAATAAATAAAATAAACTTCCTAGTGAAAAGCTTAAGGTCAATTATAGTTTGGTCTAGAGAAGCTTTTTTTCTGGTGCAAAGGTTAAACCATTTTGAAACAAATCTGCTATCAGGCCATCGAATTCAACACTACTATAATTGTAAATTTTAAAGTCCCCACTTGTGTTCTCCAAAATAACTACATTGGTGTTACATTCACTCTCTAATATCTGTTCCCCCTCTCTCTCCAATTCCCCCTGGTATATATGGATTATTGGTGATTGTATTTGTAGTTGTAGTGTGCCTCACCCCTCCCCTGGTTCCTCATTCTCTCTGACCTCCTCGGGAGGAGGGTCTCTAAAGGGACTGAGGAACTTGTCCTTTTCTCGCAGTTGCTGTTATTAACTCAATTCATGTTAGATATATATTCAAAATTATTGAGAGCCCCTTCCTACCCCTTAGGTGGTAATGGATAGGCTCTATTCTCCCTGTATTCCTTTTCTTCCCTCTTAAGTTTATGCATTTTTATTTGCTTCAATTATTTCATTGCACAATCAACTTGAATCAGCCAACAATAAAATAGCCAAGTTCGCCACTGGATCCCCATATAGATCCACCACTGCTCTGCCCTACAACAAATAAATTGGCTAGAATTCCCACAATAACTAACTTATACCCAATTTGTCTTTACTCACCAACTAATATATCAGCCAAACAGAACCGTAGCCCTACAACAATTACTCCAACCATATACCAACACTCAGCAACTCCGATCCTCACACAAAACACTTCTCCAAGTATCCAAAAGCAACAGACAAAGCCGGGGATACCTTCTACTCACACCACATTTTTACACTTTGGAACTCAATCCCTCAACACATCCTAAATGCTACCAAGCTACCCCAATTCAAAACTCTGCTCAAAGACCACCTCACTAACAACTGGCTCTGCTCCTGCACCAAGCCAGGCTAATACCACATAAGCCCCACATCAAATTTCATTCCCTAAATTTTATAGTCCCTATGTATACCCCACTCCCACTTGTTAACACCACCTATCAGCTACTTACAATAAGAGTATCATTTGTTAATTTATTTTTTTTTGTAAGGGTATACATATGTACATGTATTAAAGTATACTCAAATGATCAACTAAAGATGGACCCCTGCCCTCAAAAAAAAAAAAAAAAAATATATATATATATATATATATATATATATATATATATATATATATGTGTGTGAATGACTTTACTATATTGTAATAAATTTCTCCTTTTCACTAAAGTGCCTATTGTATATTGTACTTTCTTTATTGTCTCTAGATATTTCTGTTACATTTTACGTAACACCAACACTGTACCTGTCAATATTGTTCTTGTTTTATTGGAACTTTTCTCTCCGGACCTCCACTAAAAATAGGCTCACACCCAAATGGACTATCCTGGTCAACAAATGTAAAATAAATAAATAAAGTTTTAAAATAGTCAACTTTTTTACATTCAAACAATAAGCCATTCTGAATGTTTTCATCTGCTATATTAATTTTGTTCAGTAGGCCCTCCATTTTTCGATCATTGTCCCTGATTAAACATTTTAAAAGTTCACAACCGTTTTTATTAAACAGTTCCAAGAGCTCTAGATGTAGTAGTGAGTCCCTTACCAGGCTCGTTGAAAACTTCCAAAGTCTAAGGCCCTTTGGAATCTTTTCAGTGCGGACACATTCACTAAGATAACTACTCTCCAATTGTAGCTTTTGGTAGTCCATGGTCAGTTTTTCCAGGTTTCTCAACTGTTTGCTTAAAGTTCCAGTGTTTTGGGTTGGAGCCCAATGAGATTCAAGTTACCAGTCCTTCTCTCCTTCCAGCCATTGTAGTAAGGTGTTACGGCTGTTGTAAGGAGTTCCACAGCCATCGATTCCTGCATTTGAACGTCATAGATTACGTTGCATGTAAATCTAGCCATCCTGATTGGCTAGATGCTGCCTGTTGTCCTCTTTGTGCTGGTGTAATGCCAGAACTATTCAAACTACAAAATATGTTACCAGAATTGTTGATTCCTGCCCCATTTGGGCCCAGATGGTTCCCATTTGCTGGTGAAACTTTATTATAGGCTTGTTGGGTAATTTTTTCCATCTGACTGCCCAAATTGGCCACCGTCGTGTCTAGAGCTTGAATGGCTTCAGCCAAAGAGGTGAGAGTATGTGAATCCATGTCCTTGGTTCCCTCCATACCAAAACCAATGGAAACACCAGCAAAGTAAAGAACAAAAAGTAAAGGACTCCTCCACTAAAAGTACTGTCAAAAAAATCCAAATAGTAAATCCAAAAGTAAGGCAAGTCCTACCACGCTGTGTATGAAGCAACTTCACTTATTAAAACAATAAAAGCAGTATCATAAGCGCTTTTGGGTAAATCCCTTCATCAGATGATAAAACACTCGTAAAAACATAGTATCTAATATAGTACAGCACAGCCAATGAAAATCAATAGTTTACCCTCCTTTTTGCTAGATCTGGTTTTAAAGGGACAACATCATTTAATTCTGGGGCTTTGTCAGTTCCCTAAGAGTCCATTGCATCTCTTTGCATTCAGTTTCATTAAACAAGTCACCCATTCTTTGACTTCTGTTTACAACACATATAACTATAAAGGCAAATACATGATCACTATGCAATTCTATATGCTTGTACAGTGCATTATGTTCTTTTCTTAACCTTATATCTGATAGATGCTTTAAAATTCGGGTCTACTTTATATGCTCAAAAGACGAAAAACCCGAATCCAAATAGCGTGACACATAAAGAGTGAACCGTGAATACGTCGAATGTACTAAAGTGCGAAATTTAAAACCTCCAACCATCATAGTCGGCCAAGCCACCACCCACAACACACTACCTACCCAAACACAATAAAAAAAAAAACATACATACACTAACCAAAACCCTACTTCTAACCCTAAATTAAAGCACCAAAACCCTACTGCTAACCCTACACTAAACCCCACATGCACAACTAAATATGCACTATCCTTAACCCCTCTGTAACCCTAAGGTCCGTAACTACTGCACACTTCCCCTACGGAGCTATACCCAAACAAACTAAATATTTCACACACATACACTTAACAAAACCCTACTAAACCTTACATACATTAACTACACAAAACCTTACATACACTACCTACCTATGCACTTACCTTAACCCCTCCCTAAGCCTAAGGTCTATATCTATCACACACTTACCTTATGGAGCTATACTGCAGATGGGCCAACTATGCAAATTCGATATTTCCACTTTCACAGTTTCGTTCGTTCGACATATTCGCGGTTCGCTCTTTAAGTGTCACGCTATTTGGATTCAAGTTTTCCAGCTTTTGAGCACGGAAAGTAGACCCTAAAAATTTTATCTTTAAGTCTGCAATTTGTTTTTCCTACATAATATGAAGTACACTGTTGACAATTTGCAATATAGACAACCTTTTGCGTATTACAGTCAGCATATATATTCAAAAAGTATCTCTTGTTGGTCCTGGAGTGTATAAAACAGTTTCCTTGTAAAATGTGCTTACAGGCCTTACAATGTAGGCATGGGAATGAATAAGTTCCCTCCTTCTTGATGCCTGGATTTTTAAAATGCATAGGTTCTTGACATAGAATATCTTTCAAATTTTTATTTCTTTTAAAAATAAAACTAGGTTGTGTCCCTACAACTCTAGTTATATTCTCATCTGTTAACAGAATTCTCCAGTTGTCTCTCATTACATTACATATACCACCTATATCATTACTGTATGTTAAACTTATTTTCAAACCTTCATTAGCTTTTTGAATCTGTGCATCTACCTTATTAGGCTATTTTTTACCTCTGTGTAATCATGGTTTTGCACTTTGTTTTCTATAGAGACTGCTGTTGTCCAATTCTTTTTCAGTAGATTTTTGCTGTAACCTCGTGTTTGAAAATTATTTGTTAGAGAGTCCAATTCCTGTATAAAGGCATTTTCATTTGTACAAAGTCTGGATATTCTGCAGACTTGCCCCTTGACTATGTGTTGAATACATGTCTAGGGTGCATGCTGTCAAATCTAAGCATGCTGTTGGTCCAACAAGGCTTCCTATATAGTGAGGTCTCTACCTACCCATTTTCTTTCTTAGTAATACTAACATCCAGGTATTCATTAACTGAACTAGAATAATTCAATGAAAATCTATAGAAGCTGGTAGTAGACTCTAAATACTTAACAAAGGATGTTAATTCTGATGTGGTGCCCCACTACAAAAAGAAAACATCGTCCGCAAATCTATTGCAAAAGAAAATTGTGTCTTTCCAATCATGTACTACCTCAAATATCACAATATCTTCCCAGTATGCCAGGACTAGGTTAGCATATGTGTTCGCACAAGGTGTACCCATAGCTATACCTTGTCTCTGGCAATAATACTTTTGTTTGACATAGAAAAATATTGTTTTCTAATACTAGCCTTAATAAGGAACATAACCATATATTTTCATCTATATGTATGTTCACCTTTTTATTCAATATTTCATCTATGACAGTAATATCATATTGATTTTCTATGAAAGTGAACAAATTCTTTACATCTAGGGTAACAAACATGTAGGAAATGTCACTGTTCTCTTGTAAATAAACACCCAATGATTCCAGAAATGTAGCAGTATCTTTCAAAATTCTGGGGAAGGATTGTAACATTGGTGTAAGAGTACATTCTAACCATATAGAAATATGTTCTTTTACCCAACCCCTACCTGATACTATAGGTCTCATGGGTGGTGTTTTGAGATCCTTATGAATTTTTGGTAAGGCTTTAAAACTGGGATAGTGGGATGTTGTATATATAAAAATATCAGCAGCTCATTGTCTATCGAACCAGTTTTTTCCATGTTAAAATAAAGATTTGTGCACTTTTTGTATGTAAGAATTCACCATTAGTGGTGACAGCTGAAGAAAAGTCAATTTGTCAGCTAACAACTGACAATTAACTACTTTAATAATACTTTTCTTACTATACTTGATCATCATGCCCCCTTGCGTTCTATATGTATGAAATGTAAGACAGCTCAATGGCTTACAAGCAATACAAGACAACTAATCCGTAGCAAGAATAAAGCCTGGACTAAATGGCTAAGCACTAAAAACTCCTCAGATCATCTTAACTTTAAACAAAAAAGAAATATGACAAAGCTAGCTATCTTAGAAGATAAAAAGAGCTTTTATACCCGACTACAGCAATCCCCCCACCTCCAACCACACAAATTTTGGAAATCTATTAACACACTACTTTTCCCTGGCAAAGTTGCAACACCTAATCCTCTTGGCTCCAACCCAGACTCCCCCTTACAAACAGCAAATGCATTCAATACTTTCTTTACTTCAGCAATACTTAAACTTGCTAACCAACTAAGCCCTGACACCTCTACACTAGCTAACCCAAGCTGCACTTCTCCACCATTTCAACTTAAACCCATACCTACCTCCTACATCCTTTATTTACTTCAAAAACTCAAACCTTCAACCCCCTCAGCTGACAAATTACCAGCTGAATATCTCCAGCTAGGGGCAAATGCTTTAGCCTACCCTGTCTCCATACTAATTAATAGGACCTTAAAAGAAAGCACTATACCTTCAGTCTGGAAAATTTCATACATCATCCCTCTTTTCAAAGGGGGTGACTCATTTGAGTATTCCAACTACCACCCCATAGCGCTGCTATCTCCCATTGCAAAAATTATGGAGAAATGCATCCACAAACAGTTGCTTAATCACCTCCTACATAATAATCTCCTTGCCAGTTGCCAACATGGCTTTTGTCCATTCCATAGCACCACCACAGCCTTATTATCCTTTATTGACTCCATTAACACAAACCGCAATAATAATATTCTTTCTTCTGCATTTTTCGTAGACCTGTCAAAAGCCTTTGATATGGTCAATCACCAACTCCTCTTACATCGATTAAAATCTCTCTCACTTGACAATCTTGCCATAAATTGGTTTACGTCATATCTTCACAATCGGAAACAAGCTGTTTTATGGGACAACCATCTTTCTGACCTACTCCCTACCACTGTTGGGGTCCCTCAGGGCTCCATCTTAGGTCCTCTGCTTTTTTCCACATTTATTAACGACCTGTATCTTGCCACCCCTCTTTCTACTTGTATTCAATATGCTGATGACACCACCATTATTTGTTCTGCCAACAACCAAGCTGACCTCCACTCCCTTACCCAAAACACTTTCACCACTATAGAGAATTGGTTCACTAACCACTGTCTCCTCCTCAACCCTAAGAAAACCAAGCTCCTCCTCTTTGTACCCACACACCTGTCTACCTCTTTTAACTTCACACTTACTTCTAACAATGGCACCCTCATCACTCCAGACCAAACAACCAAACTCTTGGGTGTTACTATTGATGACCAACTAAAATTTGATTCTCATATTAACTCAATCATAAAAACAACAAATAGAAAACTAGGTTCTCTCTACAGGATCAAATCTTTCCTAACTCCTGAAGCTAGAACCACCATAGCTCGAACCCATTTAATCTCCACCCTATTATATGCTTCTCCCATTTATACTAATCTTTCAAAACATAATCTCAATAAACTTATATCAGCATATAACAACATTGCCAAATTTGCCCCTGCCTCTCCATATAAAACACATCATTGCCTGAACCTCCTAAAACTAGGGTGGCTGGAGTTACCCCACCTAATTCAATACTATCAACTCACTATTGCCCACAAAGCCCTTCACCACCCTGAGAATACTCCTATGCTCTCCACCCTAATAAAACCCTATAACAACCTGAAAAACCTACGCTCCTCTAATAAAACATTGATTCAAACTTCTCTATCAAAGAACACTGCAGGAGACTCCACATTCTCCAACTCAGTTGGCAAAATATGGAATAAACTTCCTCAAGACCTCACCGACCTTACTTCAATTCCACTTTTTAAAACTAAACTGAAATACTTCCTAACCAACCACAGGATATGCTCTTGCATTAACCCTAGCTGACCTTTTCTTCCTCACTTCTCCTGCCACCTCTCCTCCTTATCCCAATTCTACTACTTCACACTTTCCAACTCTGTTGGGTAACTATCTCTCCCTATTAATACTGACTTTAGTAAATTTCTATTGTTAAACTATCAATAATATCATTATTTCTGTTACAAACTATGTCTACATGAACTTACTTTCCACCTATGTCTTTGTCTTTTCACTGCTTCCTGAACATCCTGTGATTTGAGGCTTATTTGCATTGTTTAGTATTGTAAATTTTTGTATTTTTTTTTTGACATATAGTAGATAGCGGAGCTTTTCTCCCCGGGCCTCCACTGAAAATGGACATGTATCCAGTTGGACCAGCCCGGTTAACAAATGTAAAATAAATAAATAAAATAAATAAAATAAAATAAATAAAACAACAGATCTATTTGTGTGTTATAAAACTCTTTGCTAAGTACAACAACAGCAACACCCTTATCAGCAGATTTTATAACTATGTTGGCATTATTCTTTAACTCTTGTAGTACATTTCTATGTGGTTGGTTTAAGTTAAAATACATAGAACTATGTGTATTATGCAGATACTTTTCAATTTCACATTCACATGCTTTAATAAACAACAACAGTGTAGGATTTAAAATAGGTGAAAAAGTGCTAGGCTGCTTCAATACATGAGGTGTTTGAACACTGTCCATATCATTAAACATTTGCTTCGGCATTACATTCCATGCAAAGTATAGCAGCTCAGCATAGGTGCCAGAAGTTGTTAAAGACTGGGGGGGCAGAGGGTGACAGGGGCACTTAGTGAACTAAAAAGGGTAATTTTTTTATAATTATTTGCTACCACAACATAGGTTCACTTGGAGGACATTTTAAGTTAAGCCAATTCCCTTTTGGTGCTTAAATTAACATTTTCTGATTGGTCTTAGCTATCCTATGGCTGATAATTGTATATTAGCCCTAGTGAGAACAACTGTGATCATACCATAGATAATTTGAAGGGGCCATGTAAGGGATGCAGCATTTAGGAACAGCCTCTATCCGTTAGTGGCATGAGGGGAAATCCTGAAGTACATTTTCTATTACCCATCCTTAGATCCAAGTTGCATTTGAATATGGATGGATGAGCTTTGCTTTATTTTTATGGATAGTCCGTTCCAGAACAGTGGTAGCCTCTGTGATATATATCCATCTTTCCACAACATTCAGTTTAGATACCTGGACTGATTATTTTTGATGCCATTTGACTTGCTGATGTTCAGTAGGTCCATCTGTATTATGTTGGAGGATGCTATGTATGCCAGACATGTCACCTCTAAGCACTCTGTAGGATACTGAGTATAGTAATAAATCTTTGAGGTGGTCCATGCAAGACCTATTGTTTAGGCCTTGTATCCTTTTAGTAAGGTATCTATGAAGGTATTCCAATTGTTGCATGGGGCTGGACAGATACATGCCAAAGTGGGCATTATACAAAATGATTGACATAATGAGAGCTTTGTAAAGGGGGACAACAACATCTCTAGATCTAGTCACAATCAATTTGTTTATAAGCTGTGCAATATAGAAAGGCTTTCTTATGACTCTAGGCACATGTTGGTCAAAAGTTAGGTCACTGTACACACAAGTTCCCAAATGCCAAACAATTGAATCAGTTCTCAGAGGGCATTGTGATAATTTTGACACCAGTTATTATTTGGGATAAACCTTCCTGCATGATGGTCAAGTCATTTGGGGATTCAATAACTTCTCCTAGCTTGCAGTCATTTCACACCTAGATGGCCAAAGCTCTTTGGTATTTCCTTTTACTTTTGAGATGTATATGCCAAACAGAAAAAGTCTCAGCACTGAACCCTGGGGGACTCCATTGGTGACTGGTCTCGTCCCCTGTTTTGATCTCCTGCATCCTGTGAGCCAAGTTGGCAATGCAGCTGGTGATGTAAGTGTTTGCTTCTACATTATTCATCTTTTTTACTACACCTGAGTAGGGGATCATGTCAAAAGGCTTGGCCAGGTCAAGGTAATGTGGTGTGACTGTTTTACCTTCATCCATTGCTTTGGTAACAAGAGTAAAGCTTAAAATTTGCCCATGATTTTGAGCCTTTCACACTTTCCCCTGGGTTGTTTTCAAACACATTTTTAGGGCCATGCATACATGTATGCATTCCTTGATTCACCTTCCTGATTGTATTAAATTATATTCCTTGTATAATACAGCACACTTGTTAGACTTAAGTTAGAGCGCATTTTAAATTTATTGTTTAAACATTTTTCCAGTAGGTAATGAAACAAAAATGCATTAACCAATAATGACAAAACTGCCCTATTCAGAACATTTCCATCATAAAGGTCTACTTCCCCACACAATTCCATTTTAAATTTATTGTTCGAACATTTTTCCAGTAGGCAATGAAGCAAAATGCATGTACCAATAATGACAAAACTGTCCTGTTCAGAACATTTCCATGATAACAGTCTACTTCTACACACAATATATGAATACAGAATCACAGTAGTGCAAGCCATAGGCATGTTGCACAGCTTCTTGAACGTATTTTCAATTGGCGGGGGGGGGGGGGCAAAAGGCCAAAAACCTGGGACACATTTTAAACATTGCTTGTATAATTTTGGAAAGTTGCTTGCATAAAACATTGTGTTGCCACCATGGATTTCACTGCCAAGTCTTAAACCCAGAACCCTCTGCACTACAGTCAGAGCAACATATCACTAAGCTAAACCAGCAGTTTTTTGAAAGACAGGAAGACAAACTTAAATGGCTATCATATCATTTAGTGAATTTAGTTCTCACTACTCGCCATAGCTCTCAACCTCTTAGCACAAGAATACAGAACAAAGCCAATAATGGGGGAATACAGGCCCAAAATAGGGACACATTTCAAATACTGATTTTATAACCTTAGAAAATTGCTAAAATAAAAGGTTTTGTTTTACCACTCCTGAAAACCAGAGGAGCAGAACAAAAATGTGAGGCATAAATTTACAAGTGATGGTGGCTATGGACTTGAGTATCTCTAGCAACCAGATGTATTCCGTTGGGGGCATTTTCGCACACACACACACACACACACACACACACACACACACACACACACACACACACACACACACACACACACACACACACACACACACACACACACACACACACACACACACACACACACACACACACACACACACACACACACACACACACACACACACACACACACACACACACACACACACACACACACACCTACATTACAAACTCTGAAAATAGTATGTCTCTCTCCCAGCAAATCCCAACAGCCAGTCCAGACTCTGTACTCCTATTTTCACACAGGCAGCTTCTGAAATTAAATCCTTCAGCAGCATTTCACCCAGGCAGCAGGCAGCCTCCAAAATTAAATCCTTCAGCAGCAGCTAAATAAAACCATCTGTTCTCAAGCAAAAGCATTCAAAACCAGCCAGAAACCCAGAAATACGTGTGCCGTGAGCTCAACTCCGACAGGCTGGTAGCCCTGATGACTTAATTGCGCACATGATGACGTCAGCTAAAGCGTGAAAAATAAAGAAATAATTCAGGAGAGTTGGGTGGTGATCTGCAAAAGTGGGAGGGCTCCCCCTCCCCCCTCACTCTATGGTTCTGGTGCCCATGCAGCTCAGATATTAGAGTACAAAAATATGTCCCTGTACTCGGTACAAAATTTAAACCCTTGCTTAAAACTGTAATTGTAATTCAGAAAGAGAAATACCTGTGATATTATGAACCTTGCAAAAGTTGCATGCATTATTCAACAGTCAGTTGGAGGTCCGCCATCTCTTGTAGTCCTTGTCCATCTGATGTGATGTGTGCCTTCAGTCTTAAAACAGAACTGATTGACACAGCACTATTAAGTCCTGGATCATGTGCTGCATTTGCTCTTATTTGCCATTTGAGTTCTGCCAATTCCAAGAAATCGTTGAGGGGTCCCCCTCTTTCTCCCATGTTTACCTGCTCTATAATAATAAATTTAAATCTGTGTCCTTTATTGGCAATAATGTGTGCTGCTAATGCATTTTTACAATCTTTCTTGTTTATAACATAATGTTTATATATTCTACTCCTCAATGCATTTTTAGTTTTGCCAATATAGAAACTCAAGCTTTGGGAGCATAGAGCCAAATAAAATCACGTCTTTGCTGTTACAAGACATTTTCCCTCCTATAGTATATCTCCCGTAATTAGGAATGAAGATGTCTTTGGCTTCAAGAATGTATTGACATTGTAGGCAGTAACCACATTTTACTATCCCTATACCTCTGCCTAGATCATGTTTTTGTCTTTCCAGCATGATTTTTATGCTGCAATCTCTCTTATATACAATGTTATGGAATGGTCCTACAAGCTCTGCCTGTTCTAATTCAGTACTAAAAATATTCCAGTTGTGCTGAATCATGTTCTTAATGTTGTAAAGTTGCTGGTTGAATATAAAAATAGTTGACCTTTTAAAAGTATTATTGCTCTCCTGTCTAACATCATTTTGAATTCCTCCCCCTGTAATAAGGAGGGGTAAAAAATACCCACTCAGCCTTTTAAATGTATTATTATAGAGCAGGTAAACATGGGAGAAAGAGGGGGACCCCTCAACTATTTCTTGGAATTGGCAGAACTCAAATGGCAAATAACAGCAAATGTACCAGAGGGTCCACAACTTAATAGTGCTGTGTCAATCAGTTCTGTTTTAAGATTGAAGGCACAGTTCTTTTTATAAAGAAAGTTTTAAAAATATAGGATTGTTGTTTTTAGGTAGATGTTACAAATATTGTGGATGAAAGTAATGCATGCATTCTAGGGTTTATGTATCATAATTTCTTATGCACTTTAAAATACTTTTTAAGCATTTCAATTTTGGTATGTGTTTACTTTATATTGGTCTTGGGCATGGTTCCTTTAAGAACCTAATTTTATTAATTGTTTCGGCTGAAACCTTTTTGTCATGCATATAAGGGATGTTGGGTAAAAGATTGCTTCATTCTGATGAAGTTTCTATTGGAGAGACAACAGCACTCAAAATGAACTTTTCTGTGTGAATCTTGCCCTTGGTTTCTTTATTTTTTGGAATATCAGTCTGTGTGGCATTGTGTTTCCAATTCCAAATAATTATTGGTTGACCCTACAAATTTGATTTATCTACTAACTCCACTACAAAGAAGAAAAACTTTCTAAAACCCTTATACTGTAAAACATGTTTAGCTAATGTGTTAGCATGATCTTTCTTTTTAATTGCCAAGAGATTCTCTCTTACTCTATCTATTAACCTTCGAGTGGTTTTCCCAATATAGAAATGGTCACAGTTAGAACAAACAGCTAAATAGATAAACCCATCATTTTGACAATTAAACCTACCTTTAGAAATAAGCAAACAATCTAAATGTTTAAAATAATAACTATAGGTTGCCATCATAAATCTACATTGTGATAATTTCTGACAGGGTAAAGTACCTATTTTTTGTCTTCACCTGTCTATTTAGTAGTTACAGATGAACTGTCAAGAAGCTGTTTTAAGTTCTTAGTCTTTTTGTAAATAATCTTTGGTTTAACACCCAAAATAGCAACTAAATCTTGATTTCCCATGAGTATTTTCCAATTATCATCTATCACCTTCTTAATCTGTAACCTATCAATGCTTATTGGAAGAGGAAAAGAACACTTCAATACCTCTGTCTGACAATGTCCTTGACTTTGTTCATTAGTGTCGGGGGAGAAACCTGCCTTAATAATAGGTGGAAACTTAGTATATCTTTGTGCACCCACATTACTAGAAATATTTATTAACCCATCTAAGGGGTACCCTTGCTCCAAAAGAGTTGCTTTATTCTATTAACTTCTTCCCAGAAAATATTGTCATCACTAGTCATTCTGCTGATCTGGATGACTTGCCCTTTAAAAATATTTAACTTCATAAATTTCAGATGAAAACTGTCAATGTGCAAATAATTATTTGTAAAAGTTTATTTTCTATAGATTGTACTAATAAACTTCCTTTCAAAGACATCCATTTGGAACTCAACATCCAAAAAATTGCTCTAACCCCTCTACTACTTTCAGTAAATTTTAACCACTACACAATATTATTTATCTGGGAAAGAAATTTACACAGCTCATTAACATTACCAGCCCATGTAAAGAACAGGTCATCAATGTACCTTTTATAGAATCTTATGTACTTAAAATAAGGCAACTCTTATACAAATTTTTGTTCCCACCAACACATAACTAAATTAGCAAAAACTGGAGCTACATGAGATCCCATTACTACACCTCCTATTTGTTGGTAAATCTAATTATCAAACATGAAAAAGTATTACTTAGCGCTAGCTCCATTAGTTGGCAAATAAAAATATTTTGCCTCAACTGACTTCCAGACTTACTCAAATATAGTCTCATAAACTCAAGCCCTTCAGCTTGTTCAATGGATTTATATAATGAAGTAACATCTATGGTACACAAAAGCGTTTCATCTCCTATAAAACTATACTTTTTAAGTTTGACCAAAAATATTCAGGAATCTTTCAAATACCATGTACTAGTTTGAACTACTGGATTCAAAATCTCATCCAAGTACATGGAAATCTTAGCTGTTTTATTAATGAGAGCTGACACAATAGGCCTAAATGGAGGCTAAACAGCATCCTTATGTATTTTGGGTATTCCAAATAAAACTCCTAGTTGTGGTTGCTCAGCTATAAGAAATTCAAATAAATCCACTGTAATATATTGCTGATGCAACAAATCAAGTAAAACTAAGTGAACTTCTGGGTAACTTCTCCTAACAAAATCTTTAGAAGCTTTCTTATACTTAGACAAATTGGCTAACAATAAAACCATTGCCTCACTGTAATCTGAAAACTCCATAATCACTATCCCTTGTCCCTTGTCAGCTTTCATATACCTAAGGTGGGAATAAGTTTTCAGCTGTTTCAAAGCATTAGCTTGTGCCTGGGTCAGATTATAAAATTTCTTAGTTTTTATTATTATTATTATTATTATTGTTGTTATTCCTCACCTCTCTTCCCATCTCTCTAAACAAGTCATAAAGTTCACTTTCACAAACTGAGGAAAAATATTTAAGGTGTTAATCAAGGGAGGATTAACATTACTAACTTTTTTGAAAGTATGCTTCCCTCTATCAAGGATACCATGAAAAACATATTTTAAATGTAATTTCCTAACAAATAATTTAAAATCCAAGATAGTATTAGTAACATTAGTCTTAACTGCTGGCAAAAAAGTAAAAACATTTTTAAAACATCAAATTGAGCATCAGAAAAAAATTTTTTTACTCAAATTAAACATGTAAATCAGATATCAATGGTCTTTGTTCTTTCCCAACGTTTTCATTGCTACTGCAAACTCTTCTTGATTCAGTGTGGGATTGTTCAACCCTGTAACTTGTGAGGAAAAAGGGGAAGCCTCCACACTACAACTGCTAGACTCACTGCAAATTATATTTCTGACAACAGAGGCATTAGAACGACCTGGTACTACAAAACCACTTGCTTCAGGAAAAGAGTCTAGCTTATTAAGATGACACTGTTATTGTAATTCCTAAAACTCTTGTTGTTTTCAGAATTATTCCCAATAGGTTTTCTCTTTTTAACCAGAAAGGTCTGCCCTTGTTGATAGGCTGAAATATCCCTAACTGACTTTTTTTTCTTAAAAACAATACTTTCAACATTCCTTTGAACTTTGACATCCATATTATAATATAAATGTTGAAACGTGAAAAGATGGATGTCTATTAATCACAGCATTGAGTTTTCTAATGTCCTCTATTAACACCTTTATTTTCTCATTGCTCCAATTAACAAACAACTTTAGCACTTCCAAACCAGTCTTGTTATACAAGTCCCTTATTTTCACAGAGATGCTATCATCATACTTATACCATTGGGGAACGCATACACCCTTAAACCTAAAGGCACAATTCCCAATTCACTACATCTGTTTAAACAGTGATTTTTTAATATTAAAGATTTATATTTCAGAACCTTTTTCTCTAATGCATAAAAGTTAGTTTTAAAGTCTGGCATGTCTGTTTCTTTACTCAACACCTACCTTGTAAACTGAGTGGTGTTGTTCACTTCAGTAAATGGATTCTTATTATCTGTTTCCAAATAGTCCGTAATTGGCCGATTAACCACAAACACTTCAGCTCCAACTACTGTTCCTTCATCTGAAGATGAACCATTGGGCCTGTTTCCAGCTACCTGAAGGGCTCTGAAACTCCCTTGAACTTGAAGTAGGAGAGTTTGCGCCTTATTGATGTAGTCTTTAAAGTCACATGTTAACACAGAAAGATCTTCAGGTGTAGGATGAATGCTCAAGTCAGAACAATTGTAGCCTTTGATTGCCAGGGAACCCCACTTCAAGGCCACAAAACTGAAAACCGCAAAACTGTAAACTATTGACTGTAAACTGCAGGAAATCAAAAGTAAATTCCAAAATTGAAGGACACAACATACCCAAATGTACCACAAAAAACTACAAAGCTCCAAGCCAGAATGTCCAAAGTTATTAGATAAATCTAAGTTTGTAGGGTCAATAATTCCTAGAATTATAATGGCAGATGTTTTTGAGGACAGATGTTGCCCCAGGTTTGAATGAAAAAATATCTGTCAGAAGTTATTTAAGATATGTTAATTTTTAGGGGACATGTACTGTTGAGTAATTTTTAGACATTGTATTAATTTAATGAATGTTTTTATAGTTCATATCAATTTTTTTATGTTAAGGAATGAGATTTTAAATTTATAATGGTTGGTTACTGAAACCAGAAGTGATGTCATGATGATGGTGATATATAAGGGGGTGGGTTTACTGTGTCATGTGTTCTGAACAAGTATTGAATAAAAAGAATGAAAGTGCTTAACTTTTTTTTCTCTGATCAAGTGTCCTTTTGTTAATATTCCGTATGAAGTGGAAATCTGTTCCAAAGGTGTGGTAAACTCTGGGGAGACAAATATGTCCCTCCAGCAGGTTCTAGTAATCTCACATAGCAGGTTAAGGTCTTTAGAGTGAGTAACCCATGTACCATTTGACTTGTGGATATGCAGCATTTCTAATAAAGTAGCATCAGAGACTAATCACAAGGCAGAGATTGCCTCTGAGTAGGCTGTACGAAACAGAACAAAGTGATAGTGATTTCAGTTGATCCACATAGGAAATATGCCGAAGACCTTGAATTTTCCTTGTGAGGAACCTTTGTGGTCTCTCCAGTTGCTGCAAGTGCTTGGATACTGAAAGGGGCATTGTACTCAATTACTGGCCTAATGAGGGAAGAGTGCAGGGAGGTTGTAACTTCTTTTTTTCTGGAGACAATGCCCTTACTTATGAGATGAGCAATATAGAATGATGTTACCACTGTGGAGAACTGGTGATCAAAGGTAGGGTTGCTGTCAACCTGTGTGCCCTGATCTCTCACCACTGAGTGCATACTTAGGGTGTTGCTACTTATGTGGTAGTTAGCAGGAACATTGTCTTTACCAAAAGGGATGATAAGACTTTTTTGCATTGAGTTTAAGACCATGATTTTGGCACCATCATATGTTTGCATAAGAATCTCTTGTAGGGTGTTGACATCATTTGGAGATTCAATGACCATTCCCAGTTTGCAGTCATTAGCAAACTTTGTCAGCCAAAGACCTTTAGTTTTTGCTTGTAATTTGGAAAAATAGATTCCAAGCAGTAGAAGTCCCAGGACTGATCCCTGAGGAAACCCCCTGGTTACGGGTCTGCTGTTGGAGGTAGACTCCACTATTTTAACTGCATGGGTTCTATCGGTGAGCCAGTTGGCAAACCACCTAACAATAATAAGGTTTGATACTTAGCTGGATGAGTTTGTCAATGCCTGAGTGGGGTATAGTGTGAAAACCCTTGGTTAAGTCTATGTAGGCTGTATGCACAGATTTCCCCTCATCCAGGGCCTTGGTGACTATCTCAAAGAAGTCTATCAGGTTTAAAAGGCATGGTCTTCATTTGACAAATCCAAACCGAGTAGGGTCAAGTGTTTAGAGATTACCTCTATGTTTGTTGATAAGGTCCATGATGATTTGCTCCATGGTCTTAAAGACAAGGCTAGTCAGGCTAATAGACCTATAGTTCCCAGGGTCAGTGGAAGCACCACTTTTGCACAAGGGGATAATGGTGGCCATTTTCCATTCAGCTGGGATGAAACTGATGCTCAGACTATGATTGAAAAGAGTACCCTATGGTGTTGCTAATTCTTGTTGGAGCCCATGTAGGATACAGACAGGGATGTTATCAGGTCCCATAGATGCTATGTTTTTGGCCTTGGAAAGGGCATTTATGACCTGCCCTTTACAGATGCAAGGTAGGGAACAGGTGGTAGGGATGTCATGGGGTACATGTGGTAGAGACAGGGGAGTAAAATTTTCACAGAACCTATCAGCTAATAGGTTAGCTATGTCCACAGGTTCAGTATATGTGGTATCATTTACCAGTTCAGTACAAATCTGGGCTTTTCCTTTTAGGTTATGGATGTAACTAAACAACTCCATATGGTTGTCCTTAGCTGAGAAAGTTAATCTGGATTCATAATTTGCTTTGGAGGACTTCACAAAAAGTCTTATTTGCTTGTTTAAGCTGAGGAGGTTTCCAGTTTAGGGCCTGCTTCCTCTTACTCTTATACATCAATTTATTCCTCTTATTGTAAAGCCTGTTAATGGCAGTTGTCCACAAGGCAGGTTTGCTCTTCCTTGGAGAGCTTGTTTTGGTCCTATCTTGTATGGCTGAGTCAATACAGTTATACAGATGTTTGTATAAAGCATTGGCATAGTTGCCAATTCCATCTGAGGGGGGAGAGGTGCAGTGAAGCTCTTTATACCATTTTGTAAGAGGTTATAATGTGCTTTGGAGAAGTTTTTTGTCTAGTTGCTACTGGGTGGGGGTGGGGGGGGTCAGGTATGACAGTTACTTCAAATGGCACTGATTTGTGGTCAGATCTCACCAGGGAAGACCTCACAGTGGAAGTGCTACAGATGTTGGTGCCCCTTGTGGAGGTGTCAACCAGTTGGTCCAGGGCATTGGAGTTAATGAAGTTGAGGACCCTTTCAGCAAATGAGTTTGAGCATGAGTAATTTTTCCAGTCAATGGATGGGTAGTTAAAGTTGCACAAAACCATGGTGTTTGGATGTATCTTGATAGACTCAAGTAAATCCAAATAGGCAGAGTGCATGTCCTGATTCATGGAGAGGGTTCTGTAGCTGGCAATAATAGGTGCCCTACCAACAGTTAATTGCACCTGAAGTATCTCCGGGGAATCATATTGTTTAACCAATCCGGAGGTGTATTTATTTTTAAAGAATATTCATACACTGCCTCCTTTAGTTTTCTTGCCTACAGTTTGTCATCTGAACGTGTGGAATGAGGTGTAACCAAATATTGCTGGCATGCATTCCACAGCCTTGAACCAAGTCTCCATGACTGCATAAATGTCTGCATCTTCCAAGGTGAGGGCTGCTTCCAGTGAGTGCAGTTTCATGCTAAGACTCCTAGCATTTAGCAGCATACCACGAGGTTGTTTTGTGATGACATTTTTTGTTGGGAGTTGTGCCCTTGTGACTTTGCATAAAAAAGGCACTATGGAAGTGGCAAGAGCCTTTTTCAGTAGCTGAAATCACAGAGGTAACAGATGAAGACCATCTCTGGCAAAACATCAGGTCTAGCTAGCATGCCCTCCCAGGCTAAAAAGAACTGGATCCCCTTAGAATGACACCAGAAACTAAGCCAATTATTGAAGTCAATGATTTTCTGTTTATATTATGGTATCATCCTAGGTGATTGTAATATGCTGCTCAAGGCTAGGGAGATACCTGCTTGTGACACATGATCAGATAGCTCAATCATGTCTCTCTTCATGTAGTCAAGGAAGGCACGTCTCAAGTTGTTTACATCAACATGTACTATGACCGAATCATAATGGTATTTGTTGTTGACAGAGGTGAGTGCCTGCATTATCTGATGAATCCTGGAACAAGAAAGTCAGATGACCGTGACTTACTCCATGTTCACTCTGGTGAGAGGGACATCTGTGTGTCTCATTATAGTGTCTCCTATGACTAAGATATTTGGAGTGGATGTGTATTGTCTTATGGGTTTTGATGGTGAGACACTTGTGCTTGTGTCATTATGTGTATTCTGTGTTTTGGGTGATATGGTTGGTTTAGTATGTATATGTTTTGTAAGTCTCTGGTGTTTAGGTAGATGTTTTGTGATCACCTATGCATATGTTGGTCTATGTGTGTGCTGTGTGTTATGAGTAGGAGTTGTGGTAGGGTGGCTGACAGCCCACTGTGTATTGCTATCTATTTCACAAGACATCTGTGATTCCAGATTCATAATCTAGGTGCATCTCTCACAAATGGTACATGAATGATTGAGACATATGTGGTTATCAGTGTACATGAGGCAGTTGCTACACTCCCTCAATTGGCCCATGCCAACCAGGCTGGTAGGAGAAAAGGAGGGAAACTGACAGCTCATGGTCCTAGGAATAATCTTGGTCTGGCTATAACCCTGAAGAGGGAATACAGCAGGTGCAGGTATTAGTAAGTTTAGGCATAAGGAACTCTGGTTTATGTAATATTTGCAAGGCTAGAGAGCAGGAGTCTGCAACTGGCAATACCTCTGAGCAGTAGTGCACTATGCTGTGAGATGCACAAACAGGTGTAAACAAGCACAAACCAGTTGAAACACTGGTTATTTAAAGCAGAAAAACAGGAACTAGCTAAAGGTCAAATTATCCAATCAAAAAAATCATAAACAGAGCCCTGCAACAGTAACTCTGGCTAGATCAGACCAAACTGCACCTTCCTCTCATGAGGGCACAGCCGGGCCTTTCCTAACAAAAGGTTAACTGTTTTACAAGCTCCAAAGGTCATAAACAGTACTAGATTCAGCAACCATGAACCTAGTCTATGCTAGTATTTTTCAGGCACAGCAACAAGTTAAATGAACAGAACAAGCAGATGAACAGTAATTACAGGTGGAAGAAGAATTGAATTAGCAGACAATCTAAAAATGCAGTAAAATACAGTTGCACAGTTTAAACAAACAAGTATGCAGCAAATATTATTTTAGTTAATCAGAAGTGCAGAAAACAGTTGAAGATAAGCACTTATGCTTTGTAGTCTCTCAGCAGGTTTTCAGAAAACTGTAGAGCAAGAGCAGAAGGCCTAGCTTACTGCAGCTTTGAGCAAACAACAGTGAATGTGACTCATCCATGTATGTATTTTTTCCATTTGTTAACTGGAATAGGCTGGCTGTATTAAAAACATTTTTCAGAGAAGTGTTTGGGAGAAAAACTCCATATATAAAGGCAAGTATAAATTTAGTGCAATATATAAATTTATTATACTAGGGTGTGAATATAGATCAGTATATATGAAATTATAACAAGAAAAAAAATAAGTGAAATGTTACAAAAATACTAACTTGCACATTAATGACAATTTGAAATGTGTAGCACACAAAGGTAATACTGCTGAATTTTTAAAACATTTGTAACATTGAATAATCACACTAATAAAGCACAAATCTATGTACTTTGTTTACATCTTGCTATAGCTAAAATACAAATTTAAATTATTTTTTTACTCAAATAGTTTTTTTATTTTCAGATATTATATCTTCATAATATTTTTAAATAAAATCTTAAATAACTATATACAATATTTACATCAGACTGACCATTTGACTGTATTCAATGTATACAAGTACAATATAGAATTGACACTTCAGTTATCAGGATATCTGTATTAATTATTGTAACGTGTCCAACAAAGATATAACTTTCTTTCATGGATTGTTTACCAATGGTCTAGGATAAATCTGTAGTTCTTTGATTTTGATTTCTATCAATGCTGAAGTCCTCAATAGAGTGTAAGCATATTATAAAGTTGGTGATGTGTTTGAATTCCATCTTCTGGTTATACATTTTCTTGAAATTGCAAGTGTTGTCCATAACAAATACATATATGTCTTATTCAAGTGAGGACCTTCATTCACATTTAAAAGAATCAGTACTTTAATTAGGTTGAAAGATTCATTAAATAAAGCTTGTAAAAAGTAATTAATTAAATTCCAATATGATTTAATTTTACTAAAGTCATAAAATGTGATTCCAGTCTGCTTTATGTACGTGCTCACATCTCCAACTTTCTCCGTTTGCAGTAGAGCTGATTTTGTTAATTCTATCTGGGGTTAGAAATGCTCTGTGTAGGTATTTCCAATTAAATATTTTCCAGTATTTTATAATAGATGTGTGATTAACTGATAACATATTTGATTTAATTTCTTCTGTTAACTGTAATGACTGGCTGCTTTTTAAAAACTGCCAATATGATAATTTAGGTATTGTTTTATAGATTATTAATTATTTGTATAAATTTGAAATACTATTTCTCTTATTATAACTGTGATATAAGAGCCATACAAACAATTTATAAGATTTGGTATAACTTTAAACAAGGAATTGTTGACTATTCCTGCATAAGTCTTGAGTGTACATAAGAATACTTTGTAAGATTAACCAGTCCTGTGATGGAATGTTATAAGTCATTTTATCATATGTAAGTCTAAAACTTTTAATTTTTTAATACATTGAAACCAACACATGAATCCATTTTTCCCCAAGAAGTAATTATTTCCCTATATATTTTATGAGGCTAGTTCTTAGTAGTGTGTAATGGGGTTAAAAGGTCAAACCAAAGTTTTAAATCCATGTTTGCATTAATAAATTTTCTAAAGGAATTAATTTAATGATTAATCGTGAATGTTTTGGTTGGATTTGTTATATTATATTGATTATTAGTACAAAATATGTACCAAGGTTCGTTAGTTTTGTCTAAAATTAAGAATGTTTTAATAAATTAAACTCATTTATTAATATAGCCATTGATAATTCTTTCCAATTCACAAAATAATTAGAGTTTATCCAATCTATAGTAGTTTTGAGTATGGATGCTTTTATATATGTATCACTATCTGCAAAGTTCAGTCCTCCTTGTTTCCAAGGTCTAATGCGATGTGTTAGGGATAATCTATTTCTTTTGGGATACCATAAAAATTTTAATAGGCACAAATGTATTTCTTTAAAAAAATCATCTTTCAGGAGGTAACTGTTTTGCCAATTCTACATACAGGATATTCGGTAATAATTTCCATTTTTATTAATTGTAGCCTGTCTTCAAAAGTTAATATTATTTTATTCCATTTTTCCATATATATTTTATTGTGTCAATAATGTTTTTATAATTTATTCATACTATTTCATTTAGATTTTTGCATAACACTATTCCTAGATATTTTAGTGTGGATTCTTTTTCCCTATGCTGTGTTTTCCTTTGACTTGCAATTCTTTTTTCTTATTTAAAAATAAAAATTTTAATTTTGATCTGTTAAAGTGAAGACCAGTAATCATATAACATTTCTCCATTACTGTGTCTAACTCTTTGAAAGACTCCTTAGAATTTGATAGGGTTAATAATATATCATCAGCAAAAAGCATTATTTTAGAGATATATTGGTCATAAACATCCACCCCTTTTATTTTTAGGTTGTTATGTATTGAGTCTGCAAGTATTTCTATAGCCAAAGCAAATAGAATAGGTGACAGAGGACACACTTGTTTAGTACCTTTTGTTATATAGATAGATTCTGAGGTGAAAGGACCTATTTTAATGTAAGCTAAGTTTTTAATATATATATTTTTTAAGAGTTGAATAAAGGATGGGGGAAATTCAAATATTGTTAGATTTTTAAATAGATAATCCCAATTTAGGGAGTCAAATGCTTTCTCTATGTCTAATCCAATTATGAGTGCTTCTCTGTTTTCTTTATTTACATAACCTATAAGGGTGAGTATCCTTTTAACATTGTCATGTGTATGTCTATTATATATAAATCCAGTTTGATCTTTATTTATTATCTTGGGCAGGGGTATTTTCATTCTGTTGGCTAAAATTGGCATAAACATCTTGTAATCATTATTTAGTAATGATATAGGTTTATATGAGGTGCAAAGATTTGGATTTTTTTTTATCTTTTAAAATTGGAGTTATTACAGAATATTTCCATGAGAGTGGAATTATTGCTTCTGACTGGACTTCTAATAAAGTTTTATGAAAAAGAGAGATTATCATTGAAGGGAAACATTTATATATTTCCATGATTATACTGTCTATTCCTGGTGCTTTATTAGTTTTACTTTATTTTATCTTGTCAATAATTTCTTTGTAGGATATAGGTTTTTGTAAGTCTAATATTAGGTTTTCTGAATTTTTTTTTTATATTGATGAAGCTTGTATCCAAATTTAATTGATCAGTATCTTAATTTACTTTTTAAACTGTTCCATGCAGTAGTACCTGAATACATCAAGGATGTCTCCTATATCCAATACTTCCTTCCCTTTCTTTTCATGGTATATAATATTAATGTCATTTGCTTTGGATTGCATTTTAATTCTTGTAGATAGATTAAGTAAATATCTGGGGAGGTGACTAATGAATGTACTTTTAATTTTTCTAAGGCTAGACATGTTTGTGTGTTAGAATTTCATTATTTTTTTATTTAGATCATCTATTTTCTTTGTAATTTCTTGACAACTTTGTTTTTTTCAGTCTTTGCTGTCATAAGTCTGGATTGTAGATCCAGTAATTCAAAATCCCACACCCTAACTTTGGTTTTATGCCAGTTAAGGGTTTTACCAAATAAATAAGCTTTTAGTGAGTTGCAGACCATGATTTTACTGATTTCTGTTGTATAATTAATTTCCAGAAATAATTGTAATTCTGTCAACATCCAGCATTTGAATTCTTTAATTTTCATGATATATGATGGTATTCTAGATGAGAAGATTAATGGTTTGAAGTCTGAAATTTCAAAATCAGAGAGTTGTGGTCTGAAAAAGGGCATGGTGCAATTGAGAATTTGATGATTTTTGTTTGTAAGTCTTGAACAACGAATAGTTTATCTATTCTAGTTTGTAGTTTGAGTTCTAAGTCTATGATCTTGATGGGAGAACAGTAAAGACTTTCCTTCTTTCATCTTAAAAGTATTTATTAAATGAAACGATTCAGCCCATTTTTTTTAAAGATTTTGAAATAGAAGTTGTACAAAAAGGTCTCTTGTTGGTAGTTTCAGAAGCATCTAAGATACAGTTGAAGTCCACTCCCATTATTAAGTTTCCTTTATAGTTACTGGAAATAAAATCTAAGTGTTTTTTAACTGTTCCTATTCCAATTCCTTGGAACCAATATAGATTTGCTTGAGTCCATATTCTATTATTAAATTTAATTATTACAAATGCCATTAGGCCTTCTTTGTCTTCGTATTTGTAAATAATTTCTGGAGTGACAATATTCTTCCTCCAAAGAATTGATACCCCTTTTGTCTTTGTTTTATAGGAGGATTGAGCTAAGATGATGTATTCCTTAGGATTCCAAGTGAAGCTATCCTTAGTTTTAAAATGTGTTTCTTGAAGAAACACTATTTGTGCCTTGTTAAGTTTTAAATAGTTCAATAGGTTTGATCTTTTACTTGAATTATTTAAGCCATTAGTATTTACAGATAATAATGTTAAATTCTTATCAAGTTATTGCTGGAAGAGATTTTTTTTATTGTTATTATAGCTATTAAACAGTTTCCTCTGATAAAAACAAAAATTATGTTTGTGTGTGCAATTTTAAAAGAACTTGTCTGTCGTATTTCTTCTATGAATACAAGTATTTTGGTCAGGCTTTAAAAAAGTAATTTTATATAACATTAAAACTAAAATAACAACTATTAGTATATCTGAAGTCCCCTCTAAACATGGAAGGAAAGTCATTCCTAATCTAATAGATAAAGAAAGATCTATTAGATTATTGCTCATACCTTTAACCAACAAGAGCATCTGAGCTCCATAAGTTAAACTATTGCATGGAGAATATTTTGTAAAAAAATAACAAACTCTAAATTATTTTATGTATCAGGGTATACTACTAATAGTATAATCAATAATATTATTAACTAAGAAATACCTGATAGATAGTTGCCTATATGAATTCTCAAACATGCAGTATATTTACAATTAAATGAAACAGTTAATGCAGATCAAGAAGGAATGTCTTTATACTATGTTTATTGCTGTTGATCATTTATTATAGATTAGGCTATGTCTGTTTCTTGATTATTATTCTTATTAAATTCAAAGGTTGTATGATGTTCAACCTTATATGGTAGTGTATTGACTTACTTTACATGTTACCATAAGCAGTTGCTATTCAGCATTCATTTATTATGGACAAGATTTGCATGTTAAGGTCCTTATAATAGTTATTTCATGAGTGTGTACTGTGATCTCACATACACAGAGATGTTGAGCAAATTGAACATTATAACTTGTGAGTATGTTGCTTATGATGTATCACTAGAAATATAGCCCTAGAAATGGGTTATAAACCAGGTGCCCACACGTATTATGTACTTGTTTACAGTTGTGTTATTTTATCTACTTTATACATTCATAAGTTCCTGCTTGGGTGTCACGATTACATACAGATTTATAAAGTGAAGAGTTTCATTTCAAAATATAATGTTGTCAGCCTACTAATTTATGTTTGTGAAGTTTCAGACATCATTCTTTATATCCTGTAAATTTATTTGTACATTAGTCTGTCCATATCACTTGCAATACTGTAACATATAAATAAGTTTAAGTAAGTATTTATAGGTGTAATCATATTTGCTATTCCTAGTTAGGCTATAAATAGACCTTATAGAGTGTTTTAAATGTATTCAACACTGCTCCTCAAGTTTAAACTATAAGAGCTTTCAATAGGTAGACATAACTAGAAGTTAATATATTCTAGTTACAATATAACATTTGTATTACGTCTGTACATGAGAAATTTCCATCTGTAGCAGTAACAGTAACAGTGCATTCTATGTTTATTTATATCTCAATGCAACAAATTCTCTTTGTGTCAGAATCTTTAATTGTAGACATTAGACAGCAGCCTTTCATATGATTATCTCTGCTGCTTATATTATAGTCTTCTGATATTATAATGTTCTTTGCTAATTTTGTTATTCTATTTCTGTCAATTGCAATGTTATATCCTTTCTAGATGGAGATTAACAGTATAGTCATCTCTATATCAGAGTCCATGCTTATGCTGATTAGTTTAATACATTAGCAAAGTTTGAAGTTATTAGGTAGAAACTGTTTGTCTCAAAAATTAATAGTTTGTCAGTTGCCAAAAGAATTTGCAAAGTGTTTATGGTCAGTGCAAAAGTAACTTGTTTCAAAAGATAATAGAATTCTTTTCATTGTTCTCTATAAATTGTCACTTGCATGTTAACTTATATGGTATAACATTTATAGCGTGGCCAGCTTAGGATAGTACATGTTTCACTAAGTATGACATGTTAATCAGGTAGACTCAAATAAATGACAAGATGTTATGGGATCATTTCAGCCAATTTCTTAAAATTATTCCATATACATTAAATTTAATTCAGAAAGCAATTCAAAACTGTCTTATCACATCTATTTCTCATTTTTGTTCCCCTTGGTTTCCATTTCAATCGTACGAGCTTAACATCAAAACGTCTATTGTTTAGCATCTGTGTGCCTAACTACACTTCGGAGGTTCACAGAGCCTATAGAGTTGGATGTCATTGATTCCCATTACCATGGGAACGTAGAGTGTGTTCTAACCAGGAAGGGCTTAAAACAACGAAAAGAGTTCGCAAGGCATATGGAATACAAATAAGCTTCACCTCTCTCCGCCAAAAGCACAGTTTTTCCTTCCTTTTATGTGGTGTACCCAAAGCCAAGAAAAAAGTGATTCAACAGCCAGAGAAAGCAAACAAATAAGACATTCAAAAGTCCATCTCGAATCACATCCCACAACCCAGCAGAAAAAGCAGCACATCCTAACATACCATCGAATGCTGTAACATCAGTGTAATTACCATTTTTCTTTCTCCCTTTTCATACAGGATAGCAAAATGTTAATATCTATCCAGTTTAACTAACAAGTCTAGGACACACCATTCCTCTCTGACATGAATTCATTACAAACCACACTGTAGTGACAGAAGCTTCCCCTCACAAACTGAGCAGCATGACATCACTCACAAATCATTCATCCATTCAATCCAGTCTGTATACAATCAATAAGGCACCAACAGTCCCAAAGGCACAATCATACATGCCTATAATCTATCTATCCAGATATACTGGAGGGCAAATTCCAAACTACCTATGAGGAAGCAAAAACGGCGGACATTATCAAAAGGATTTTAACTAGATAAGTTGATAAACGCTACAACTCCAAATGAAAAATCAGTAGACACATCGGTATTTGTAAGTGAAATATTAAGAAAAACAAACTATAAGCATATAGGATGCCACTTTTCAGCCACACCAGTCTAATCAATTATTTAGTTTAATGTAAGCAGTGGGTTATCAAACAAAGAGATTATACATTAACATGAAGAATGAGAGAAATGAAAGAGACAGAAGAGGGAAAGAAAAAAAACACTGTATGCATTAAGTTAATAATGTATATATTTTAGGTACTATATAACCCCCATTCTAAGAAAGCAAACTACCCCATTTGACATACCTGTAGTAGTGTAAAAAATCTCATGTCTCCTCTATTTTTAGGATTGGACATTAAAGATTCCAGTTAATTTAATTACTGTTGCTTTAAAAAGTCAAACAAAATACATACTCATTTAAACAGGCATTAGTAACAGTTCATATTATAGTCGATGCTTTGAGAGATTTGGTTGGAACAGCAATTTTAGAATCAGTTTTTTGTTTTTTTTTCTTTTTGACATTAGTTCAAGCACTTGTTTCTTTTGTTCTTTTAAGAGAAGTGGACACCCATTCCATATCTTCTGGTATACAAATCACATTGTTGTTCTTAATAAATGAAGAAACTTTTTCTGTGTCATTAAAGGTTCTCATTTCATTGGCATACAATATTTTTATCTTAGCTGAATATGCAAGTTGAGGCTTAATATTATTTTGTTTTAGAATTTTTATCATTGGACAAACTTTTTTCCTTTGTTCTATTATTCTGGTAGAGTAGTCATTGTCAAATCTTATCAAGTTCTGATTATATTTTAAAGGCGCTTTCCTCCAAGCAGATCTTAAAATTAGTTCCTTGTCCAGATATAAAAGACATTTTATAACTATTGATCCAGGAGGTGAATTTGGTGAGTTAGAAGCAGGTTTTCCCAAAGCTCTGTGCGCCCTTTCAATACCAAAGGAGAGCCCTTCTTTTAAATTTAAAAAGTCAGGGATCCAGTTTGATAAAAAAGGAATAATGTCTTCACCTTCTCTGTTTTCAGGTAACTCGAAAATCCTGATGTTATTTCTTCTTTCCCTATTTACCAAATCATCTACTTTGTTAAGCAGCCAAATGTTTTGTTTAAGGAGCAATTCTTTTTGTGTTTCTTTTTCTTTAAGTCTTCTTTCAATGTCATTTAGTGAAGTCTCTATATTTGTTATTTTGTCTGATGTTGATGTACCATTTCCTTGAGAGTATCAGTCTGTTTTTGACAGTTTGTTTTAAGATTTTCTAGATTTTCTTTAAAATCATTCATCTTCAAAGATAGCTCTTGCAGGGTAGATGCATCTGTTGTAGTTCTTTCTTTAAAGCTGCATCATGGTGAGAATTCTTTGAGTTACTCGTTTTCAGGAAATGAATAAATCTCCGAGCTTTTTGACAGGAAAATATTTGTATTCATTCAACAAAGTTGCTTATTATGTAATTTAGTTCTTTGTCTATAAATTCTTTATACTTTTTAGAAGAAAAAAAAAATCCTGTTTTATTTTACTAGTTTTATGGAGCTCTAAAATTCTGTTGCTTTCAGTTAGCCATTCAGGTTCTGCCCCCCACAAAAATAAATTCTGAAGACCATTGTGGATCACATAAATGAAGTGCATCGACTTATCTGAAATGCTGCAAATTGACTGATTACTGCCTACAATTTTTTTTTGTATACTTTGTTCTTCATACTATCTTAAGATGTCAGAGACCATTTTTTAGTCTGACTTCCATAACTGAGGAACTTACCAATTAACAATAGGTAACATACGTATAACAGTAAGGTCTAAGGATGAAACATGCACTAGTGCTGTTTTGTCTCAATGGAGATGCTGATCATTGTGAATCACTTGATACCCATATTTTCATTTGTATTTTTCAAAGATGAGTGAGTTGCAAATTAGTAATTGAATAAGATAGGTTATTAGAATTGGGATAGAAAAATGCACTGTTTATTTATCTCTTACCTTGGTAAATTAATTGTTTTTTTTCAGACCCATGAATTACAAAAGCACAGACAAATACAACATCTAATAATTTGATACAGCTAGTCAAGCAGCATGCTTTGGGGAGGTAGAAGAAAACCACAGTATCCAGAGAAAAGCCATGGAGACCTGGACAAAGCATGCAACTCTACACTGACAGTAGCCAGAACTGAATCCCAGGCATGTGAGTGGGAAAGCACAAAGCTTACCAGTAAGAAACCATGATACCTATTGTAAAAGTATCCTACAGAATGCACTGCACTGGTGATGCAGCTAGTTGTTAGTCATTGTCAACATGTGCAGTATTTCCATATTTATAACAATACTGCCAATGCTAAGTCACTTGCAAACTTTTGTCTGGCATCATTAGAAACTTAATGGTGGGAAACTGATGCATTGTAACATATACAATTTGAGAGACAGTGAGTGTGTGTGTGTGTGTGTGTGTGTGTGTGTGTGTGTGTGTGTGTGTGTGTGTGTGTGTGTGTGTGTGTGTGTGTGTGTGTGTGTGTGTGTGTGTGTGTGTGTGTGTGTGTGTATGCGTATGCAAGCATGTGTGTGTGTGTGTGTGTGTGTGTGTGTGTGTGTGTGTGTGTGTGTGCATTGTCAGTTATGCATTCTGTCACACTTTTAATTGTTCTGTAAACATCTCAAAAATAACAAATGTCCAGAAAGAAATTGCTTGTATTCATCTAAGAACTCAAATCTTGCTGAACAAATATGGTGCTGATACTATCTTTCTGTCTAATTGAAAATTATTTCTGGGAATTTATAGAAAAATATAAACTTCAATTGACTTATTTATAACATGTGGACAGAAGGAATATGAAAAAATGCCATTTATCATTGTGAAAAAGTGCTATAATTTTTAACAGCATTTAGTATTCAGAGGATATTTGCATGTTCATCTTCAGTTGCTTAAAGCTAATTTTTGATATGCAGAAAAGACTCAGAAAGCTGAGGGTATTTTTAGCCAGCTATGGGTGTGACTTTACACACAGCTCCTGTGTTTGAATGAGTTAATTGGCGACGACATGATTGATGAGTCAGAGGCAATCTGAAGAATGAACACAGTCACAGTCACAGGTCACACAGCACAGACAGTGATGATTCCCTATTAATTACTATGTACATGTACAGGGAAAAGTGAACACAAAGGAGCTTGTTCCTAACATTAAGTAGGGCATGCAAATAGTGGAACAAAATGTCAACAAGATTGATATGTATGCACATCTGGGGGAAAGTGGGAACTGGGAAGCTATGTGATGCTCAACATAGTATGATGGGAATGTGAAAAGATCTAGTTTCAGACTGTTGACAATAATCTTATTATAGAAAAGAAACTGTGACTGAAAACTCCAAAACAGGGAAGTCACAAAAATGAGATACGCTTAAGTAAGCTGATTCTTATTTGATGCAACTTGCTTAGGGTACAGAGAAAAGGCTTCATCACTGAACACAGGATAACTACTATATGTAATAAGACTTTTGTACTTTTTTAATTGAAGCCATGGTCATCAGAGCTTTAAGTAAGCATTAGTGACCAACATGGTGGCCATTGTAGGGAAATATATCCCCCAGATATGATGTGAGGCTTGATACCACAGGTGGAAGGCCTCCACATCCCTGTTATTTCATTTTAACACCCATCCTGGAGGTCATTACTGCATTTAACACATTGATTTTATGTATATTTGCTTGTTTATTTATTTATTTGTTTACTTTTCCCTTTCTAATGTATGGTTATATCATTTTAAAGAATGTTTTTGTATGTCTCGTAGTGTTCTGAGGAAAGTAGTCCCTTTCATTGTTTTATGAAGTCTGTACAGTACAGCTCCTGTAAGGATGACCTTTTGTGGGTTTTGGTAATGCGTAGTTAATAATATTTCACATACCTAACGTGTGCATATTAGTATCTGGATATTTATGAACTCTAGGAAATGATAAGAAGTGGGACATCACCAATGACTTATTGACATAGGGCTCTCTTTCACTTAAGGCAGTACTTTCTGTATGTGTTTTAGTTTATCTGCTAACCAAGCAACCAGCAGGTAGCATTTAAACCTTGTTTGCATTCCTTTATTCATCTGATATATACAAATATACATTTTATAAGCTGACACATCTTCCCCACCTTTTCTTCAATTCAGCAATCCACAGAAAAATTATTTTATGTTAATTGGTATAACCAGAATGAATTCTCATTACGTATTTCAGTTTGAGAGTCATGTGACATGGAGAAACATGACTGTTATATTTAAGTGTTTAGATTTGTAAGAAATATATAGGAATAGTTTTCCACTGTCCTAATATAACATTAGAAGATTACAACCTAAATCACGATCAGGAAACCAAGAATCAGAATCAGCAAGAATATAAACTCATCCCAATCATGTATGTAAAATACATTGTCCTTATATAAATTTTACTGTTGGTAAGTCAATGAAAGCAGTGCAATCCAAAGACAAATACGGTAAGGCCATTGCATTACATAACAAACACAGTCACATAGCAGTCCATTGCTCACCCTGCTCCTAGAAGCAAAATTACATCAATAAAACATTATTAGAGTTAAATACTTCATTTTTGGAAATGCTCTATATTAGTTGCTTTTTTATCTGGCTTTAAACTGTATTACCTACCTTAAGCTTTGTACTGAGACCAGCAAGATGTCATAATGTCATGAAGTAATCTGCAAATACAGTTATAGCAATGAGTAATGCAGTTCCAGATGGTATATGTATATGTATATATATATATATATATATATATATATATATATATATATATATATATATATATATATATATATATATATATATATATATATATATACATATATATATATATATATATATATATATATATATATATATATATATATATCCTATCATACTGAATGTTAAGTTGTCTCTAATAAATCACTAACCAGTTATATACTTAATGACAGGCCCCGGGATTCATGAAGCTTGCGCCAGGCACACGCATAGCGTAGACGTTATAACGCCAAATATGGCTGCCGAGCGATTCAGGTACGATCCAATTCCACGTGCACTACCGGCGTCCGCCAGATCTGCACAGCCCCCGGTGTAGGTATGCAAATCACCCCATGTGCAGTGTTGCACCATGCAAATGAAGGCATATAGCGATTCATGAAGTGGTGCTGGCGTAGCATAAGCCCACGGAAATGTAAACCAAAAAAACACAGTTTATATTTTCCCAAACATAACATCGGAGCTATGGAAGAGGGCCAGACCCAGGTATCACAATGTGAACATATGCCAATGGCAAAATACACAGCCAATGGCATAAGAAAAGATGCATAACATGTAAATAACAACATTTAATGTCATGTCCACAGTAACGCACAGCAGAACCGCAGGGCATGTGCGCGAAAGCTGTAACATAAAGAAATAATATAAAAATGTCATAAAATCTCAACGTAATAGAAAGCAGGTTTACAGCATAACACAATGGTAGGCATGAAACACCACAACCAAGGTGCAAGGGTTGCTAAGGGCTTGCGATAGTGTTCGGCGCGGTAACTATGAATTAGTAGTCAATGCCATGCAAATGAGGCAGATAATACTGAATTGCAAATGTCCCGCTGGAGGAAGGTTGTACCATACGGCGCAGCGGTATAACACCGAGAAGTGGCTCAGAGGAGATACATGACATCAGCAGAGGGGTGTGCCACTGTAGCACTAAGCACATTGGAGCATTGCAAATCTGGCCTGTCCGTTGCTAAGCAAAGCTGCAGGGTAGGGGTGGGGAGGAATCGCCTAGCTGAGAGCACACATGGTGGCCAAAAGCGCATGTGTACGAGGATGAAAAGGTGCCCGAAACCCAGTAATCGGACGCACGTGCCGCAAACAATAGCAGAAACAGGAAGGTCAGGGGAAGAAAAGGAAATGCGGAAGTAGGGTAATTGGAGTACTAATGAGCAATCAACACCAATCAACCCACGAAGGCCAATCGACGGCAGCTGACAAGTCCGCTTGCAGAAACCTGCAAAACAGGATAGGGGAGGCATGTGAATGCAAAGAAAGGAGGGGAGGTATTGGATTGCAAAGATATGAGACCTGACACAGCAGAGCAAAGCAAACCGACAGCAGACCGACAGTAGCACACATAACGCAAGATACGCCAGGTCCAGGAAAGCACAAATGAAAGTAGGCTGCAGGATGCACACCAGAAAATGGTAGGTGCAATGCGCAGAAATGTAAAGGGAAGGTCAAGAGGTAATCCACGGCAGGCAAATGTAATTCAACACCAAAGGCACCACAATAGTAGTTCCGGCAGTAAAACACATAACTTAACCTGTAGCTACGAATGTACATACACACCCTATGACATCATCGGTGTTCACAGCACAATAGTATAAAGTGTGTAAGCACCCAACACACACCTGTGTATTCCCAAACACCGCACCATAGGTGTAAACACATGAGGAACTTTTAAAATGTACATGTTGAGAGCTGCCATAGCTGTGATTCATCAGCATGTGTTAGAGACTGACGGTGTTGTTGAGGATGATGCCGACAACCACCGCAGGCCTCGGAGGAGAAGGAGAGTGTTCAGACCAAGGGTAACTTACCAGGGGCTACATGACCTGGAGATAGTAGAGCGTTACAGGGTGGACAGGGACATCTTACAGCAAATAGTGGAGCTGTGCCAGCCACGCCTGAGAACCAGAAACAACAGAGGGGAACCCATACCAGTGGACACGAAGGTATGTGTAAGCTTGTGATACTGGCCACAGGTACCTTTCAAAGGCCAACTGGAGATATAATGGGTATCTCACAGGCATCAGCATCCAGGGTACTACACCAGTTCCTGGAGGCCATGTTACCACATGCTAATGAGCAGATATACTTCCCCAGAACTCAGGAGGAATTGGCCAGCAATATGCGTCACTTCCACCGTGTGGCACAATACCCGGAGGTACTGGGTGCGATAGACTGCACGCACATACAAATCAAGTCACCACCCGGTGAGCAGGGTATGCGCTACATAAACCGCAAGGGATTCCACTCCATCAACTGCCAGGTCGTGTGCAATGCCCAGGGCATTATCATGGATGTGTGTGCTGGCAGCCCTGGAAGCTACCATGACTCCCATATCTGGCATGCCTCACAGCTGTATCAGGTATTTGTCAGGGGGGACATCCCACATGGCCATCTCGTGGGGGATGCTGGCTATGCACTGGAGCCGTGGATGATGACTCCCATCAGAAATGCACACACACCCATGCAAGAACGCCATAATGAGGCACATGCACAAACCAGAATCATCATAGAGCGTGTGTTCGGGATGCTGAAATCACAGTTCCGGTGCTTGGATACATCTGGTGGAGCCTTGCAGTACTCTCCAGGCACGTGTGCCCACATCATCATAGTATGTCCATGCTACATAATATGATCCTGCGGAAGCAGCTGCAGCAGGGACAAAATGGTGAAGGCCCTCATAGCCCACCGCAATTGCCAAGGCCAGTACAGGCACAGAGGGATTCAGACCATGAACACACTGTGCCAGCCCCAGTAGGCAGACGGAGGCATGCCCAATATGCCTATGCCTTGGCAAAGAGGGAACGTATAGCACATACTCTGACCATGTAGGCCCCTACGGACTGACACCTCTCCACCTGCACACACAGTAAAATGGATGGCACACAAACATGACCACCTGTAAATTGTAATGTATAGGTGGCCCAATGTGTGACTCCTACATAGGCAGCCCTCAAACATTGTAAACACAACAGCCAGTGCAACACGGAATGCCAACACCTGAACAGTGCATGAGTCATACAGCATATGGTGGTGCTGTGTGCCTGTCACGTTCCCCGCCAGATATATATATATATATATATATATATATATATATATATATATATATATATATATATATATATATATATATATATATATATATATATATATATATATATATATATATATATATATATATATATATATATATATATATATAGATATATATATATGTACACATATGCATATATATAATACAGATAAAAAGGGCAATAGAGGGATATATGGTGATATAGATGGATTCAGCGATATCTGCAAATATGATAGATAGTCCAACGACATTCATAACATCATGGAGGTACAAATAAATAGGATACCGCCAACCATGGAATGTGTAACATACTGACATGTGTAATCACGAGGCTGAAAGACCGATAGAACACAGTACCGGAACAGTACATCCGCGAGTAATAGTATGATGATATGAAGGGACGGTTAGTCACCGCTGATGGTGTTGCGGTCCACATAGGTACTGTTTTCAACTGTGTCTGTGAGTGCCGTAGTCTGTGTAAGTGTGTGTCGAGGGCGCCATGTGCGTTTCTGTGTGACTGTAATGTGTGTGTGTGTCCGCAACATGTGTATGTTGGTGCCAAGTCAGAGGCAGACCAGTATGGTAGGTGTGGGTATAGCTAGACGTAGGCATATGGTTACTACCTGTACCACAGTAGGAGGGACATCCCCACCCTGGGTAGGTGTGTCCTGACATAAAACAGTACAAAGGGCAAATGTCCGAGATGGTAGGACATAAATATGTCCCATATATAATGTAACAGTCATATTTAATAGTTATGCCTGTATGTAAGAAACTTAAATGTTACATGCAATATGATAAGTATCCAAAGTCACACAACAATAGGTATGTAGTGAGGATAAAAATATGTGCTACCTGTGTACTGACTGTGGCTACATGTTGGCCTGTAAACACCGCTTTGTGTCCCGCAAGTGTCCAACAATGACCATATGATAAGGTGGCAACCCATGGCAAACAGGCTCTTTTAACAACACAACCACAATGACTGCAAATATCTGGGACAGAAATACAAGGGATAGCTGTCACCTACACATATCCCCTGATATATCGCTGCAATTATGGAGGTATACAAGTAGCAAGCTCACCTGCAGACGATATAGAAACCAATTAACAATGGCCCAACGTACAATCTCGTAACATAAGTCTATTAACTGTTAGCTCTCTAATCAGGGACGGAGCCCACACACATATATATGGATTATGTAGAAATGCAAGGCCCACAAACCGTATATGTTACTTACAACCACCGACATCCCCCACACTAGAAACTAAAGCAATACAAACTGTAATAGCAGCACAAACATCCAGTCAGTCAATTACATCTGCAGAACCCTCAACATGCCGTGTGAGAGACACAATTAAAGGCGACATGCAAAATTGCAGGCGTTGTATAATGGAACATTGTATAATGTTCAACAGCCATGTTACAGGTATTGATTGCAATACTCCGTTATCAGATGTCGGGATGACAGGTACACCCACATGTTGAACCAAATACTCTACCTGTCACACACAATCCACGGGGGACATGAATCCAAACTATACTTGTCTCCATGCATAGCAGTTGCAGTTACCCATAACAAAACACAATACAGACCGTCTCCCCGAAGGTAGGGCAAATAGGCAACGCCCAAGTGGAGAATCCAATTATACCCCACTGTCGCCATGTAATTGGCGAATGGAGTAGCTGCACAGCTGATATGCAAGTAATTAGTCACTCAGGGACACCAATTGGCGGGAAGAATCCACATGTTTCAGGTATCGACGTATATAAGGGTGACTTGCCAGACATTCAAACCGTATGCTCATACCGAAAAACAGTTGAAACACTGTGAGAGAGATAGAAACGAAATGCTGTAACAACGACAAGGTATGTAGAATGCCCAATATGTAAGGTTATGTATAGCATGATATGTATTAATTAGTTTTACTGTATGTATAGCCTGGTTTGCATTAATTAAACGTGTCCGCAATGCATAAAGTGGGGAAAGGTATTTATGTAGTGATGTCTTGCTGAGCATACTAACGCTTGAAGAATCTGTGCGTCCAGCAGTGGGACACAAGGTACATAGCACAGACACCAGAAGGGATGCTACATGAGGCCATTAAACAGAACAATGCCATACAACCCACCATCAGTGGTAGGGTATGTCCAACAAGGACGTGCTATAGCAGGGGATAGTATATGTTGATCTACTGTCACAGCACGCATGTGTATGGGCAAATAACGTTAGTGACATATGTAAGGTGGTCCCACTGAGCAAGTATGCTTTGCATTATGGGATACTATGTGAAATATGTGTAATGTATAGTATTATAGGTAGATATGACAGATATTCAACACAGCATAACAGGCATATCATGCATACCACAGGTATCGTCTATTGGTATGTACAATGACAGGATACATATGGCCTGTAGGTATGGGACATAGTAATAGCATGATAGCTAATCTAAATGGAAGAGCTACCATGTAACCATGCACGAAGGACAAGTAATAGCTGCACAGGTGCATAGTGGGGTACTATGCAATCTGTCAAGTCCAAGTGTAAGCACAACTACAGTGTTCACACTAGTGGCACCTCTCCAGGGTAGTGCCCTGTGAAGAGCAGAGCCAGGTGTCACCTGCACCACTACACAGTACAGCCACTGCAGTGATCCCAGGCCTACATGTGTCTCCCAACCACCAAGGGAGGTATCACATGAACAGTGCTACTGAGTGTCCCTGCGTGATGTACAGAGGACTTATGTTCCACAGCATGGTGAGTGTCTGGTTTGGGAATGTAACCCAGAAGCACATCCCACTCATTGTGGCGTGTGTGCACATATCCATGAGCATGTTGCTCACAGTGGCCTCTGCTTATGTTGCGTATGAGGAGTATATCCATCAATAATGTTGTGGACATGGGCCCTGTCTGATCAGCAGAGGTCACCCCTGAGTATGTAGTATGCAAATGTGTACAGATGTGGTGTCCGTAGTGCAGCCGCATATTGAAACTGTCAGAGCTCAGTAAACGTCATGGCGTGTTAATGTTGTGGCATGTAAAGCTGTAGCTGTTGTGTAAGGTACACCCTAAATGGGTTGGTGTACCCTTGAATGTGTGTAGATGTCTTGTGTTCAGAGGTACAATGGGTGCCTATGTACCAGTTACACACCCAGTACAGATAGGTGTGGCCATGTAGGAGGATATCCACGCCACAGTGGCAATACGGTAACCACAGGAGTGGGTGCGACATATGTGTGTACTGCAAACATGTACAATGTGATATGTATGTAGGGGACTACCATCCATGTGATAGTCAGTGGGTGAATGGTGTAATGCAAAGGTGATGTGCATGCACCTTGTGTCATGCAGCCATGATAGTCATATTATGTATCTGTAACAGCGACATCCATATGGTTGGAGTCAGTATCAGCTGGTGGATCATTAATAGCGCTTGGTATGCAGGGGTTCTAATGCTAGGCAGGGAAAGTCCCCATGTGCCAGCCTGTTCCAAAGGGAAGCATATAGTTAACATGAAGGGCCCTATGACTGAGGACCTTGGTATGCCAAAGTACCTGACATGTAGTAGGTACTATGGTATGCCGGCCTCACTGTGTGTCCTGTCCATGAGCCACATAGCATAACATCTTGAGACACAGGGTACGATGTGCAGGTGGATGTGTATGTTGTCAATACCAGAATGGGGAATGGTGCTGAAAGGCAATGAGAGGACAATGTAGGATGTGTGGACTCCCGTACCATTAGCAACTGCCCTGGTAACTGTATGAAAGGAGTCTACCATGTGTAGTGGCCATGCTCTGGCCTTAACAAGCCCACCCCAGGTGGCAGCAGAGGATGGGAGACCAACAATGTCTCTGAGAATGACGTCCTTGATGATGTTCCCCATAGCCACGCAGAACAGTCCAGTCAGGTGTGTAGGACTATTGTCCCACTCGTGCAATGTGGTGCCACCTGTGTGTAGTGTGATAAATGCTGCTGTGTGCCATTCAGGGTCTACAATGTCTGAAACAAGGCTATTACTGAATATGGTGGCCTAGTGGTGAGACATGTAATTCGGAGGTTGGTGGACATCACAGCCTGGGACGTTGGAAGGTGACATGGGGCCAGTGTCCCAGGACACATAGAGTGTAGGTCAGTACTGTGTAGGTGTGACCACAGGGACACCACAATGTTCATGTATGGATTGCGGCCCTGTAGTGAGTGAGAGGGTGTACTGTCAGCATTGAATCCATCCTCCAGCATGTTGCCAACAATACCTGGGTCTGCAATGCTCCTGAGTGACTGTTGTATGTGACAGCAGATGTGGGTGTTGCCATTGAATACTGACATACCACCATAATGCCTGGTGGTACACCCCGGAATGTGTGGCAGTCATGTTTACATAGCTAGTCTTGGAGTATGTGATGAGGGCCCTGTGGCCCCACCATGGCTGACCAGTGAGCCACCCCACACATGGGAATGTATACCACTGTGCAACAGCCTACACCTGTTGTTGTACATCATATGTCCGTGGAACATGACCACCAGAGTGGCGTCTGTTATCTGGTGTGTACCATCATGGCTCTGTGTGGAATAGCATGATCCATGCAGTTGTGTACATGCTAATTAAGTGCACTGGGGTATGTGTCAGCATTTGTATGTGCATTGTCCATCTGCATGGGTGTCATGATGTTTACAACCGCTGTCAGCAGACGTCTGTAGTAGGTGTAGTAGTACACATGTACTGTGTATGCTGTGATGGGTGTGTTTCTGGGATGTGGCTAACAAGGTAGATTAGCATATGTTCGGAATCCACCAATGAGGGGATAACCCCAGGTGTGTAACACCAGTCACATGGTGGTAGTGTTCATGCCAAGGGTAATGTAGGTCTTGGAGGTGGTGTGTATGTGTTGATCCAGCAGAGTGGAGAGTATGACTCATGGATGTGTCGGTACATGAGTGGCTATCTCAGTGAAGTGTGTGGTAGTGTCAGTCACACATCAGTAGTAGCTGAGGCCCACTGTCCACTATACCACCATAGAAGGTATGTTACCCGTGGGGTATGATGTTGACTCTGTCGCTTGTTACAATGTGTATTACGGTCCTGGACACAGTTAGTTGCACGTGGAGCACCTCTGATACATTGTGCTAAGCAACTTGCCAGGATCTGTGCCAAACATAGTGGGATATGGGCACCCCTCAGCTGTGGGTGTGCCAGTCCAGGTATGTGCCTGGAAGGTATGGTCCTTCTATAACCTGTCATTGCAGGTGTGCTCTGCAGAGCCTACAGGCAGGTCCCAGTCACTGCAGAGATGTTGGAGTGGTGCATTATAAGGTGTGCCTTGCCTGCGTGCGTCACAGAGGAAGATGCAAGCAATGTGTCACATGACCCTATGTCGCGCATGCCAGTTACCGCCCTGCCGGTGACAGTTATTGGAAACTGTGCAGGACAGGCAGTATAGTAGCAGCAAGAGCCTAGCATGTGAGCTGTACTCCCAGGGACAACAGGTGCAAGTCATCTGTGCCACAGCATTGTGTTTGACCAGGACAGTCATAGCAGACAGATGCCACATGCCTGTGGAATGACAATAGGAGCATAGGCAACTGTTGCAGTGACACAGTTGGTCACTGTACAGTGGTATCGTGTCTGGACGAATGCAAAATGCTCCCCTGGGCTAGATCCACACCCTCAGGGCTATAAGACTGGTGAGCTATTGCATGTCCCTGCACACGTAATCTGTGAAGTGGCATCACAGGGCAGTCACACTAACATGGCGAATGACAGACATATCGTACCTGGTGAGGTGTGGCATGGGTGCATAGGTTATGTTGCAGAAGCAGTTACCCGACAGCAAGATGTAAGCGACTAACGCCTTGTGTAGCCTGCTGTGTGGAACTGTAGTGTGACACCCTACTGAGTCAGCTGTGACTGGTGTGTTGTGAATGTTACAACACACTACTTGGCTGTATGTGGTGGGCACACATGAGTCTGTGGGCTATAAGCTGGTGATGTTGTCTTCTATGATGGGGGCTACCTCTGGTGCCTACAGTGAGTATGGAGACGTACTGCACAGGTTGTCCTCGTAGGTGTGGCCAGTGGTGTAGATTATGTGAGGCTATGTGATGGGTGGGGTGTGTTGCGAATGTTACACATCCCCAAATGACTGTCAGGTGCAGTCAGGGTTGGCGACAGCATTACCCCCAGCCATAGCTGTCAGCCTCCTTTCTCCAAAATGAGAAACATTAGCCCTCATACAGTGTGACAAATGGGCAAAATGTGGAACACTTACAACTGGCTTACTAACAACTTCAACTAGGAAGGGCATATGATGGCTAAAATAGGCTGGTCTTACGTATAAAACAGATATTCCAATGAATTAATATGATTCTCATCTATCTAACCAAAAATTAGGAGATGATAGGGTGAACTTCCTGAACACAAAACCAAACAAGGTTCACTCTGGGGACCAAATCAGAGTATGAGACCCTGTAGCATACACAATGTCCAAAATAATCCAAAGAAACTGCTGAACTTAGAAGGTTACTTTAATAACGCTTGTGACCAACAAAATGCGTTTTCGGATATCTTCATCAGATAACAAACACAAAATCAATTACATACATCACAAGAACCACCCATCTTTTATACCCTACAAAATTGAATGATAGAATCCTGTTAATTATCAATCAAGTAATTTAAACAATCTGTAAAACTTGCCCTGAAAAAAATATATATTTCCTGAGCTCTTCAAAATGTTCTGTACAATATGTAAGGATATGTTGATAGTTGAATGTTAAACTGAATATTTCATGTTAAAAAATATATTTTATTATAAACATATTAAAAAACATTTTAAAAAACATTACAAAAATATAGTGTTATAAAATATGTGTATACAAGGGAATATAATAAAATCTGTGAACTTGTAATCAAAATACTGCCATCAAGTGGACAAAATAAGAATTAAAATTTATAATTTGGCAGCCCTTAATTTAAGAACTGGGGTTATTGAGAGCATTTCATTTAAGCCTGGCTCCTTAGTAGCTTCCAGAATAATTTGCCAATATAACTCTCTGTATTCAAGTTTTGTTTCCCACATGCCACCCCTGATTTCTTTTGGAACAATTTCTAATACAAAGAATCGGAAGACTGATTCCTTGCAAACCTGAGAATGCCTATACAAAGCATTGTTCATTTTATTTTTCTTCATTTCATAGTAATGTTCATATATTCTCGATTTAAGTTTTCTTTCAGTTTTTCCCACATAAAACGAAAAACAGGAGTGGCATGTGGCGAGATAAACTACCCCTGTCGTATTGCAATTGGCAAATTTGGATGATGTTATAGTTTTGTTTCTACTCGGAATAATAATGTTAACTCCAGTGTGTATGTATTGGCATTGGGAACATGATCCACATTTGTATGTTCCTGTTCTGTGTGACTCACTATCACACCCCTTGCTGCCCCCAAATTCAAAGATGTTTTTTAGATTCATGTCTCTTCTGTATATAAAATTCAAAGGTTGATTTTTTATAAGTTCAAGGTCAGTGAAATTTCTAAACTTTTCCCACTCTTTGGTAATAATGTTTTTTAATAATACTGTATCACCTGTGTAGTCCATTATATATGCTTTAGAAAAATTCTTGGTTTCACTTGGGGGTGTATTAGTATGTGGAAAATCTTGTCCCAATATAGGGGCAAATCTCTCCTTTCTGCCCTCTATTACCACATTGTAAATTTCTTTTATTAAATAATTGGGGTATCCCCTGTCCTTGAACATGTTCATAACAAATTGACTGTCAGAATAAAAATCACTTTCATCAGAAGTCATCCTGCTTGTCCTTATGAGTTGTCCCTTTAGTATGTTCCTTTTCTGACTGAAGGGATGCCCACTAGAAAAATGCAGGTATGAATTTGAAAAAGTAGGTTTTCTATAAACCTTAGAAACAAAATGGTCATTGCTTTTTGTTAATAAAACATCTAAATAAATGCATTCATCCATATTAATTGTATATGTAAAATCTAAAAAATTGGTAGTACTTTTAATATATTGTAAAAATTCATAAAATCTGTCAATAGTATCCGTCCAAAAAATCACTATATCATCTAAAAAGCGTTTGTATAACACCCAACAGTTCGCAAATTCACATTCATTAATGAATAAAATTTCCCACCATGATAAAATAATATTTGCATATGTGGGGGAACACTTAGCCCCCATAGCCACTCCTTTTTCTTGTCTGAAAAATTCACCTTGATAAAACATGAAATTATTCTTTAAAACTATTTCCATTAAAATAAGACATGTTTTAAAAATGTCTGGCGTTATGCATCTGTGGTATATCATGCTTTCCTCTAGCCATAATAATCCGACATCATGGGGTATGGATCCAAACAGATCAACAATATCCAAAGTAATAAAAATTATTTGGTTGCAAAACATTTGTTTTTTAACTTGTCTTAAAAAATCCCATGAATCTTTCAAGGTATTTATTCCACAGTATGATAAATCTTTTAATTTTGTGTCAATAAATTTTGCTAAAGGAGTGGTAATAGAACCTTCTGAGGCAACAATTAATCTTAATGGTGGATCATCCTGGTTCTTATGTACCTTTGGGATACCAAATACAGATGGAACTCTTGGATTCTGAGTGGAAAGAAAGTGATAGGTATCCAAATCAATGGTACCCTCGAATAATAAATCATTAAGGATCACATTAATCTTAGCTTTGGAGATGTTAACCTCATTGATAGAAGCTTTAGTATAATTATACGTGTTATACAGACTTTCCTTCATCCTGGATTCATATGAAATGGCATCCATTAAAACTACACCTCCCCCTTTGTCAGGTTGCATAATTCTTAGGTTCTTATTTCTCTTCAAACTGTCTAGTAAAATAAGTTGTTCTTTGGTTAAATTGGAAAAACGTGGTGGCACCTCACTGAATTCCTTATTTCACTTTCCATAGCTTTCTCAAAATTTCTTAACTGGGGGTGTAGTGGGGGGTTGAAAACACTTTTCTTTTTTAGTTCTGTTTGAATGGTACTATTAACATTCACCTTGCCATCAAATATTAGACTTAAATTTTGTTTCCTTAAAAACAATTTTAGGTCAACTATAGCTCTAGGTATGCTGACCTTTCTAATAGGAATAAACTTAAAACCTTTTATAAATAATTCAAAAAATTCCTTGGTAACTTCAACAGAACTATAGTTGAAAATTTTATATTGGTTCAGCTCAAAAATATGTCCATCTTGTTTCATTACATCCACCCCCCCATTTAGTTCCTGTAGTTCCCCCTGTGTGGATACAGTGGGTATTGATAGCGTACCACTGTCCTGTTCCGTAATCGATCCGACCTCCTCAGAGGGGGAATATATTCTAAAGGGATGTCACTAGTACTATCAACTTCGTTAGGGTTGTTAAAATCACCATCATTTTCTACCCCCACATTGTCATTATCTGAAATAACACCCTCGTCTTCCCTTCTGTAGGTGTTGTATAATTTAGGTTTAGGATATGCTGTCCCTGTATTATAAGCTTTAATATCCCTCTCAAACTTGAGGGCTTTTCTTTTCATGTTAATGACACATTCTTTTTCTATATTGTTAAAAATACTATTATACACAATTTTCTCTGCTTGGACTGAAAACATAAGGTCGCTAGTAATGTTAGAATTAACTTTATTAATTTTAGTGATAAGATGAGATCTTATCCTAACATTTTCTGCTATAATGGCTCTGACAATGTCCAGGCCACATTTGTCAAAGATGTTAATGAGCTCTTTGTGAAAAGTAGAACCCTCCTCCACCCTATTTGGGTATTTGACAATACATAAACCTTTGGGGACTATTCCCCTGTCAATACATTTTTTTAAATAAACATTGTCACAGCCTAACCTTTCAAATTTATCTAAATAGAAATATAGTAAGTCCAGACTGTCCTTATAACAAGGATTTTCTGCTTTGTTCTCCTCTGAATGTATGTCCGGTGAATGCATAACAAATTCCTTTTCTAAAAATGATTTTAGATCAACTGCTGTAGTACATATGGGAAAGTCACCTTGTATGCGTGGTGAGCGCCGCTCACGCTGTCCTTTCGGTTCATTGTGAAGCTGCGATCGTCCCTGTGTAGGTACTTCATTAGTATTAGGTCCAGTTCTTAATAGTAAGGGGAATTCGTCGAAATCGTTGATACTGGGTGGCAAAACAGGTCGTACTGCTGTCTCGGCGTTGTAGCGTTCCTTTGAAACAGGAAGTGCTCTATCCATTTGAACTCTGGAGGGAGGGACTTCCCTCAAATGGTTTGATTGACAATTCGGTGAATGTAAAGGTTGTGTAGCTAACGCTACTATAGAAGAACAAACCGGAGTTAACAATTCTATCAGTTGGGAAAGTTGTCCGATTACTTTCCTCAGTTCTCCTTTCTCATTGAGAACTGATTCGTTTTGGGTCTCTGCTCCTGGTGCCTCCGCCATCTCCGAAACTTTACTGTAACCAAAAATTAGGAGATGATAGGGTGAACTTCCTGAACACAAAACCAAACAAGGTTCACTCTGGGGACCAAATCAGAGTATGAGACCCTGTAGCATACACAATGTCCAAAATAATCCAAAGAAACTGCTGAACTTAGAAGGTTACTTTAATAACGCTTGTGACCAACAAAATGCGTTTTCGGATATCTTCATCAGATAACAAACACAAAATCAATTACATACATCACAAGAACCACCCATCTTTTATACCCTACAAAATTGAATGATAGAATCCTGTTAATTATCAATCAAGTAATTTAAACAATCTGTAAAACTTGCCCTGAAAAAAATATATATTTCCATAGCTCTTCAAAATGTTCTGTACAATATGTAAGGATATGTTGATAGTTGAATGTTAAACTGAATATTTCATGTTAAAAAATATATTTTATATATATTTATATATAAAAATGATGGTGATTTTAACAACCCTAACGAAGTTGATAGTACTAGTGACATCCCTTTAGAATATATTCCCCCTCTGAGGAGGTCGGATCGATTACGGAACAGGACAGTGGTACGCTATCAATACCCACTGTATCCACACAGGGGGAACTACAGGAACTAAATGGGGGGGTGGATGTAATGAAACAAGATGGACATATTTTTGAGCTGAACCAATATAAAATTTTCAACTATAGTTCTGTTGAAGTTACCAAGGAATTTTTTGAATTATTTATAAAAGGTTTTAAGTTTATTCCTATTAGAAAGGTCAGCATACCTAGAGCTATAGTTGACCTAAAATTGTTTTTAAGGAAACAAAATTTAAGTCTAATATTTGATGGCAAGGTGAATGTTAATAGTACCATTCAAACAGAACTAAAAAAGAAAAGTGTTTTCAACCCCCCACTACACCCCCAGTTAAGAAATTTTGAGAAAGCTATGGAAAGTGAAATAAGGAATTCAGTGAGGTGCCACCACGTTTTTTCCAATTTAACCAAAGAACAACTTATTTTACTAGACAGTTTGAAGAGAAATAAGAACCTAAGAATTATGCAACCTGACAAAGGGGGAGGTGTAGTTTTAATGGATGCCATTTCATATGAATCCAGGATGAAGGAAAGTCTGTATAACACTTATAATTATACTAAAGCTTCTATCAATGAGGTTAACATCTCCAAAGCTAAGATTAATGTGATCCTTAATGATTTATTATTCGAGGGTACCATTGATTTGGATACCTATCACTTTCTTTCCACTCAGAATCCAAGAGTTCCATCTGTATTTGGTATCCCAAAGGTACATAAGAACCAGGATGATCCACCATTAAGATTAATTGTTGCCTCAGAAGGTTCTATTACCACTCCTTTAGCAAAATTTATTGACACAAAATTAAAAGATTTATCATACTGTGGAATAAATACCTTGAAAGATTCATGGGATTTTTTAAGACAAGTTAAAAACAAATGTTTTGCAACCAAATAATTTTTATTACTTTGGATATTGTTGATCTGTTTGGATCCATACCCCATGATGTCGGATTATTATGGCTAGAGGAAAGCATGATATACCACAGATGCATAACGCCAGACATTTTTAAAACATGTCTTATTTTAATGGAAATAGTTTTAAAGAATAATTTCATGTTTTATCAAGGTGAATTTTTCAGACAAGAAAAAGGAGTGGCTATGGGGGCTAAGTGTTCCCCCACATATGCAAATATTATTTTATCATGGTGGGAAATTTTATTCATTAATGAATGTGAATTTGCGAACTGTTGGGTGTTATACAAACGCTTTTAGATGATATAGTGATTTTTTGGACGGATACTATTGACAGATTTTATGAATTTTACAATATATTAAAAGTACTACCAATTTTTAGATTTTACATATACAATTAATATGGATGAATGCATTTATTTAGATGTTTTATTAACAAAAGCAATGACCATTTTGTTTCTAAGGTTTATAGAAAACCTACTTTTTCAAATTCATACCTGCATTTTCTAGTGGGCATCCCTTCAGTCAGAAAAGGAACATACTAAAGGGACAACTCATAAGGACAAGCAGGATGACTTCTGATGAAAGTGATTTTTATTCTGACAGTCAATTTGTTATGAACATGTTCAAGGACAGGGGATACCCCAATTATTTAATAAAAGAAATTTACAATGTGGTAATAGAGGGCAGAAAGGAGAGATTTGCCCCTATATTGGGACAAGATTTTCCACATACTAATACACCCCCAAGTGAAACCAAGAATTTTTCTAAAGCATATATAATGGACTACACAGGTGATACAGTATTATTAAAAAACATTATTACCAAAGAGTGGGAAAAGTTTAGAAATTTCACTGACCTTGAACTTATAAAAAATCAACCTTTGAATTTTATATACAGAAGAGACATGAATCTAAAAAACATCTTTGAATTTGGGGGCAGCAAGGGGTGTGATAGTGAGTCACACAGAACAGGAACATACAAATGTGGATCATGTTCCCAATGCCAATACATACACACTGGAGTTAACATTATTATTCCGAGTAGAAACAAAACTATAACATCATCCAAATTTGCCAATTGCAATACAGGGTAGTTTATCTCGCCACATGCCACTCCTGTTTTTCGTTTATGTGGGAAAAACTGAAAGAAAACTTAAATCGAGAATATATGAACATTACTATGAAATGAAGAAAAATAAAATGAACAATGCTTTGTATAGGCATTCTCAGGTTTGCAAGGAATCAGTCTTCCGATTCTTTGTATTAGAAATTGTTCCAAAAGAAATCAGGGGTGGCATGTGGGAAACAAAACTTGAATACAGAGAGTTATATTGGCAAATTATTCTGGAAGCTACTAAGGAGCCAGGCTTAAATGAAATGCTCTCAATAACCCCAGTTCTTAAATTAAGGGCTGCCAAATTATAAATTTTAATTCTTATTTTGTCCACTTGATGGCAGTATTTTGATTACAAGTTCACAGATTTTATTATATTCCCTTGTATACACATATTTTATAACACTATATTTTTGTAATGTTTTTTAAAATGTTTTTTAATATGTTTATAATAAAATATTTTTTAACATGAAATATTCAGTTTAACATTCAACTATCAACATATCCTTACATATTGTACAGAACATTTTGAAGAGCTATGGAAATATATATTTTTTTCAGGGCAAGTTTTACAGATTGTTTAAATTACTTGATTGATAATTAACAGGATTCTATCATTCAATTTTGTAGGGTATAAAAGATGGGTGGTTCTTGTGATGTATGTAATTGATTTTGTGTTTGTTATCTGATGAAGATATCCGAAAACGCATTTTGTTGGTCACAAGCGTTATTAAAGTAACCTTCTAAGTTCAGCAGTTTCTTTGGATTATTTTGGACATTGTGTATGCTACAGGGTCTCATACTCTGATTTGGTCCCCAGAGTGAACCTTGTTTGATTCTCATCTATCTAGCCATGGCTAGCAGGTAAACTATGTACAACAATGAATGTGTGACGTACCCTTCCAATGTGGAACCTCTAGGAACATGCACCTTTTAGAACCCCAAATGAGGTACATTCCCTGTAATGAGGTACACCTGAGAGCTATGGGCCCAGCAAGGCTGCAGACATACATCCCCCACAGGCTGTAGTTCTGTATGTTGGGAACTGAGCATTGAATGTGTACATGAGACAATTGCTCTATTGCCACATGTATGACATATCCCTCATTTAGACAGGCAGTAGCACTGGTATGTGACAGTTGGACATGCCTGCATATACAGCCATGTCCCACAGGACATGTGCGTTATGTGTGTATAACAGCTGTTGTACTTTAAGCAGGCTGGGAAGTGTAGGACAGCCAGTGTACCTGTGGGAAATGGTGTGTAATGGGCGCTATAGCAATCAGTAGCTCATGACATGCTCACATGTTCTGAACAAGTGCCTAGCATGACCATACAATACAGATAGGGTGCTGGATAATATCAACCCACAAGAGGTGATGACAGACATTTAGGGTGGCACCGCACTATGACCCTGCTGAGTATGGTGTGCATGTCCATGAACCATTAGCACTGTAGATGTTAGCAGTACAGATGTACAAGATAGCACGAATACTTGATTGCAAATACCTTTGCATGTCACAGGTGTGTTCCACCAGTGGCCTGTTGACAGACCCACAACTACAAAAGGTGCAAGAGTGACATGTGCACAGCACATCTGTGCCAGATACAGTAGAACAGGTTTAATGTGTTGTACCCCACCCTCATTGTAGCCCATACCACACAGACAAATGTTAGGCATCTGTGTATGTAAGGCTGTGAATGACCTATCAGTTAGCTGTGTCAGTGTTGTGAACAACATACAGAATGGGCTGTGTGGGTGAGGTGTGTCACATATGTGCACAGTCTGATGGATGATACCAGCAGTGTCACCGCTAGGTGAACATCCCTGTACCCATAAACTGCTACCTAGGCTGTGGTCAACATTATGGACGCTGTGTAAGGGATGGTGCTGTGCAGTGCACCCCCGACATGGTGACATCTCCAGGCCCCTTAGGTAATCATCTGAGGTACCCATGTCATGTCAGGGTGCCATCCATGAGCATGGAGATCACTGGCCAGGCATATACAGCACTGTGGTGACCAATATTGGATCACATACCACCTGTAAGGGGTAATGGCTATGCATGGATGTGCGATAACAGCCTTCACAATCCACAACACCACTATGCAGCATGCCGTCTACCTTGCAGAAGGACATTTGCTACACCATGTTGATGGACATGCTACATGTCCATATCCTGATCTATATGACATATGTCATGGACAGCCACCGTCCTAATACTAGGATCGCCACAGGCTGGACAGATCCCTGTGCCATATATGTGACATACTCCCGCCATACCATGCAATCCTGTCCATCAAAGCTGCAGATGTCATCCCAGTCATACATGGTGTGATGGCCGCACGGTAGATGTACTATCGACTGAATGGATCAGTAATGTGGCACTGATGCAGCTTGCGGTGGCACAATGGCCATCTGTAACAGCATGGAAACCATGCCCGCACATGCTATGGTTGATGACCATCCCTGCGAATGTTGTCTGACTATCCATGGTCCCATGTCTATCACATGTGTAATGCAGGCGATCCGTGTCAGGATGTTGAACAGTTGTACAGTGCTGTGTAGATGTATATGGCAAAACACATGCATGTACAGGTGTCCATGCGTATGTGTGCATTGTCACTGCTCAAGTCCATTCCGGCTGTATCTGTGTTGATATGTGACATATACACAGCATCCAGGTCAACAGTAGTACTGTGGACACATCGAGGCATGTGCAGATAGGTAAGAACACAAGTGCAGGCAAATAGACATGCCCACAGCAAGACAGCATTTACATGGAGTATGAACACTGTAATGAGGCGACACACATATATGGTGATGATATCCAATGCATAATGGGTGTGACATGTGTGACACAAACACGTCAGTCATGTCAGTGTCATGGTGCTTTGCAAAGATAACTGTGCAGATGCAGTAGATGTCATAGAAATGTATGTGCAGCAGTATCTCTGTATATCTCTGAAACTGTGACCTGTCACCATCATTATGTTTTACAGATAATGCCCCATACACGCCTCCCAGCATACACCCGCCAGGAGGATGATGTCCTCATCCCACAGCTCCATGACAACTATGACTTGTTGTTCAGCCATGTGCCACAGCATGCCCAGCAGCAGGATGACCTGTGGCAGGATCTACACAGGAGGATGAATGATGTGGGTGGCCATAACCGCACCTACCAGCAAGTGCGCAGACACTGCATGGACCTGATACGACATGCAAAACAGGGTGCCACTGCAATCGCCAGGGAACAAGGTGGAACAGGTGGTGGGCCACCAACCCAGCCTCCACTTACACACACTGAGGAGCTACTGGCCAGTCTGGGGACACCCAGGGAACAGCATCCAGAAACACTAGCTGCCATCGTGGAGGTGGGTGTCTCCCAACCAATGAGCCTGGAGTTGCCTGGTAAGTCAGTAATGCACATATGGCTATTATATCCCATGTAGTTGCATGTGTCACTGTACATAATGTAAAGTAACAACATATGCCAGGTATGTGGAGACACATGCTGCATAGTACAGTATGCTACATTGTGTATGCACACATGTGCATACTATATGCTATTACACAGGTGAATGTGTGCACATGCACAGTGCAACCTGTGGCTGTCATACAGTCATGGATAATGTTCATACCGGTGTGTCACCCCTATACAGGCACCTCTGGCATGCAGCACAGACATGGGTCTGTTGCAGGTGCGACTGTCATCAGTATCAGGCATGTTACAGTGTAGATCTATTTGCCATGTGGCCAGTTAACACTTGCACACCTGATGTTTGTTCCAGTCACGATATGCAGGTCGCACCACCATGCATTCACACATGCCACCTATGTGCAATATATGCAAACGTAATGATACACAGACTTGAAACCACAGTACATGTCATTGTGACATGTGTGGTCAGCTGTGCATACAATGGTGGAGGTGTTCTACAATGGAGGCATATGTAGTATGCATTGGAACAACATGTGTGGTATGCACACAGTACTACACAGTGAGCTGTGATATGGGCAGCCCACATGTGTCACCATTGTGTCATATGCCCCTGCATCAGGTGCACACACTGTGATGTGCCACCTGACATGTCCCAGACATGTAGTGTCCTGTCTGCAATATTGTCACACTATCACATGACCTATACCCCACATACCAAGCATACAACGCGTTGTCTGCATAGACCTGTGGAATGTGACATATCTGACATGTATGGGTGTATATCATATGGGACCACACAGACATGTAGAGAAGATGCCCATCACACACAATTGGCCACCACATGTGCACACATGGCCATGGGGGATGGCCAGAGACATGTAGCCACACAGTACATGGGATGTGTATACACCCTGTTGCACATTGTCCACACATGGTCCAAGCCATAGTTGACCGATTATACAGTTGATGTGGTACAGTGGACAACCTAAAAGCCTGTGCACAGCTACTGGAGGTGTCACTGAAGTCTACCATATACGATCTGTCGAACATCACGACTGTGTTGCAGTTATGGCTATGCAATGTGTACACATTATGCATTCTACAGCAACATACATGCCTCATGTTGCCATACAATGGCACAGTGTCTGTACTTCACACTGTATAGCAATGTAGATGGCTCACACTACCCTCCCGTGCTCATGCACATTTGCTAAACATGCATTCTATCTGTAGGGCATACACACAGCACTGCAATGTGAAGCCCATTATGATGCAGTACATGTGTCAGGACACCATTGTGTCAAACATGTATGCATGTTAATGCACATGTCAGCAAATTACATGTCAAGGTCACGTCAGACGTGTACTGTTATCCTGTTCTGGCCCACATGGTGTATCATGGAGATGCATGCATACTACCATGATTGTGTGAACTGCATGGCTACTGATATGACACCTGCTTGCTGTAGTGTGCACCCAAGGGAGGTATGCTTACTAACACGATTAATGTCTGAGCTGCATGCTCTCTGCTCTATCGCAGGCATGCTGCATGCCATCTGACAAATCACATGCATGGTGTGTCTGTGTGTGTGTGTGTCTGTGTGTGTGTCTGCATGTGTGTGTGTGTGTGTGTGTGTGTGTGTGTGTGTGTGTGTGTGTGTGTGTGTGTGTGTGTGTGTCTATGTGTGTGTCTGTGTGTGCCTGTGTGTGTCTGTGTGTCTCTGTGTGTGTCTGTGTGTGTGTGTCTGTGTGTGTGTCTGTGTCTATTGCACTTTACAGTATTTCTTTGCATTCACAGGTGATGTAGGTGTGTTACCCTCCTGCGGTCCATCTGATGTTAGTGTCCCCACAGATACTAGCGGTGATGAACATATGCATGAGGTACAGGCAGGGTTGTCAGGGGCTGAATCTGTGCCAATGGTTACCATCCCAGCTATGTCCTCCTCTTCCCCACACACAGTTCTGCTGCCAACACATACCGCATCACCGGTGGCCATAGAGGAAGGACAGTCAGCATCTGTTGGCGTGGAACAGGAACGTGTGGTGGCTACAGAAGGTGTGTCTACACACCATGGTGTCATTGTAATGACTGCAGATGTGCCAAACAGGCATGTGGCCGGTACTGCTCGTAGGAGGACCTCTGGCAGACATGCACCTGCAGGACAGAGCGCAGCAGCTGGTATCACCAGACGCATGTTCCAGACTGTAATGGCGGCACAGGCACATGCTTAACGGCAGAACAGAGAAGGGCAGAGGCTGCAGAGGGCTGCTATCCATACGCTAAATGACAACATCCAGGCATTGGCAAATGCTCAACAGCAGATTGCTAATGTTCTGGATAGGCGACTAGGTGAAATGGTTGGTATCTTTGACCTAGGCATGCCAATCGGCGAGCGGGAGCTGTCTGTGCTGGAACACCTGGTAGGAGTGAGGCGTAGGCCATGTGGACGTAGGCCAGCAACACCACCTAGTGTAGGTCGACTTGACCGTGCCACCTCACATGCCCGCTCCCATAGTGCCGGTAGCAGTAGCAGTGCAGCTGCTGCTGCGCTGTCAACACCAGGACACAGCAGGCCACGTGGACGTGGCCCTGGACGGTCTCAGCGGAGACACATTTCCAGCGGACATGTGTCGTCGGACAGTAGCCACTCTGTACCTTCACCTGGTAGTGCCAGTGCAACCCCAGGCAGGCACAGGTCACGTGGCCATGGACGGACACAGTGAGCTGTACAACCTGCACTGTACAATCTGGGGCTGTCAATTATACCCCGTGTAGGCATCACAAATGGCAGAACTGTGTACACACGTACACACACACAGCAAACCAACTGTAGGGCTCCACAACATCCACATGCATTCTGCACAGATATGTCCAGTCAACTCACTGGCCCTTACACACACACATGATGTTATCCATTGGTGCAGCCTATGCCTCTGGCAAACATATCACCCTGTGCATATGATGAAGCCTGTGCCGCATCCCTGTCATCCACACCATCGGTGCAGGGTTATGCACAAATATTCTGATGCACAGGGTGAACAGAATAGTGAGAGGTGTATGTAATACCTGTGTATGCATAGTGAAGGATGTGTATGTTGCAGTGGTTGTGTGCAGCCTATGCCCCTGGCAAACATATCACCCTGTGCACATGATGAAGCCTGTGCCGCATCCCTGTCATCCACACCATTGGTGCAGGGTTATGCACAAATATTCTGATGCACAGGGTGAACAGCATAGTGAGAGGTGTGTATGCATAGTGAGGGATGTGTATGTTGCAGTGGTTGTGCGTGAATTTTGAGTTGTGTATGTGACATAGGTTGTGTACTGTCAACATGCACCAGTCACACCATGTAGTGCAGGTGCAGCATGCATTGTGATGTGTTCACGGTATGTGTCTCGGTTACATCTGTAGCAGCATGTTAGTTGTGATACCCTGGTTCCCTCCTATGGTGTACTTGCATGTGCCTACAGGTAGCAGTGTTTGCAGTCCCCCACGTGTAACTGTGGAGTACACACAGGCACGTCTGGCAATATCAGCATGCTACATGTACCCTCATCCTGACTGTTGGACACACAAACATGACACAGATGTCTGCACATATACTGCATCTGACGCATGTGATCGGTGCCACAGGCTACACTGGACAGAGACATGACATACATAGTAGGACACATTACAGGTATGGTGACATGGTGCAGGGGTTGTACACAGCGGCCTGGCCAATGATGATGTGAGGTGTCACTTGGTAGCTGGAGGCCACACTGTGCAGCAGTAGGACCTGTAACAGAACGTGAACATGGCCGCAGTCACGGGGTGTACACCACTATAACGCACACCCCATAGTGTGCAGCTGGGGACCCTTGTCTGTGTGGTCATCACCCTCACAGTACTATGCACCCACACGAAGTGTCACAGAGAAGGGACATGCACAGGTAGCCAGTATGGCTGAGACCTATGGCATCAACAGGGTTGTGCAATGCATCACCATTACGGGTTAGTCAACACGTGGGGCCAGTGATAATTTCCCACCGTATATCAGCATACACACTCACACCAAGCACCAGACATACGTACAGACACACACACACTGTGGTGACCACACATGTGTATACAGACAGCCGATGTGTGTGATGCACATCACCGGCGAACGTCATGCTTCCCACACTGACGTATGTACAGTTCTCTACAATGGTGTACAGGGATGTGTAGCAACTGGGACATATTCCCCGTGATATGTGGCATCCCTGGTTACACATTCGGACACACATGGCAGTGCTGGGAATGATACACCAGCCATATGATGACACGTTTGCTGGACATGCAGCGGTATTGATTGCATTATGTGTACCAACGCTATATCTGGCAAATGTGCTGCTATATACACACAGGAGGTTGTAGGTGTTACAGGTGCCATATGACATATAGTTGTTAACACCTGACCGCTGTGTATGCATTATGTCAGCACCGTCACGTAACAGTGACATAACGTACAGTTAGCACATGGCATGATAGGATGGTGTGTGACACAACTGTGAGCCACCCCCTGCACACATACATCTAGACAGGTGGCTCACCACGGTATGTACACACATCCCTCCATACGTGCTGTTTGTATGTCACCATATACAGATGTCAATGATGGGTCTGCATTGCGTCTGCATGTCGAAGGTAGGTGCAACTATGTTACGGACATCGGCCACTGCACATGCATGTTTGCTGCATGCACAGTACAGATGTCACATGTGTCTCCTGTTGCCATGTTTGTATGCATTGCTATTGTTGGACATGTGTGTTGACATACATAACACATGGACTGCGGTATGATTTCACTTGTGTCACAGACGACCAGTACAAGGGTATGTGTCCCGGTCAACACTGCTACCCCCTGTAGTGTGAGCATTCAACAGACATGGACCCACCTTCAATTCGCATGTGTAGCATTGATTAGGCCAGTGTTATGCACGAGGTACATCAAAGGCCATGTATGTATGTGTTGTGTGTGCAGTCCATGCACACATCCACACAATCACATGTGTGATGTACCCAGACGTGTGTTCATTGGTGCACAGCAACAGTCAGGTGCCACAGCTGTGTAAGGGCCATGGTATATCTTGAGCCGACCTGTTCATGTAATATTGGTATCATTGCAATGCATAACACCTGTTGGATCCCTGCTGGTACGTGTGTACTCTGCACAGATGGTGTACACCACTGTACAACCCAGTGGTCATGTGTCACATGGTGTTGTGGGACCGTAAGGCTGTGTAGTGCTGCACCAACGACATGGTGCTGACTTGACAGCTACAGTGTACACTGCAGTGTGTACGTGTGTGACCTGCACCTGTGACAGCTGTGATGGCAGCTATGTGTGTACAGGTCACTGCATGTGTGACCGCCCTGTGCGTGAGGGCAGTTATACCTTACTGTGCCCTTCTGTGTGTACACTCCATCTGCATGCAAGATTGCCCTTTGCAACTGCTAAGTGTGTGAGCATGCCCAGTACGCCATTGTGTAGATGGACACACAGTACATTCCACACTGCGCCCCTCCATGATTAGACTCTGTGTGCATGCAAGATGGCCCTTTGCAACAGCTAAGTGTGTGAGCATGCCCAGTATGCCGTTGTGTAGATGGACACACAGTACATTCCACACTGCGCCCCTCCGTGATTAGACTCTGTGTGCATGCAAGATGGCCCTTTGCAACAGCTGTGTGAGCATGCCCAGTATGCCATTGTGTAGATGGACACACATTACATTCCACACTGCGCCCCTCCATGATTAGACTCCGTGTGCATGCAAGATGGCCCTTTGCAACAGCTAAGTGTGTGAGCATGCCCAGTATGCCATTGTGTAGATGGACACACAGTACATTCCAAACAGACATGTGATACTAAGCGTGTGGGCATGGCCATTGACATCCTGTATAGCCATGGTGGTCATCCAGGCACCAGATGTCCAATTTCAATGTCACGATGGATGCCTACATTGAACACAGTTGTTGCTCTCTCGAAGGGTGTACTGTCTGTGGCGCATCCCATATCTATTCAGTGTTTGTTGTGCTCCATAGATATTTAGTTGGCCCGTTGACAACACTGGCACGTTTGTGTACGTCTACCTTGGGACGGTAATATGCTTTCAGACCGCTCACTCTCTAAACATTCCCTGTTGGCATCTTTGCCTTTGCGGATGATGTCACCCACCTAGAACTATGCCTCTGGAAGTGCTGTGTTCAGTAATCCCGGTAGTGCGTTCTGTAAATGCGTAATGTTGTAGTGCATTAGAGTAGGTAGGTGTATGTTCAACTCCCGGCCCTTCCAGGTGTGTGTGTGTTTCCTGCTGCCTGGGGACACAGTAATGCTTTTAGATGCCTCACAACACATACATTCCCTATCGGCATCTTTGTCTTTGCGGATGATGTCACCCACCTAGAAGTATGCCTCTGAGAGTGCTGTGTTCAGTAATCTTGGTAGTGTGTTCTGTAAATGCGTAATGCTGTAGTGTGTTAGAGTAGGTAGGTGTGTGTTCAACTCCTGGCCCTTCTAAGTGTGTGTGTGCGTGTGTTTCCAGCTGCCTGGGGGCACAGTAATGCTTTTAGATGCCTCACAACACATATATTCCCTATTGGCGTGTTTGCCTTTGCGGATGATGTCACCCACCTAGAAGTATGCCTCTGAGAGTGCTGTGTTCAGTAATCTCGGTAGTGCGTTCTGTAAATGCGTAATGCTGAAGTGTGTTAGAGTAGGTAGGTGTGTGTTCAACTCCCGGCCCTTCCAAGTGTGTGTGCATGTGTTCCAAGCTGCCTGGGGACACAGTAATGCTTTTAGATGCCTCACAACACATACATTCCCTATCGGTGTCTTTGCCTTTGCGGATGATCTCACCCACCTAGAGGTATGCCTCTGAGAGTGCTGTGTTCAGTAATCTCAGTAGTGCGTTCTGTAAATGCGTAATGCTGTAGTGTGTTAGAGTAGGTAGGTGTGTGTTCAACTCCCGGCCCTTCCAAGTGTGTGTGTGTGCATGTGTTTCCAGCTGCCTGGGGACACAGTAATGCTTTTAGATGCCTCACAACACATACATTCCCTATCGGCGTCTTTGCCTTTGCCGATGATGTCACCCACCTAGAAGTATGCCTCTGAGAGTGCTGCATTCAGTAATCTTGGTAGCGCATTCTGTAAATGCGTAATGCTGTAGTGTGTTAGAGTAGGTAGGTGTGTGTTCAACTCCCGGCCCTTCCAAGTGTGTGTATGTGTGCGTGTATTTCCAGCTGCCTGGGGACACAATAATGCTTTTAGATGCCTCACAACACATACATTCCCTATCGCGTCTTTGCCTTTGCGGATGATGTCACCCACCTAGAAGTATGCCTCTGAGAGTGCTGTGTTCAGTAATCTTGGTAGCGCGTTCTGTAAATGCGTAATGCTGTAGTGTGTTAGAGTAGGTAGGTGTGTGTTCAACTCCCGGCCCTTCTAAGTGTGTGTGTGCATGTGTTTCCAGCTGCCTGTGGACACAGTAATGCTTTCAGATGCCTCACAACACATACATTCCCTATCGGCATCTTTGCCTTTGCGGATGATGTCACCCACCTAGAAGTATGCCTCTGGGAGTGCTGTGTTCAATAGTCTCATTAGCGAGTTCTGTAACTGCGTCATGCTGTAGTGTGATAGGGTAGTTAGGTGTAGGTTCGATTCCCAGGCCTGCCTGATGTGTTTGTGTGTGTGTGTGCATGCTCCCGTCCACCTGGGGACTCAGGTTATGCTTTTAGATGCTTCGCAATACAGATGTATCCTGCTGCCGTCTTTGTCTTTGCGGTTGTTGACATGCACCTAGTAGAATGCCTGTGTGCCTGCTGTGTTTAGTAGTCTCGGTAGAGTATTCTGTAAATGCGTCATGCTGTAGTGAGATAGGGTAGTCATGTGTAGGTTCAATTACCAGCCCTGCCACATGTGTATGTCTGTATCTCTCTCTCTCTCTCTCTCTCTATATATATATATATATATATATATATAAAATCTATTTTCTGCCCATAACCCTGCTCTTGCAAGGACAGCTGACTGTTTCATGTATCGCATATTTGCATAGCTTTCACATACCAATGGAGTATGTTGCAACTCCCAACATTGTCTATGCAACGTCCGTGTTACGGGTGGTGTTACACGCCCTTACAGGCGTTTGCTGTATATCTTGGCAGACATCTATCCTTGCTGTACTCTCACTGTACTTTCAGCGCCGGAGGCTTCATGTATCATGGCCTAGTTTTGATGTGTGTATGTCTATTTGTGCTGTGTGCATGGCTGTGGGTATGTCCCAGTATCATCATTTGTAAAGGTGACAGCCCTAAAGGTTCTTCATGTAGACTGCTGTGTCATTTGACATGTCAGCACATACCTGCGGACAGTACTGCACGTCCTACTGCAGCGCATTTCATACCTTCTGCGTTATCTTGCAGTCGATATTGCTGTTTCCTCACACATGTATCTGTTTCTGTTCATACCACTCCACCTCCTAGAGCAAGTTGCTGGACAAGGCCTTATCTGATAGTGGGACACATAGGGGCAGTAATGACATGTTGCTCTTACAAACGTAAATAGTTGACACAATAATCGGTTTTGCATTAGTATGGCTTTTCTGTCGGATTTGGTGTCTTACGCACATGTTTGTCATTATTTCATGTCTTCAGTTATCATGGAAGTGCCAGAATGTTACTGTTACATGGAACACACCAAACATATGAGGCATAACTCTGCACATTCATCGTAAATCTGTACAGTTGCGGAGTATGTGTCTGTAACAAAATATCACCTTTCTGACACCAATACACACACTGTATGGCGGCATCACAGGCCACATGCCATTACATTTATATTGCAGGACACACCCACCCAGACAGTTGTATTCCTCACACAGGCCAACAGCTGCTTATCCACACTAATTGGTCTATCATGTACCATATGTGTGCGCCGGTATTTGTGCTTTCCGTCAGTGGCAGAGCTCACGTACGTGTCTGGGGGACTGGACATTGTTACGGTGACACTGCATGACACCCTGAGGGACACATTACATTTGTGTCTATTAACCTTCCACACTGACATTCATAGGGCATACGTTGTCATTCACATTTGTCGGTGTACATGCGTGTGACTTGTACATGTTTTCTCATTTGTCCTGATGTCTTTCTTCTCACCTATCCACCTAGTATTACTAGTTCTGTACATGTATTTTGGACAGGTTACCTTCATACCCCTAACCTGTACACATTATGGGTAAACACCCTGACGTTTGACCTTGTTACATTTGTCATAGTGATGTGCCTTTCTGGTAAATTGCTGGCAAGGCATTACGGACTGTGAGGTAGATAATAGTGACTGACATTTCCATTACATGATTAGTAACACCCATAACATCCATATTCATGGGTATGCCAGTATTCACACAACGTTCTGACTTTGTCTGGGGTATATCTAATATAGTCCCTATTTGTATTTCATGTACTATGCCTTAGTGCAGCTGTGTTATTCTGACAGTTTGCCAGTTATGGGTACCATCTTGGTCATACGCATGTCCATCCATGATAATCGCCTACATGACACTGATATAGGGCCCTACATATTGCCAAAATGGTTTCTGCAATATCCAGTGGATGGTTTGCCCCATTATTGAGAATATAGGCGTGTGCTATACCCACATCACTCCCATGGGGAGGGCCTACGAAATCCCTGCCAAAAAACACCTGGGCCCATTTCTGCATACCCATGATTCCCATACCTGACAACCCTCTACAGTACCCATTACACATGTTTAATGCATGCGTTACTGAAGTGTGGAGACAATTATATGCACTCCCCACTCTCCGGATATCAGTTCGTACGTCATACATTCTATCGACACATGTGTCATCACCCTTGCACCTGATACTGTTGCATGTACAGCTATTTTGTATTTGCTGCGGTCACTTCTTTTGCGTCAATGTCGGTTGACACTACGTATTTCAATTTATGGAGTCCTGCAATGGACACCTATCTGCATGTTTAAAGTGTAGAACTTGCTGGACTGTCACTTTCTGGCCAATGTTTTTGAATGCTGCGGTTTATTCACCTTTCCTGCATGTCTGTTTGTCTACCCATATTAGATATAACGTCACCTATTTATGTACATATGTCATATCTACGGGACATAAGTCTGTTGTGTATACATATATACATGTACAATCCTCATTTCATAACTTGCTTTGGTTTACGTCTGTGGATTATGTGTATACACATATATCTATATCCATACCATACCTTTCCACTATACAGATTGTCGCAGAGTGTACAGCTGCTTGCCCCTTTATCTTCGCTGTGTTTTACATAAACCTGTGTCTATCTGGCAATGTAGTGGCATTTCATTTGAGACTTACAGTGAGGATTTCTGGCAAGCAGTTCAGGTTACGACTGCATACCCTTCAGAGAATCCATGCTACTGACACACCCGTTATTCTATCCACTTTCTATGTTTGTTCTGGCACATATCTGGGGTTTGTCCCTATTTGTACCGGTAGTTTGCATGGATTCATCCAGTTTCATACTTTACAAGGTTAACGGGTTTGAGTGATGTATAACTAACGTGGGGGAAACAGCATTCATTTACTATGCTGTGAGCGGATCACACATGCACAGGCGCACTTGCATTTCCTTATTGTGGGTTACGCGCGGGCACGCATACATATCCTTATTGTGGGTTACATATGTTTACTAAGTCTTTGTGCTTACATGGGCTTTATTACTTGTGACAGTACCAGTAATTATCTGTAATCCCGTTAACGGACGTTTGCGAAACACACGTTCACTTTTACATATTTAACTGTCTGTACAGCACAGATGCATTCATTACACTTTCACATTATATGTGCTGTAGTCGTTGTTCAACCGGGACCGCATTCACGCTGGCCGGATGCTGTAACCAGTATACGTTTGGTGTTCTGATTCATTTATATGCATGCCCATAGTACATATCTACATTAACATATGCCTCACCGCTTCACTTACGTCACAGGCATCCATTCTCCTGCTGGGAAAAATGCGGTACTACACGTTACACATTCCCTATTCCCTACTGCTCTGGACCCAAGCTGCATATTTCATCACTGCAGGGATATTCAGAACCCAAAGGCTTATATTCCTGACACATACATTGTCAGGGTGTTCATGTGGTGATCTGGGTTTAGGTTTGTCCGACTGGTGAACGGAACTGCCCTGACCATGTTCAAATGTCAGACAAAGCACATGGACAGGGATTGTACATTTTAAACATTTAATCTGTTTACAGACACAGGTGTTTGGGCATCTGTCAGCAGCTTATGATGTTGGCAGTACATAATATGGGTGGGGGTGGTTACAATACATAATCCACGGTGAGTGGTGTTCCCATTCACATTTGACTATTTCCTGTATTCATTCTTACGAGGGTTATTATTTTGCACATGACGTAATTATGAATTAACTACAGGTATGCAGTAGTACAGTCAACATATGTGACGGTTTGTTACAGTATATATGTACCGACCTCTGTAATACTGGGGACTACCCCACATCCTTCACAACATTTCCTGCTTATGTACATACTATTATTCAGTGAACTTTTGAAGCTTGTGAGAGCAATAATTACATCTGTCCCTATTTGTCCTCCCATCCTTTTAGGCTTTGTCCAGGTTTTGTTGCTGTAATAGGTTGAGAGGTGGTGTCGGTCTGTGATTGAGTTGAATATATACTGTCGATAATTCAGTGGGGAGTAGGGTTACCACTTGTTCCTCTTTGCGAGGGGAGGTCCCACTTTGGATAGTTGTGTCCTGCTATGACACCTAAGACATGGCAAATGTCCTGTGATTTTAAGACAATAATATATTTCTTATTTTCTGTACTAGTTGCATGATACAGGTATTTTTTATCTGGTACACATAACTATTATTTGGGATAGCATAAGCTATTAAAATGCTATGGCATGAACTTTTATCTTGGCATACATGTGTAATTCTGTCCTTTGCACTGGCCGGGGGTATGTTTTATCCTGCAAATTCTCAAATTTCTACAAGGGATGTCCCACCTTGGCCATCTGAACAGGTGGCAACCCTAGTGGGGTGACCTGCATGGTGGACAGCTGTTCCATCCTGCGTAGTATGAATTGCATGTCTGTGTAGAAACTGAACAGTACCATGACTACACATACATGTTTTGTCCAGATGTGTACAGTAATGGACACTGTGGCATGTAAACAACTCTGAGGTTTCAACAGGTTACTTATCCCACGCGGGATGTACACACATTTTGCCGTAACATTAACGCGCGGGCATTTGGATTTACGTACCTGTGATGGGATATTTACAATCGTGGGATACATATTTGCAATCCGGACACTGCCTAGGATGATACTTCCTACTACATATGGGGAATACTCGCTATGTGCAGGTGTACGGATGCGCAATGCTGGTAGCTGGATTTGGTGGACATTCGGACATGGGTGCGGGTTATGTGCTGTACTGGGGTTGTTGCGTATTGCATTTGCATGCATGGGTTCTACTTTTGGATATCCCGGTTCCGCATATAGCATCCTATGTGTATGTGACGGTTACATTCCTGTTCATGTGTATAGCACATTTTAATATACATATGTTTGTGTGTGTTTGGTATACAATTTGGACTGTCAGGTTTCTTTACGGTTGTTATATAGCCACAACTGCCCTGCTGTGTACTATCACTACCACTGTGGGACTGCTGGTGACCATACCCATGGGGCTAGACATGTGTATTGGCGGCGCGCTGACATGATGCGCTTCACTTTCACTGGGTATAACTTCTGACAGTGCAGTACATTACGGACACAGGATTTTAAATATCATTTGTTCCATGGATGGAAACTTATCTTATGTTGCGTGCATTTCTGTTTGGTTCTCCATTTTGTGTGGTCGGGAACTGTCTTGCATGCTTTGCATACATTTCATTATCCACAGACACTGATAGGTGCAATTACTATTGCAGGCAGGCTATAATATTCAGCAGTTTAGGTTGCTCATCGCCAGCCGACATTGACACGCCTTCGGGCGCAGCTTAGTAACGCCCCATGCACTCGCACACGTGTCCTATGCACATGGATGTGGTAGCGGCGCACCTTCATTAATATGCATATGGCACTACTACACCATTTATATGCCGCATGGCCGGTGCAGGCCTTACACAGGCCTTGTGCCGAGCTTCATGAATCCGGGGGAGGGTGTCTCTAATAAACCATTAACCAGTTCAGCCAAAATGTACCATCTCCTAGCCATATCATATGTCAGAGTATATGTTGTTGCTATTCAGAAAAGAGGCTTTAAAGTGAATAAAGCTACAGGCTTATTGCTATGTCAAGAATTTCTGCAAACTGCTTTGTACAATATTTGTTTGATTGGCACTGTTATATTCACTGATAATGGATCCACATCAGCATAGCTTTTTTTTTTCTAAACGGATCATAACTGATAAAACTCGCTTGACTTCCAAAAGTAATTAAGTCTGACTGCTGATATTTTTCTTCACAAAATGTAGACTTCAAACAGGAGTTTATCTACTTTTCCAAGGATGCTGGTAAAACTAAATTAAGTCCATACATAATGAAGCAGATTATCAACTGCCTATCTAGCTAAGCACTGCAAGGTCCTTTTGTAGATCTAGATGTATGCAACATCATATTTTGTTTTATCCAGCCTTTGATGAAATGTAGATTGTCAAGCTTTCAGATTACTTGTGATTTCTATAATTTCTGTTACATTTCATCACAATGCTAAGTCATATACAAAACTATCGAACAAATCAATCATCTGACATATAAATACACATATTTATCCTTGCATAAAATACAGAATTTTGATGTTTAGGGACTGAAATCTCCCGACAGCTTTAACATTTTTTAAAGTAAAGAAAAAAAAACAAAAACAGAAAGGAAGGAAGAAAATATATATGAAACAATATCATGATCGTGGCACTGACTAAACAAAATCTTTAAAGCCAATATTTTCCATAGTAAATAAGCCTCACAATTTTTGGTTACTTATTACTGCTTTGATAAACTCTAATGATCTTTTTATTCAGTTATATTTGACTCTTTGTTTTCTACTTGTCAACCGGGTAAGTGAAATTTTTAGGCAGTAAATCCCTGTATTCTTCCCTTATAAGGCCAATTATTGAGTACAATGCCCCCTTTGGCATGTACCTCGCAAAGCACATGCATCAGCTGGAAAGACCACAAAGGTAGCTCACCAGGAGAATCCAGGGCCTTAAATACCTACCCTACACAGATAGGCTAAAAGTCCTGTCCCTTACTCAGTTTCATACAGACTCCTCACAGGTGACCTCTGTCTGGCATACAAAGCAATCTCAGACCCCTCCTTGATGGGACTGCTGCATATCCGCAAGTCAAGCTCCACTCAAGCAACCCATACACGTGACCTCATCCTGGTCTGTGATATCAATAGGACTTGTTGGAGGGACAGATTTGTGTCTCAGAGACTCCCCCATCTGTGGAATAGACTCCCTCTCCATGTCAAGTAGATTATCCCTTTTTAAGCGCAACCTGGATAACTGGATGGGAAACAGAAACTACACTCCTGGGATTCCACCTGTGCCCCTGTTGGACAGGGCCTCTGGGTGCTGACTTGTCTAAACATGGGCTAAACCATTGGCTAGGCTTATAAGGGCCACAGGGCCAATAGCCTAGTAACCTCCTATGATCCTATGATCCTATGTCCTATGCAGACCGCCTCAAGGCCCTATCCCTGTATTTTGTCTCCTACAGGCTATTGGAGGGAGATCTATGCCTGGCATACAGGGCATTGTTAGATGGACCTCCTGCATATTCACAAAACAAACAGTACCAGAATTACCCATTCTAAAGACGTAAACCTTGCCTGTGATATAAATAGGACCTGCTGATGAGATAGGTATGTATGCCAGAGACTATCCCATCTATGGAACAGGCTCTCCATCCATGTGAAGCAGAGTTCCTCCCTAATCCAATTCAAGTGCAACTTGGACAACTGGATGGGAAACTGGACATTCATCCCTGGTTTGGCACCTGTGTCTCTGATGCAAACAGGTAACCTGTTAATGGTTAATCTCCCAGGCACATTCTTACACTTATCAAGTGTATCAGAACTCATCAGAGATTTGGGATGCATGACTAGGCTTAAAAAGGCCCTTGTGGCCATTAGCCTAGTAAACACCTATGAACCTATGACTGCTTTGAGCCATGAGCCAGAACAAACATGCAACATAGCATAGATAAAATGTTTTATACACTTTGAAATAAACATGTTATGAAATAGCTCACAGTTATAATTAAATGAGCTGTGATGTTAGGGTAGGTAGAAAAGAAAGTGTGTGTAGCTTGTACGTGAAAAATCTGTTTCAACATGGCAATAATATTTATTAAAAAAGTCTAATAGAAAGTTGTAAGTACATGTCCAAGTACTTACACTATAGCAAATGAACGGTTGTGTTTCATATTGCCTGACGTATCCAACATCATAGTAACTACCAGTAATTATTTGAATGATTAAAAAATATGTTTATATTTTAGATAATATGATGTATATAGATCTGTTTAAATGGGAGGGGGTTGTTAGACTAATTTTAGAATACAGCTCTGTCCTGTTACTGCAACTACACTGATAAAATGAAACTTGAATCTATTAAAAAGTACTTTATAAAAAATTATAGATTCAAAGACCATTACTAGGCTAACAACCAGGAGGTCTTTCTAAGCTTAGCCAAGTTTTCCAGAAAGAATAATGATGTCATGCATCCAAATAGAACATTGAAGGCCAGGCATTTATAAGCTCACTGCCCATAATGGACATGCTAGGCCCAGTGTAAATTTCCTATTCCCTATCCACTGGTCTAGGTTGTGCTTAAACTGGGTAATAGACAAACTCAGCTTCACATGGATGGGAAGCATTATCCATAGGAAGGGCAGTCTCTGAGACACATATCTGTCTTTCCAATATGTTCTGTTTAAGTCACAGACAAAAGTCAGGTCCCTAGACCTTCTATTTCTGGTACTCTGACTTACTAATCTGTAGGAGATTCATAAGTGTGGAGTTTTCAGATGCCTTGTAAGCCAGGTATGGATCACTCCTCAGCAATCCATAGGAGACTGAGTAGAGGGAAAGGGCTTTGAGGCACTCTTCATAAAGCAGGTTTGATATGCCTTCTATTCTTTTTGCAAGGAACCTTTGAGGTTGCTCTAGTTGCTACATATGCTTGGTCAAGTACATCCCAAAGTACAGTGGGATAATGACCTCTTTGGACCTTGATGCCATGCCCAAACTTATAAATTGTGCAATATAAAATGACTTCCTCACCATTGTAGCCAAGTGATGGTCAAATATTTTTTCTATGGGCTTAAATACAAGGTTGGTAAGACTTATGGCCCTGTAGTTATCCAGATCAGTGGTTGGACTTCCTTTGTGCAGGAGAATGACTGTTGCCATCTTCCATCCCTTGGACACAAAACCTGACTGTAGGCTCTAGCTGAAAGTTGATTCAAGTGGACCAGAGAGGTCATGTATAATGCCTTTTATTAAACATCCCAGGATGTTATCAGGGCCAATTGATGCAGAGTGTTTGGCCATGGAAAGTGCATTAATGACCTGTTCTCAAGCAATGGTTGGGGGGTCTTTGTTATATGGTATTTTCTTTGGACTATCGGGGGAGTGGGTTGAAAAATTTGAGGTTGTGCAGGAGAATGACTGTTGCCATTTCCATCCCTTGGGCACAAAACCTGACTGTAGGCTCCAGTTGAAAGTTGATTCAAGTGGACCAGAGAGGTCATGTATCATGCCTTTTATTAAACATCCCAGGACATTATCGGGGCCAATTGATGCAGGGTGTTTGGTCTTGGAAAGTGCATTAATGACCTGTTCTCAAGTAATGGTTGGGAGGATTTTGTTATATGGTATTTTATTTGGACTATCAGGGGGAGTGGGGGACAAATTTGAGCTGAACCTGTCAGCAAAAAGGTTGGCAATGGGCTCTGGTTCAGTGTGAGTGATACTTACAATAAGTTCTGCACATTGTTGTATATTTCCTCCGAGATTACGGACAAAGCTGTAGAATATTTTGTGGTTGTCATTTGCCTGAGAAGCTATTTTTTTCTTCAAATTTAGCCTTTAAAGTATTAATTAACCATCTTAGCTGCCTGTTTAGATTGGTCAGGGGGCTTTTAGTATGTATGGTTTTGTTCCTCCTATGCTTGGCCAAGATTTTTTTTCTTTTGTTGTATAACTGACTAATATTGTGATTCCACCAGTGTGACTTGTCTTTTCAGTTTATCTTGTTCTTAATATGAGTAGGTACAGCTCACTCTATACAGCTATCAATATATCTGTACAGAGATTTTGTAAATAGCTCAGTGTATTCTAAGATGATTTCTGGGTTTGGGGGTGCTTGGAATTTATTTAAGATGTTGCTTAGTAGAGAGAGGTTTGCCTTGGAATAGTTCCCAAAGATTATTGGTTACGCTGGATCCCCAGTTTTAATTTTTATTTAAAAAAATACTGCCTTATTGTCAGATTTGATGAGTGAAGATATTACATTGGGTGAGGAACACTGATTGCACCTCCATGTTTGTGAGTATAAGGCCAAGGATGTTTGTACCCCTGGTAGGAGAATGGACCAATTGTTCAAGGATGTTGGTGTGACATCCCTCTTCTGGGCCAGTAATTAAGGAGCCCTAATCCTCACCACTGACACCAGTGAGGGGCGTTCACTTGGAATAAAAGTAGATGCACCCAGTATTTCCAGATGCAGGTCTCTGTACCAAGCACAATTTCCTTTAACAGCACACAGTGAACATAGTCTGGGGTCTGGGCTTCCTCTCTCTCTCTCTCTCTTTCTTTCTTCAAGCCCCCAACCAATAAGACTCCCCACTGGTACAGCTGTACAGCTGAGTCCTCAGCTGAGTGTCCATGCCAAGTCACCGCTCTCTTTGTCAAACCAGTGCTCTTGTGTCCCTGCTCCAAGCAGTTGACACACACTCTTTGAAATTTGATTTGCATACACACACACACACACACACACACACACACACACACACACACACACACACACACACACACACACACACACACACACGCACACACACACACACACACACACACACACACCTAGGAAAGGTTGACACAGATTTATTCACTCTGCTACCCTTTTCCCAGAATATAAGGTAGTTGCTGTCACTAGGCACTCCAAAGCCAGCTAGACTAAGGATCTTACAAGGGTTCCCAATTATACTGAGTGAAATTAATACTAATACAAATGGTAGTGTTTGACCAATGCAGCAAGGCATTCAGGAGTGGCCACAGTGTCACCAAATAAATATAAGAACACTCAAAGGTTAAAATATTCTTATATTCCTTCTCTTACTATATTCACAGTTTAAGTGTTGCAATTTACTAAGGATTTTTCTGTGTGTACTCCACCATAAGTTCCCAGCACAAAACTTCCTGCCCTAACTTTACACAGCTTAACTATCACAAATAGTAGGAATTTTTGTATGTAATTAATGCAATTACTATGTCCTTTTTTTACTCAAATTCTTTTTATAATAATGTAATTATAGCTAAGAAAATGCCCTATTTTTTTCTTTTCAAATTATCTTCTACTCATTCTATGAATCAAGATTGTTTCTTTTACTTATGTATGTATTACTATTGAATTGTAATTATATAATTCTGTGGAGCTTTTATCCCCAGGCCTCCACTGAAAATGGGCTCTTCTTGGCCCAGTGGACTTTCCTGGTCAACAAATGCAATAAATAAATAAATAAAATTTCTAAAGGACCACAATGAAAAGTTTAAATATATTTAATAATGAATAATAAAACAACAGGAAAATACTAAATATCTATTTACAATAAACACCAGAGTTTCAATCACAGGAAATATTAAAATAACAAAAATAAATAGATTCACACAGAAACAGAAAAACAGTACTTAACTAATCTCATTATATTTTCCTGACAGATCTAAATAATTACTATGGTTACTTACTAAAGCAAGACAAGATGAAGCAGGTGAGTGATCATTCTATGTCAGGTTACAAAAACAGACTGCCTTGAAACTTCAATCTCATCTAGTATTAAAACATTATTTTGTGCTGGATTACAGAATGACATCACATACATCTGGTCATATGACTTATGGTTCCCATACTACCTCCTTTACTAGAGGCTGCCAGGATTTAGCACAGATGTGTTACCTTGCACACCTAAAGCTCTGCTAAGATCTGTTGCAGCATCTGGAAGTCATGAAACAATTTCAGATTTCCCTCTTTCCAAAGTAACAATTAGTTCATCCCCAAGGACAGTACAGAAGACTCCCTAGTACAGATGTTTTGTCTCTGACTACATTGAGACCAATGAGATACAATCTTTATGGCCTAATTTAAGTAATTAGTAATTTAATTTCAGAATATTTTTCTAAATGTTAGCTGGGGCTGGGCTTAACCTCTTCTCTTCCACTATCCTCTGTTACAATATATTAATTTCCACAGCTACAATACAGTCTGAAATGCAGGTGTATTTCTTTCTCTGTCCAGCAGGACTCTCTGTTGGTACTTTTTTTAACACAAACAACTTTACAAATACATTTTCAATACAAGCACCAGTACAAATCAGTTTGTACGTACATATAGTTCTTTACAAAACTGCATTTAACTATGCTGGCATGTGCCACACAAGTTTAGAAATCACCAGGCTTGTGCATTAGAAGTGGTGTAGGCTTCCCAGTCTATAGAGGGGTAGTTGAAATCCCCCATCAATATTGTATTGGGTTAAATAGTGAGGGACTGTAGTAAATTGAGAAAGGTAGTATGGGTGTTCTGGGACATGGAGGGGACCTATATGTTTCAAGAATATGGTACTACACCCTGTTTATGATGGATTACACATGTATGAGTTACAGTTGGTCATATACTTTAACTATTCTGGATGTGAGGTTGGTTTTAATATAGACTTAAGAGTTTGATTAATCCATTGTTAATAAGTTGATTGTTAATAGGTGTGTATATTAATGGAAGTATTTTTATGTTTGGTTATTCTGGAGAAGTCCTATTATCATTTGGGATAAAAGTGCTAAACCTGTCCTTAATAAAGTTCTTACTTGGTCAGATTTTGTCTTTCACCTCTTTCTTCTCCATTTTTATTTTATTGTGGACAGTTACACTTTTTGTGTATCATAAAAAGTAGAAATAACCAAACCTTAAATGAAAAGCTTCAGTTCAAACATACAAATGTAGACAAAGATCAGCAAAAGTGTACCAGTTATGTCTTATTATACATTATTATAATGACTATACCTAATTAGTTTGTTTATTGCATTTTTAGGGCAAAGTTCATTTTTTACTTTAAAATCTTTAATCACATGTATTTACATTCCCTACATGATTCTTCTTACATATTGGTACCAATTAGGAATCTGAAACACAAACACAGTATATACCACATACTAAACAGCTTGTCTTTAAAGATAAGTTGGAGACCCAGAATATAATTAGGTCATGAAAAGAAATGCCAGAGAGTTTAAGAATATAAGAATATCAGTACAAATTAAAACATGAAACACATCTTTGATAATCAGAATTTCTGGGTATCTAAGAATATCTGATCTATATCTATATAGATGAACATCTTATCTGTATCTATACCTATATATCTATATATCTATATCTGTCTCCTTCTCTCTCTCTCTCTATGTATATATATATTTACATATATATATATATATATATATATATATATATATATATATATATATATATATGGTGCACAATTAGATTTGCGAACTGCAGTTGATCGAGAGTGACAATGTCGACTTGCAGTTTTCCAAGAGGCAGTTTTGCGAACCCAAATACATTGACTATACTACATCTCATGGGTAGTGTAGTTCAAGCATTTGAGTTCTGAATTTTGAGTGGAGATTGTGGTTCAGTGAGGAACAGGGAATTAACCCATTTCATCACTGTAGCATTATCTTGGAGTTGGTATATATAATTTTCAGGAGGTGCAGGGGGGCTTGCCCCCCCTAAAAAATAGTAAAAGCGATGTACTGTTGACTCCTGAGTGTACATTACGGGGCATAGCCTGGGCAACTGACATCACTTCCTGCTATGTCAAATACATCGAACTACGGGAGTCGTATTCAGTTTCAAGTTTCCTGCTTGTTTGCTGTTGCAATTTTCAAGATATTGGTTCAACTTTAAGACCAATCGACGGATGCAGTTTCAAGGTTTCAATAGTAAACCTATATATATCTATCTATATATATATATATATATATATATATATATATATATATATATATATCTTCAATTACAACACTGAAAGTTACAACACAAAACAAAAAGGTTGGTAGCTCACAACAAAGAAAGTTAGCAATGCCAAAACTAATAAGAATTAAACAGCTACTGCGCATGTCAGGCAGCACTCGGAGGTTGTGAATGGAGATAGCCCTGCAGTTATGAAAACACCTTCTCCATTTAAACACATCATGCAAGACAAAAATGCTCCATTTTTAATGATTCTGAATGGAAATTGTGACGCAGTGTAAATCGGGAAATTTAACCTTTTCCCCACTGAAGTGCGATCTCTGAGTTAGTATATACAATTTGCTGGGGGTGTGGGGGGAGTGCATGGGGGCTTGCCATCATGCAAAAATGTTGCAAAAGGTATATTTTTTGTTAAAGTAATATGCTTAAATATAGCAGTTGTTTTTCAGACTATAGCTTAGTTTCCATAGTGTTTGACATGCACAGTAGCTGTTTTGGTGTTATTATTTACTGCATTGTTAACTAGTTGATGTGAGCTTCCAATCTTTTTGTCTCTTGTTTTTAAATTTTGGTGCTGTGGTAATTTGATCTACACAAGTAGATCCATATATATCTCTTCTCAATCCTTTCTAACCTCCTCTGATTGATTTCTATAATTATTATGCAATATTTTCTATTCCCTGCTAATTATCTCTTTTTGTAACAACAGCTTCTGTTCTAAATTCTACTAAAACTCTACCTGAGCTGGTTATTCACTAGGCTCTCCCTATCCCTTTCTCTTTGCCTATACTCTGATATCAATCCTTGATAAGGAAGGCAATCTCTAGCTTGCAGTCCAAATGTATTCTTGGCCTCTTCCCATTCTTTAACCATTCCTTCACAAATTATTTGCTCCCAATATCTTGGTTCTTTTGCAAGTTTTCACCAGTAAATTCCAGACCTTCTTGCCTATTCTCTGTATCCCTAATTGTAGTCATTCCACATGACAGAATCTCCTTTCTCCATTTCCATGTTGGCTTAATTCTTAGAGTACTTTCTGCTATTTTATGAGTTTAATAGTCTGTATAGTTATGGTTATTCTCCTTAAAGATCTGCATCTCAAATCCCAGTTTCTCCTTATTTCTTGAGCTTCTTCCCTATTTCATCATCATCCCTTTCTACTTTGAATCATAGTTTTCCACTTGTGCTATGTGCAGGAGCCTTAACTATGTAGTTCTATATGGTAATACCAATCGCATCTGAACTATATTTTAGTACATTAGACAAATCATGACTATTGATAGATCGCAGACATATACAAATGGCATGAATCCTTGATAATTGTTAGGCTAAGTATGTCTGGTCATCTATGAAAACTATATACTAATATACTTGACAGGTCATACACATGTACAAAGAGCATATCCCTTATATCAAAACAGGTGTAACATGCTATACAACTATAACACAGGTGTTTAGACTACAGACACATAGGGAACTCAGTTGTTATGTGAAATGAACATTCCCAACTTCTGCCATTCTAAAATGTATGTGAGTAAATAGCTGAAAAAACAATCCAGCTATACATAGGTGAATAACTAACACCAAAACACATATTTAACAAGACACATTCATCCACACCAGAAAAAAAAAAAAAAAAAAAAAAAAACATATCTGTTGCTCGTCTGGACAGGATAAAACAGATGAACAGTTGTGGGGTCAGTTCAAGCAGCCTTATTATATACAAACACATTGGGATTAAGCCTTAGTAACTTAAACTTAAACTTAGAAACAGATTGACTACTACACTCATACATGGTAACATTCTGGCTGTTCTCTCAAAATGGCACTGCTGCCTGCATGTGCTCACTATTTATATGCACATGCCTACACTTTGAAATGCTTCTTAAAGTTACAGCACACACTCTGTTCTACATCCTCCCTCTTTGAGAAATAGGTCATACACTAAAATGACAGCATTCATTGACATGTAGTTACACTGAAATGATCCTTTGACATGCAATTATACAAAACTAAACACATATAAAACAATCATGTTTAGGTTGCTGTGTAGTTTACATTAGGTCTAGAAATACGACCTGATCATGTAACATAAAAATCAGAATTGGATCAAGCAATGGGGGCTATTTTTAAAGAACGTTAAACTTTAGGGACATCTGAGACATCATCAGGCATGGGAATAGGTAATAAGGCATGAGGCATGTTCTTCAATATGAACATTGTCTGGGTTGTTCTGAGATCTAGAGTCTGTATCACAGGTATGATGCTGCGATATCTATTCAGAGACCGGAAGAAGATGCCTGTGGTTTCTCCTGTAGTCTATACCCTCAGATTCAACTAAGTAAGATCTCACCTCAGCACATATACCTTTTGCTTGACCAATTTGATCAAAGCCTTTTGCCGTTTGCATCCTCACTGTCTCTCCTTTCAATGGACCAAGAAATCTGCTCATTTTATCATAGATGGACTTCTGAAAGGAATACTTCTTAAATAGTTGCACTTTGATTACTCTGTTGTTTTTTGCGTTAGGCACCAACAAACTAGAACTGATAGGCAAGGTTGTTCTGGTTTGCCTAGATAGAAGTGTCTGAGCAGGCGAGCCAAGTAGGTTGTCACAGGGTATATTCCTGACATTAAGTAAATTCAAGAAGATATCGAGTTTGTCATGCTTTGACCTCTCTAGTAATTGCTTTGCACTCTGTACTGCATGTTCAGCCAGGCTGTTTGCCTGTGGGTATTCAGGACTGCTAGTAATATGGATAAAGTCCCGCTCTTTTGCAAATTTCTGAAATACTTGACTGGTAAACTGGGTACCGTTGCCAGAAATAACTTTGTGTGGACTACCATGGAATGAGAAATGATGTTTCAACTTAGTAACAACAGCACTGAATGCTAGGTTAGCTAGCAAACCAATCTCAAACCAGTTAGAATAAGAGTCTACCAACACTAAGCAGTACTGATTGTTCCACTCAAATATGTCAGTGGCTACTGTTGACCAAGGTAGTTCAGGAATCTGGCTTTGCTAAAGTGGCTCTTTTTGCAAATGCTGTTTAGTACTATTGCATACTGAACAAGATGATAGCACTTTATCAGTCTTTTGATAGAGAAGGCCAACATACTAGTCATCTCACCCTTCTTTTGGTAGCTGCAGAATCTGGGTATCCACAATGCAAAATCTGAATGTAATCATGTTGTAAGGAAGTAGGAACGATAACTTTGAGACCTTTGAAAATAATACCATCTTCCATGAACATCTCATCCCTGTAAGGAAAATAAGGTTGCACTTCTGGTGGTGCACAAGATTGCTTTGACAGCCATCCAGCATTGATGAAGTGGTTGAGATTTTGCAAAAAAAATCAGAGTAAGAAACACTTCTAAATGAATGCACATTGCAAATTAATTGTATATATTGCAATAAACTTTTCAAAATGGCTGTACTTTACGAAATAACTCTGAACAGTGTAAGAAACACTTTGAAGTGGTGGCACTCTGTGAATAAATGTACACAATACAAGAAACTGTTTGAAATAGCTGTACTTTGACTGTACTTTGTAAAATAACTGTACTTTGCACACAGAAAACTGTTTGAAATAATTGCACTGTAATAAAGCACACACACTCTGCAAATACTTTGTACACTCTGAGATACTCTGAACAACTCTAGTTATGCTTTGAATGGCTTTGATCAATGCAAAATAGTATCTCATGCCAAAATATGGTCATTTACTAAAAGACATGCAGTTGCCTTGCTTTTCTAAGCTTATTTTGCCCTTTTAGTTTCATAGTTTCATAGTATAGTACTAGGCTATCTGCCCTGGGGCATTTGTAAGCCTAGCCATAGTGATGTGGCTTTTGTCACCCCATGAAATGGTACAAAAATGTACAGAATAAATTTAGAATACTGTGCCTCTGTCTAGTAGTGACACAATGAAGGTCCCCTTATATAATAGAATTAGTTTACTGTGCCCCTGTCTAGCAGTGACACAGATGTGACCCCTGGGGTAAACTTACGATCTCCCATCTACTCATCAAGATTTCTCTTGAAGAGAGTCAGTGAGGGGCTCTGCCTAATACGAACTGGGATCTTGTTCCAAAGCATGGGAAGCCTCTGGGTTATGAATCTATCCCTCCAGCATGTCCTATTCATACTTGTGCCGAGGTTTAAGTCTTTAGCTCTTGTGGTCCTGATGGATTTGGATTTTTTGAGGTGGAGCATGTCCATCAGATCCTGATTGGACATGGCCTTGTACGTCAGGCAGAGATTACCTTTGAGCAGGCGGTATGCTACTGAATAGAGCTGAAGTTTCTTTAGTCTGGCAGAATAAGACATATGTTGGAGACCCTTGATCCTCTTGGTGAGGTACTTTTGTGGTCTCTCCAGCTATTGCAAATGCCGGGTGAGGTACATACCAAATGGGGCATTGTACTCAATCATGGATCTGATGAGGGAGGAATATAGGGGTACAATGACATCCTTGGATCTGGATGTGAATCCCTTCATGATGAGGTGTGCAAGGTAGAATGTTTTTCCAATCACTTTGGCAACGTGGGTGTCAAATGAGAGGTCGCTGTCGACTTGGGTCCCTAGGTCTCTGATTACTTTTTCCGTACTCAGTGGGTTGCTGTCTATGTGATAATTTGTGGGTACTTTGTTTTTCCCAAAGGGGATGACTATACATTTCTTGGCATTTAGTTTAAGGCCGTGACTCCGGCACCAGTTGTCCGTTTCTGTGAGGCCTTTTTGTAGGATATGTGTGTCTGCTAGTGTATCGACTATGGTGCCTAGTTTGCAGTCATCTGCGAACTTTGTCAGCCACAGCCCTCCCATGTTTGCTTTAACATCTGAGAAATAAATGCTGAACAAGAGGGGTCCCAGGACAGATCCCTGTGGGACACCACTTGTGACTGGCTTTGAGTCTGACATTGCTCTAGCAATTTTAACTTTATGGGTTCTGTCCTTTAGCCAGTTTGCAACCCATCTAGTGACATAAGGGTTTACTTTTAAGCTGCTGAGCTTATCTATGATGCCTGAGTGGGGTATTGTGTTGAAGGCCTTAGCCAAGTCCAGGTATGCTGTATGGACTGCTTTGCCCTCATCAATGGCTCTAGTGACTGTTTTGAAAAAGTCAACCAGGTTTAAAAGCAGCATCTGCCCTTTACAAAGCTGAACTGGGTGGGGTCAAGTGTCTGTAGGTCCCCTATGTCTCTGTTTATGAGTTCCATAATGATTCTTTCCATAGCTTTGCAGACCAGGCTGGTTAAGCTTATGGGGCGGTAGTTTCCAGGGTCTGTAGAGGCACCCCCCTTGTGGAGTGGGACCACTGTTGCTGTACGCCAGTGTTCAGGTACATATCCTGAAGTAAGGCTAAGGTTAAATAGCATTTTTATGTGTGGGTTTAGCTCCTCTTGGAGTTCACATAACACGCAACCCAGGATACCATCAGGTCCCATTGATGCTGTGTTTTTTGCTTTGTTTAGGGTGGTTCTCACTTGGACATCTGAGATGACAGGGAGATTACATTCAGCTGGGATAAGTATTTCTTCTTTTGGAGGTGAAGGAGGGGAGAAATTTGCACTGAACCTGTCAGCCAGAATGTTGGCAATATCTGTGGGTTCAGTATATTTTTTCTTGTTGTGAACCAACTCTGAGCAAATCTGAGGGTTTCCACCCAGGTTTCTAACATAGCTGAAGAAGGCTTTGTGGTTATCTTTAGTGTCCTGAGCGATTTTTCTCTCAAAGTTGGCCTTGATGTTTTTATGAGAGAACGTAGTTTTCTGCTAATGTTGATCAGAGATGTCTTCCCTTCATGGGATTTTGCTCTGACGTGCAGTAGCTTCCTTCTTTTGTTATATAATTTTTTTATGGCTGAGGTCCACCAGACAGGATGCTTACCTTTGGTGGAGACGGACTTGGATTTATTTGGGATTGCATGATCCATGCATTCTTGGAGATGTCCATAGAAAGCATTTGTGAAGGATTCGGCATTGTGGGATGTGGTATCCACTGGCACAGTGGGCTTAAAGGATACCATCTCAGTCTTAAGAAGAGTGAAGTCTGCTTTTGAGAAGTTTTTCACTGTGGTCTTTTGTGCTGGGGGTGGAGGTGGGATATGTATATCCAGGGTGATTAGTTTGTGGTCAAATCTCACTAGTGAGGGGTATACTTCCGGTGTGGAGCATTTTGTCCCCATGTTTGTGATGATCAGGTCTAGTATATTATCTCCTCTAGTGGGAGAGGTGACTAGTTGTTCCAGTACATTTGAATTTATGAATTCCAGGAACCTTTGGGCTAGGGTATTAGGGCTAGAATAATGTACCCAATCTATGTTTGGGTAGTTGAAGTCTCCCAGTATGATGGTATTTTGTGATACATTCATATCCTCCAATGTCTTCAGGAAGGCTGAGTGGGGTTCTTGAGATTGGGAGGGTGGTCTGTAACATGCTACCAGTTGTATAGCAGTTTTGCCTATGGTTAGTTGCACCTGTATGGTCTCTGATGCTTCATGTGTTGCTACTAACCTGGAGGTGTGGGTGTCCTTGATGAATATGGACACTCCCCCTCTCTTTGTGGTTCGGCCCGGGTTTTGGAGCCGAAAAGCATGATACAAGGTACAGCCTGGTAGTGCTGGGGTGGTCTCAGGAGCCTTGAACCAGGTTTCAGTTACTGCACAGACGTTGATGTTCTCCATGCTGAGGAGTGCATCAAGTGCCTGCATCTTGAGATTTAGACTTCTGGCATTGAGCAGCATTACTCTTAGTTTTTTTCCATTTTTGTTTTCTAAGGAGGTGGGTTTGTCTTTTGAGCCTTGCCTAAAAAGGCACTATGGGGGTGGCAAGAGCCTTATCCAATATCCGGAAGCCCAGTGGTGACAGGTGTAAGCCATCCCTTGCGAAGCAGTGTGGCTTGTCCAACATGTCATCCCAGGCAGACAGACATTGGATCCCCTTAGAATGACACCAGTACTTGAGCCAATTGTTAAAGCTGATTATCTTGTCTTTGTATTGTGGTATCATTCTTGGTGAGGGCAAGATGCTGCTCAGGGTCAGGGTCATACAAGCCTGGGCTACATAATCGGAGAGCTCCTCTATGTCTCTTTTCATGTAGTCCAGGGAGGTACGTCTCAGGTCATTCACACCAGCATAGATAATGACGGAGTCATATTTGTACTTGCTTTGGAGTGACTTGAGTGCATGTGTTATGTGGCGGATCCTAGCTCCCGATAGACAACTCACAGTCACCTTCTCCTTGTTCAGCCTGGTCAGCAGGACATCAGTGTGTCTGACTATAGAGTCACCTATTACTAGTGTATCAGGCAAGGTGTTTGGCCTTAAGGGCTGTGATTGGTTGACACACTGATTTATTGAAGTATGTGTTGCATGTGTTTTATTTTGAGGTGGTGGATTTTTGGATGTCTGCTTTGGGAGCCTCTGTTGTTTTGGTAAGTTTTTTATTAGAGCCTCCGAGTATGTCTTTGTGTTTTTATGTGTTTGGTTTGCAGTTGTGGTAGGTCTATGTGGGACTGGGATTGTTGTGTGTGTGGTTGCCATCTCCTCCTGTCTTGTCATGCCAGCCTTGAGTTGAGAGAGTTCAGCCTCCAGTTTGGCTATATAGTTGCATCTTTCACATGTATTTGTGTTTGTTGGGAGGAGGAGAGGGTTGTCTGTGTACATGAGACAATTGTAGCATTGTCTCAAGATACCCAGATTGACCAGCTGAATTGGAGACGACGCCAGTAATCTACCACTCGACATGCTAGAACAGTATAAGGGAGTGCTGTACCTTTAAGGGAAGTGGATATTGACAGGGGTGGTAAGTAGATGTAGTGCTTCACTTAATACGAGAGTGCTTACTTAGTAGAGAAGTATTGAGAACAAGTGCTAGGCTTATAATATAGTGAGTAGTCTGGTTATACTAAGAGTAGAGCTTCCTTAAGGGAAAATTTGAAGAGCAGACTTGGCGGAGCCAGAAAAAGTTTAACCTTGTTTAACCAGCGCTGCTCTATGCGCACAACCGCGCAATGCCGTGCAAACGCAGATTTTAAACAGTGAACTACAAAAGAGCTAGAAATGGTTCAAAACAACCAATTACTACAGCTTCTTGTGCTGAGGTCACTTCCTACAGGGACAGGTAGGCTGCTCAAGGCTCCCCACTCCCACTGGTGAGCAAAGAAACTTCCTTCTATCCAAGTAAGGTAATGGACAACACAGGAACTACACCACAGCCCAGAATACAGCAATGCCTGTAAACTGGTCTAAAATAGTCGAGGAGAGGCAGGAAAACAAGGATTATTTTTTTGTTTTTTTTTTTGGTAGAAACACACAGAAAATGCAGAAACAGTGATAAATTAGTTACACAGGCTAGCACACTTTAGTGGGCAGCCTCCTCAGCTAAATTAAACAAACAAACAAACAAACTTTCAATCAAATTCGACTAAAATGTAACTTTAAGTGCAGATTTTAAAATAATGCAGCAAACAGTTAAAAAACAGTTCAAGCTAGTTCAGGGTAAGCTACAGAAGCTATTCCAAGTGAAAAAAAAGCAAAGATACTTAAATCCAGAAAGTAGTCGCTTTTCTGAGTTCCCTGCTGCTAGGACCACTCTGCAGAACCACGAGGAGCTTGTCTGAGCAGTATAGCCAGAAAAAAACACCCAGAGGTGGATTTTAAACAGTGAACTACAAAAGAGCTATAAATGGTTCAAAACAACCAATTACTACAGCTTCTTGTGCTGAGGTCACTTCCTACAGGGACAGGTAGGCTGCTCAAGGCTCCCCACTCCCACTGGTGAGCAAAGAAACTTCCTTCTATCCAAGTAAGGTAATGGACAACATAGGAACTACACCACAGCCCAGAATACAGTAATGCCTGTAAACTGGTCTAAACTAGTCAAGGAGAGGCGGGAAAACAAGGATTATTTTTTGTTTTTTTGGTAGAAACACACAGAAAATGTGGAAACAGTGATAAATTAGTTACACAGGCTAGCACATTTTAGTGGGCAGCCTCCACAGTTAAATTAAACAAACAAACAAACAAACTTTCAATCAAATTCGACTAAAAGTGTACTCGTTATGCCCATTTGACCTCTTATTATGCTCATCATACTTTTCTTGTGCTCATTTTACTTTACATATGCTCGTTATGCAAATTGGAGCTAACTCTGAGTTCCATATAAGTACTTCTGATAATTTTATCAAATATCATGGTTTTGAAAATTTTGTTTAATTAACAATGTGTTTTGTGCCTCTTGTTTGATTAATATGCTTTGTACTACTCGTTTGATTAATAATGTGTTTTGTGATTTATGAATGCTCTGTATCATTTTCTTTGCAAAATAAATAATTTCTGCAAGTTTTGGTTACCTGAAGTTAATTTCTAGCTTTTTTTAATCATTTGAGCACTGTTTCTGATCAACATACCTTCACCATCAACTCTGCACCTCATGGCTTGAAGAAGTTGCACTCTCAATCCTGATTCTAACAACATGTTTGCTCGTCCGGTCAGCATAAAACAGACGAACAATTGTGGGTTTGGTTCAAGCAGCTTTATTATATACAAACACATCAGGATTAAGGCTTAGTAACTTAAACTTAAATAAACTTATAAGCAGACTGACTACTACACTCATACATGTCAACACTCTCTTCTCTCAAAATGGTACTGCTGCCTGCACATGGTCGCTATTTATATGCACATGCCTATATTTGGAAATGCTTGTTAAAGCTGCAACACATGATCTGTTCTACGATATCTCATGGCATTGTTGTCTCTTTCTCCTCACAAAATAAACACATTCTTTCAACTTTCTTTTTATACGGCATATTGCCCTTTACTGGTAACTTATTTACTACCAGTCTCCATAGGAAATCCTGATACTCTTATCTTGGTATACAGCTTTTTTCTTACTTTGATGGCTTTAATCATGGGCTGGATTCACAAAGGCTTGCACGGAGTCTAAGAGTAGAGTAAGACTCCATGCAGCCAACATGTCCGCCGAGCGATCCAGGAACAGCCGGTAGGGGCGTGCAACAGAGCTCCTTAAACGACTCTTACATGGGCAGGGCTAGGATATGCAAATTACCTCATTTGCTGCTGAAAGGTATGCAAATAAGGTAAATTTGCGATTCAGGAAACCCTAACCTGTCCGAGTAAGAGTAGTGCTATTTACAGAAATGTACTCCATTGACAACTGAGTACATTTCTGCAAATAGCAAAACAGAGGCGTGACAGCTCCAAAAAAGGATGCAGCCAGTCGAGGAAGCATGCCAATGGCCAAAAATACGGCCATTGGCAATGTCCATCGATGCAAAAATAAAATAAATTAAAATATTTTTTTTCCTGATCGCCAATGTTTAAGCGTAGTGCTGTAAAAACCAGAAAACCAATAATTAAAAAGCATAAATGCGGATTTTATAGTAATCCCTAATATACAATGCAAGGGAATGGCAGTCCAAAGACAACATGGCTACCGAGTAGAGGTTGTTAAGGGGGGAAGCTCAGTCTAAGAGTTGTAGCCAAGCATTAGTAGGCAATCCTATGCAAATAAGGGTAAGGATAGTGAATCCCAAGTTTACATAGCAAAAGAGCACAGTCAGAGTAGTGTAGGACTAGGATAAGGGGTGTAACAGAGTAGAAGATAGGTGACATCATAAGGGGGTATGTCTGAGAGAAGTGAAGCTCATTGGAGTAGAGTGGCATGTGTCTGCTGTCAGATACTAATCACTGGAAGAGGTGTGTCAACAGTTACCCTAGCTAAAGGCAAGAAATTGAAGGTGTATGCCGTGAACAACACCAAAGTTTCTTGTAGAAATGCCTGCACCGTGTATGCGCGCGTGTACACGCCTGTAAAACTGAGTAAGGCTGTGTGCGTGCGTTTAAGACAGAGTAAGCAAGTGTAAGGATGTTGAAACCTGTGTAAGAGAGTTTACACCTGTGTGCATGAGTGTTAGCAAGAATAAGCAAGTTGTAGTCCGTGTAAGCATGTGTGCGCTTGTGTGAGCTGGTGTGCGTGTGTTTGCGCTTGTTTGCGTGGCGCTGCCCCCTGAGGAAACAGAAAGGAAAAAGAAGCACAACAAATAGTAGGAAGTTAACCAGGGAGAACTAGCAGAGCTAGCAGGTGAAAACAATCAGAATCAGGCAATTACACAGGCAGTACACTAGATCACCCAGCCCAGAACTTAAAACTCAACAAAAAACATTCCAGTATGTTTTTCTCAGATACACTGCAACACTGCAGTAAGATAATAGAAGTGAAAACTGAAAAAGCTTTACTGAGATAAAGAAATGTTAGGAGCTGCCATTGCTGTCATAAGGCGACATATGCAACATGCTGAGGGTGGTGACAATGCAAATGTTGCTGAGCAACCCACATTGGGGATACGGAGAAGAGTCTATAGGTGTAGGGTAACCTACCAGGGGCTACATGAGCTGGAGATAGTGGAGCACTATAGAGTGGACAGAGACCTCATGCAGCAAATTGTTGAGCTGTGCAGGCCACGCCTCACACACAGAACCAGCAGAGGGGAACCCATCCCAGTGGAAACCAAGGTATGTGTTGGCCTAAGAATATTAGCAACAGGTACCTTCCAGAGACCAACTGGCAATATGATGGGGATTTCACAGGCATCAGCATCCAGGGTACTGCACCAGTTCCTGAATGCCATGGCAGCACATGTCGGTGATCATGTATATTTCCCCAATTCCCATGAGGTATTGGCCAGCAATATGCGTCTCTTCCAGCAAATAGCAGAATACCCTGAGGTAGTGGGTGCAATAGACTGCACGCACATTCGCATCAAAGCACCAGCCGGTGAGGGGGTAGGGTCTACTATAACCGCAAGGGTTACCCCTCCATCAACTGCCAGGTTGTGTGTGATGCCCAGGGCATAATAATGAACGTGTGTGCTGGCTGCCCTGGAAGCTACCATGACTCTCATATCTGGCATCTGACACAGCTGTACCAGACATTTGCCAATGGGGACATCCCTCATGGTCACCTAGTGGGAGATGCTGGATATGCACTTGAGTTGTGGCTGATGACACCCATCAGAAATGCACACACACCTGAACAGGAACGCCATAATGAGGCACACGCACAAACATGAAATGTAATTGAGCATGTGTTTGGGCTGCTCAAGTCATGGTTCCGGTGCCTGGACACATCTGGTTGAGCCTTGCAGTACTCACCAACTACATGTACTCAAATAGTCATGGTATGTGCTATGCTACACAATATTATCCTGTGAAAACAGCTGCAGCAGGAGCAGCATAGGGCCGGGCACAACAGCCCCCCACCATTGCCAAGGCCATCACAGGCAGAGCGTGACTTGGAGGAGGAACAATCTGAGCCTGCCCCAGTAGGCAGAAGGAGATGTGCCCAGTATGCGTTGGCCTTGGCAAAGAGGCAACGCATAGCATATATACTGGCTCAGTAGGAACCCTGGAAATGATACCTCTCTCCAACTCGCACATATAGTAAAAGGGATGCCTAACTTGACACTACCTGTTAACAAACATGTATAGGGAGTGCAAAATGTGCATCCGATATAGGCAGCCCTGCAGCACCACCTGAGGCATGATTGCTATGTGTTAAATAATATAAAGCACTGCTAAACAGCTCTCACCACTATTTAGTATATGTAAACAAAATTGCACCCACTAAGTAGCACAACTACAGGCAATGTTCAGCAATATTGTGAACTGTCCAGCAATGCTGGGCAACATTGAGCAATATTGTGCAAGTCTGGCCAAATGTGGGTATAGTCCAGCAAAAGCAGGTTAACATGTTCATATTTGCTTCACTTTTCTTGAAGCAGTCTGTTCTGGCATGTATGAAAATATGAAGCAGTGACAGTCCTCAAACCCAGGATACAGTGCACTATAGTCATAGTACAGAACCACTAAACCATGACAGTATGTCAATGGTCAGCTTGTATGAAAAAATGTTGATAAGTCAATGCTAAGTATCTCATGGAAACCTTGCAGGCATAGCATAATCCCTGTCGAGTTAAGACACAAAGGTGAGGCCTGTAGTAATAATAGAACCTGATATTCAACACACATATAGTATAAATGTTAATACTGGTAATGTTCACACACATCAACAAATGTAGTGGACCTCAGACAGCAACATACAACAAGGTCACACTGGGCATGCTCACACACTTGAAAATATGAGACAAATGTCAGGCAACAAAACACTGAAAGTCTAAACTGGACATGCTCACACACTTAGGGCAAGTTTGAGTACAGCAGTGGGCCACACATATCCCTCAGTTGCATGTGTCAACCCAGGAACCTCGCACTATTCACCAATCCGCCATGTGCACACAGTGATATGACGACAGACACGATATAATATAGTGAAATCCTGTCACAATCAAATATGTTATGCAGAAACCTAGGTTGTTCATAGAAAGTGGTAAAGCAAAGAAGAAACAAAACCTGAAATCAGTACCATCACTGAACAATGTGCATCCCGAACATTAGCATAGATTCAGAGGTTGAGACTAGGCTATCTGCCCTAGGGTATGCAGAAGCCTAGCCACAGTGTGTTTGTATTTTGCAACCTCACTAGATCAGTAGACTGTGCCTGTTAATAGTAGGTCACATAAGATATCTCACATATGTTCATTTCATTCTGCCTCTGTCTAGCAGGGACCCATTACTTATCCCAGGGCTAAACATATGATCACCCATCCACCTGTGAAGATGTCACCTGTAGGTGGTCAGATTGGGTCTGTGCATATGTGGGACTGTGATCACATTCCTGAGTGAGTGGAGCCTCTGTGATGGTAATATGCCTCTCCAGCATGTCCTATTAACATCATTGCTCACGTACCTGTCCCTGGAGCATGTAGCTGTAAGGGACTTTGATATCCTCATGTGGAGCCTGTCCATCAATGCTGTGATGGACATGGCTTCAAACAAAAGTCACAGACTGCATCCAAGTAGGTAGTAAGCAACTGAGGAGAGCTGGGGTCACCATAGCCAAACTGTGCATACCATCTGCGTGAGTCCCTAGATCCACTTGGTTATGTAAATCTGTGTACATTCCAGTTACTGCAGGTGTTGGGTAAAGTACATCCAAAATGGGGCATTGTATCCAAGCATGTGCCTGATGACTATAGGGTCACAATGACCCCACCTGATCTGGATGCAAAACCGTATGGGATAAGGTTGGCTAAATAGAAGGTGTGTCCAACAACATTGGCAACATGAATGTCAAAAGTGACAGTACTGTATTCATGTCCCCAAGTCACAAATCACACACACTGTACGTGATGTATCATCACCTATGTGGTAATGTGTGTGCACGATGTTACTACCAAAGGTGATGACTATGCATCTAAAGGAAGGTAGCTGTAGGCCATGGCTCTGGCACCAGTCATCCATCTCTGTGAGACCCTTGCTGAGGATGCTTGTGCCAGCTGTGGAGTCGATTATGGCACACAGTTTGCAGTCATCTGCAAACATGGTCAGCCATATTCCTCCTGTGTTAGCCAGTATGTCTCAGAAATATATACAGAACAAGACAGGTCCCAGGACTGAGCCCTGTGGGATGCCACGTGTAACTGGTGTATAGTCAGACATGGCACCTGCAATATTGACCATGTGTACTATCCATGACCGAATTAGCAATCCATCTTGTGACATATGTGTAGATATTGTATCCGGTGATCTAATGTATAAAGGCCAAGTGTGGTATTGTATAGAACTGGTGTGCAAGCTCCAGGTAGGCTGTGTGGACAACCCTATGTATGTCTATGGACCTGTTAACTGTTTAAAGACATCAAACAACTGCAAGAGTCAAGATATGCCCACAAAAAAAACAAATTGTGTAGGATCTAGTGTCTGTAGGTTCACAATGTGCATGTGTATGTGTTCCATGATGATACACTCCATAGCATAACAGACCAGGATAGTTAGGCATATATTGGGATAATGTCCAGGGTCCCTTGAGGCACCAGCACTGTGGAGCGGATACACTGTAGATGTATGCCATTCCATGGGTACATATCCTGTAGTAACTGTTATATTGAACAGTGACATAATGTGAGTGTGAATTTTGTGATGAATCTCGTGTATGCCACAGTCCGGGACACCATCTGGTCCCACTGATGCTGTGTTGTCTGCTATTGAGAGGGCAGCACACACATGTTCATCTGTGATGTCAGGGAGGCTACACCCTGTTGTGATGGACATGTGCACTGCAGGGGGGATGGTGGGGAAACATTCCCATTGAACCTGTTGTCCAGCATGTTCGCAATGTCAGTGGGTTCACTGTATCATTTGTAATTATGCAGTAACTCACAGCATATCTGTGAGTTCCCACTCAGGTCCTTGACATAACTAAATAAGGCCTTGTGATTGTCCATAGTGTCTGTTGCAAGTGTCTGTTAGAAGTGGGCCTTAGATGAATCAACAAGTGATTGTAGCTATACCATAGTACTGATCAGAGATGCCTTCCTGATTGTGATTGTGCTCTATAATGCAGTAGCCTCCTCCTGTCCCTGTATAGCTCATTAATGGCCGTGGTCCAGTAGACAGGTCCCCTGCCTTTGGAGGAGTGAGTCTTGTAGTTATCTGGGATAGCATGATCCATGCATTCCAGTAGTTGTCCATAGAATGGCCTTGTAAATTAGGAAGTGGTCTGAGCCGTAATTGGGATACCACCTCATTTTGTACAAGTGTGACGTTTGCTCATGAGAAGTACGTCACTGAGATCACATAGGATGTGTGTGTGTGTATGGGATATGTATGTCTAGTGAGATGAATGTATGTTCTGACCTTAACAATGACGGGCGTACCTCTGTTGTGGAACATAGAGTCCCCATGTGGGTGATGATCAGGCCCCACATGTTTTAACCCCCTGTGGTTGTGGTGACCAGGTCTGCCATAGTATTTGAGTGTAACAATCCTAGCAACTGTTGTGCAAGTGTGTCAGTGCTTGAGTAGTATACCCAGTCAATGTTTGTGTATTTAAAGTCACACAATATAATGGTGTTTGGTGAGACCTGCACATTCCCCAGTGTTCCCAGGAATAACGAGTGCTGTTCCCAAGTTTGGGAGTGTGGTCTGTAACAGTCTACAAACTGAAATGTAGTTTTGCCCACTCTCAGTTGCACATGTACGTTCCCCAATGCTTTGTGCACTGCTACTAACCTGGAGGTGTGTGTATGAATGATGTATATGGATACCCCCCCCCTATTGTTGTTGTCCGGTCCGAGTCTTGTGTCTGAAAACCATGGCATGACATAAAACCTGTTAGTGCTGCTGTGCTTTTGTGAGCCTGAACCAGGTGTTTGTTACTGCACATATATCGACAGATTCCATACTGATGTGAGTCCTGAGTGCATGCATTCTGAGGGTTAGACATCTGTTGTTGAGCACCATCACTCTCCGTTTCCTGTACCCTGTAACGTCTATGGCTGTGGTTATGTCTTCTGACCCTCGCTTCAAACAGCCAGTATGTGTGTGTTAAGAGCCTAAGGCAGTCTGTGAAAGCCCAGGAGTGATAGGTCCATGGCGTCCATAGCGAATGTACGTGGCATGTTGAGTATGTAATCCCAGGCTGACAGACACTGGATCCCCTGTGAATGACAACAATATGTTAGGCAACTGTTAAAAGTGATCATTTCATCTGTATACTGTGACATAGTACTTGGTGAGGGTAAGATGCTACACAAGGTCAGGGTCATACTGGCCTGGGCTGCATGATCAGAGAGCTCCTCTATGTCTCTTGTCATGTAGTCCAGGGAGGAACGTCTGAGGGTTTACACACCAGCATGGTCAATGATGGAGCCATATTTATACTTGTAGTGGACTGACAACAGTGCATGTGTCATGTGGCATATCCTGGCACCCGACACACAGCACAAAGTGACCTTCACCTTGTTCAGCCTGGTGACTGGGATGTCAGTGTGACCGACAATTACTGTCACCTAATACAAGTGTATGAGGTGTGTTGTATAGGCCTAAGGGCAGTGACTGTGTGGCACAATGACTTTGTGAACTATGTGATATGGGTGTATGGTTGTGTGTTAGCAGTTGTTTGTGTGTCTGCTTTGGATGTCTCTGCTGCTTAGGCAGAGTATATTTAGATGCTCCAAGTATGTCTTTCTGTGTCAATGTATATGGTTTGCTGTTGTTATAGGTCCATGTGCGACTATATTTGTGGTGTGTGTGGTTACCTTCACCACTCGATAGACTGTGCCAGTCATGGCTTGGGAGAGCTCAGCCTCCTGTCTGTCTATATAGTTGCACCTCTCACATATGTCTGAGTTTGTTGGTAGGAGGACAGTGTTCCCTGTGTACATAAGGCAGTTGTAACAATGCGTCAAAATTCCAATATGCACCAGCTGGACAGGAGAGTACACACAAAACCGACCTTTGGACATGCCAGGATATAATGATGACATACACTGTCGACTGATAACAAAGGATCAGTAGTGTGTCAGGTGTGTAAAAGAGTATAACAGGGGTTTAGTGTTCAGGTTTGTTGTTGCTGTGGAAAGATAATCTGCAAAGGAGTACAGACAGAAACATTACACCTCCTTCAGCTATGTCAGAAATATCGATGTACAGTCATATATGTCCTGAGTCAGGGTCAGCTGTATCTGACTGACAATGTCGACATCCTGTCAGACAGGCCCATACATACATACCCACCGGCCAGTGACAAGAGGCCCTAACATCATACCAGGAGATATCACATGTAGAATGTGTAAACTGGTCCTCCCAATGCCAAATGAATCCCATCACCTGGATAACATTGTTTCCCCATATGTGTCATAAGTGAACAACAGGACAAACAGACACTGCACCCGAACAGTCTGTTGAGCCTCACACTCTCTACAGGATCTTACACCGTTGAATGTGTTACAGCAACATGTGGCACATCCCACAAGTGTTGGTGCACAACACACCATGGGAACTATGGTCCTATAAGCCTACGAAGTCCGAAATGCTAGTCCATGGAGTCCATCATGATTGCAGTCAGGAACAGAGCTATTGTAAACCGACAAACACACAACCCAAATGTCTGTGGTATGTTAATGAGCACATCATGTTCTACAAACATGCTAGATATCTTGCAAGGCAGCCACCCAGGACATACATCACTGACAGGAGCAACACAGGTCCCACATAGACTTTGAATAGCCCTTTACCAACATCACAGACACATGTTGTATCCACAAAACCAACAATCCGTGCATGAATATGTATTGTCTTATGAAGGAATGGTAATATGTCCACAGATAGATCACACAAGCTATGAATTGTGTATTCCAAGATGTTCACACCTGCTGACCCACAAGGTTCATTCCTGGGATTGCATAACACTAAGTGCACACACATTACCATGTCCAGTCTGATGATGTCAGCAACCTACAAATATAGCATGTGAATAGAAGCTCCACATTAAAGCATATAGCGTGTCATGGTAATGTGTATCTCACCAGTATTATAACATAGTTAGGTAGGGGGTTGAATCCTGCAATTGCTGAGTATGAGTCTTTGTGTATGAGATGGCCTATAAGGGGAGTGGCCTTTTTGGAGACTGTGGAAACACATTAGGAGTGGTGAATACCTCTTTGCCAAGTGTGATGATGTCAGCATCCTACAAATAGAGCACTGGAAATGAATGCTCCCAGTAAAGCAAATAGCACGTTGTGTTAATGCAGATTTCACTAGTGTCATAACATAATTAGGTAGGGGTTTGAAACCTGTGAATGTGTGTGTGTGAGATCGCCTTTGAGAGGAGTGGCCTTTTTGGAGACTGTGGAAACACATTAGGAGTGGTGAATACATCTTTGCCAAGTGTGATGATGTCAGCATCCTACAAATAGAGCATTGGAAATAACTGCTCCCAATAAATCAAATAGTGCGTCGTATTAATGCATAGCTCACTAATGTCATAACATAGTTAGGTAGGGGTTCAAATGCTGAATGTGTGTGTGTGAAATTGCCTTTGAGAGGAGTGGTCTTTTTGGAGACTGTGGAAACACATTAGGAGTGGTGAATACCTCTTTGCCAAGTGTGATGATGTCAGCATCCTACAAATAGAGCATTGGAAATGAATGCTCCCAGTAAAACAAATAGAGTGTTGTGTTAATGCGTTTCACGCTAGTGTCATAACATAGTTAGGTAGGGGTTTGAATCTTGCAAATGCTGAATGTGTGTGTGTGTGTAAGATTGCCTTTGAGAAGAGTGGCCTTTTTGGAGACTGGAAACACATTAGGAGAGGTGAATCCCACAAATACAGCAGTGCAGATTAAAGCACCCAAATAAAGCATACAGCGCGTCGTGTTAATGTGTATCTTACTAGCATCATGACTTAGATAGGGGTTTGAATCCTATAAATGCTGAGTGTGAATGTGTGTGTGTGTGTGTGTGTGTGTGTGTGTGTGTGTGTGTAATCCTATGAAAAGAGTGGCCTTTTTTGAGAATGTGAAAACACATTGAAAGAGGTGAATACCCCTTTTGCTGGGTTGATGATGTCAGTATCCCACAAAAACAGCAGTGGAAATGAAAACACCCAGCAAAGCATATGGCGCATAGTGGTAATGCATATGTGTCTAGTACCATGACATAGGTAGGTAGGGTTTTGAATCCTGAAATTGTTGAGTGTGTGTGACACTGTTGAGCACAGTGTTGTGTGTTTTGCTACTGCTACTGTATGACATATCAGTAAAACAACAGTATATGCATTGCACACTGCTGGCATCTGTGTGCCAAACACACATATGTACATGTGACCTAAATTGGTAACTGTGTGGACAAGACATATATGTACATGTGACCTCATTTACATCATAGGTGTGAAGCCTGCTGTCAACACAACTACATCTGTCACTATTGACATTTTTTGCTGCTGCTTCTTGGACCGTAGCTCACATATGTATGTATGTGTAGTGAGCTGTGCCCTAGGTCATCTGTGTCACACACACACATGACAGTTGTTATACAATAGTGTGAGTGTGGGTGTATGCCTGTGGCATATGATAGACATGCCCAAACACAACATAGTCTATCAATAATGGCCATTCATGGTAGGTATACAACAAACCCATGTATATGTATACAGACACCTTATTACTTATGTGATACACTGAGGGACATCAGCATAGCCTTGGGGATGTGGATATCAAAGAACAGATGAAATCACATGTGGCTGTCTGTACACATCGGTACCCCTGCTACACTTTGTGTGCTACTACCAATGTGGTACAATCAGGATACTATGTGTATCAAATGTGGATGAGTATGCTGTTGTTGGATCATAGCTTCACAACATGTGTTTGTCAACAGGTATGTGTCTGTATGATATCCTCATGGAAGATAGGTGTCTAATCCAAGGAATACTTTGTAGGCCACTGTATGCATCACCAGATGTGAATGCACATATCCCTAGTGTGTCTGCATGTAGCTAGTATGGACACATGGCAAACAGAAGTGGTCACGGGAATGTGTGGTGGTCATTACCACTGGTAACTGGTATAGTACAAAACCAGAAAGATTCAAATGCTACTGTGTATCCTACAGCTGTGTGTCAGTTGTCAAGACATCATGTAATGATTTGTTAAAATCAGGCTGTTGAGGTTATGTACACTACCAGAATGCTAACCAATGACCGATATCAACAGTATCACCCACAGCATAGTGTCATACCATGTCATACACACATGTGTACCCAAGTTGTGACATATGTGTAGTGACATGCATATTGGACAACAATAGGAAATATGAAGTATTAACACTGTGTCGTACAGAGCATGTCACACTTTACATGTGCGCATCATGCACATACATGCAAACAGTGCACCTCCATCATGTTCACAAATGTACACCTTGTAATCTGTACAGCACACATCATAGATGTTACATTCACTCAACAACACATGCTGCCAATACCACACACACCAGCCAACTGTTACATATGTGGACAATCCATGTTTGGTATTAACACTGGTGTATACAAAACAAAATTGATAATCATGGCTGGGATGCATCATGCCTGTTAAGATACACCTACAAGGATATCATTACCCATTACTGTTCACAACATGCTAACATTGCTACACTGCTAGTAGGTCACCCTGTGCATCAGCACCGTGTTATCCTGTTCCTGCATCAGTGTCACAGATGACAGGAGGTGGCACAGTTTCATTATATGCACAGGGTGTGTGGTTGTTTTCCAGAGCCCGACAATGACCCAGCCAATCAACATGCGTGTGTGTGTGTGTGTGTGTGTGTGTGTGTGTGTGTGTGTGTGTGTGTGTGTGTGTGTGTGTGTGCGCGTGAGGGACAACAGTATAGTATGGGTCAGTGTTGATGTGATGTGTGTGTGTACGTGTTAGCCCTACGTGTTGGTAGTATGTGTGTGCATCTGCATGCACACAGTACCCCCTTGTGGCTGCCAATTACGGGAGTTTGTGGAACAGCCACAGACTGTACCTGCCAGGCTGTACAGATCACTGTCTCCGGCCATGGACACAGTACCTGTGCCTGCCAGGGGTGACACGGACTGTATCAGGTACTAAGCCAGACTGAGTACTATCGTCAGAGGTAGAGGGATGTTGAGTGGACCCATGTCCATGCTGGGACTGGCCAGAGCCACATGCATGTGGTCGTCTCGGACGGTCTATCGACAGCCCAGCTACAACATTGCTGGGGCTGATACTGGCACTACTGGAGTGGCTGGCACTTGGTTGTCATCCATGTCGGCTGCCAGCTGAGGATGTTGCTGGCATACATCCACATCAACGTCCCAGCCATCCTGCACTGTCATGGCACATGGACATAACATTGCTGAGGATATCTAGTGTCTCCCCCCAATGTCTATCAATGACATCGGTGTAATTGCGGATGGCACCGGCAAGGTCACAGATACTGTCATTGATCGCAGTGTTATGAGCCCTCTGCACCCTTAGCCCCTGCCTGGTGTAGCATTTCATACATGCCTGTATCACAGCCCGGAACATACCTGAGGTTGTGAGACCTGTGCGGGCATGCCTGCCAGGGGCTTTACATCCAGCGATGCTCCTACGAGAACCCCTGGACATATGCCTATGTGGTACCGTTCCGTGTGTCTGTGTATGGCTGCTGTGTGGGGTTGCATGTGCCATGGATACCACACTTTCCTGGTCAATGCCTACTATATGCTGTTCCTCACCTAAGGCCATTGGTGTTGAGGGATGTAATGGCAGTACGTATGTGCACATAGATGGGGTGGAAAGCTGTAGACCACAGACAGTCCCTGTCAAACATGCCTGTGCCACTACACATGTATCATCATGGTCACTATTAGTGGCAGTGACCTTAGGTACCCCGCTGCACCCCTCCAACATTACCTCAGCACCTGTGAGAGGGAGACAGGAAGCACACTTTACCATCTGTACAGGACGTTCGCACACATGAACACATGAACACATGAACACATGCACACATGCACACATGAACACATGCACACATGCACACATGAACACATGAACACATGCACACATGCACACATGAACACATGCACACATGCACACATGCAAACATGCACACATGCACACATGCACACATGAACACATGAACACATGCACACTAATACTCTACACATTCAAGTTGACACACACACACCAACAGCAATATGGAACATAGTTGTTAGTAGTTGATGGTGGAGTACAGTATCACAATACAAAGAGTCCTGTCACACGTGTCAATATGCAGGATGTGTGTTGCTTGACAGCATGCAGTGCGAGTGTAGAGAGTCCTTGTAGTTATAGTTAACAGTATACATGTCATTGATGCATGTGTGTTGTTCACTGATTGCCCTCACCCTGGTAGACAATGTGTACATGGACACAACATTGCACTGCAAGTCTGAAACACTTTCCAATGTCATGTGCACCATCACTCATAGGTATACAAACCATGTCCGGATGCATACAACTGTCAGGTGTCTAACAATTAATGTTATGTGTAGCACTGCAGGTATTGTAACTGGATGTAGTGTAGTACCATGAGCCATCATCAGGCAGCATCATGTGGTCACTCAAGGACACTGATGCATGTCACACTGGCAACTATCTTGCTGTACCTGACCTGCACCACTTAGGCTACATTAAACAGTTCACAGACAGTCATTGCATGGGCATGTCAGGTAATTAGTAAGGAACATTGTCTAACACGACTGTGGTGTGTATTGACACATGTCACACTGCCCCATGATAGGGCTCTACCCCCAACTATAGTATGTGTGCTGTGTTGATGACATATGGGATACTGGAGTACAACCTTACAGCAGGTGTCTACAAACACCATGTGTATCATATTAACACATACTGCATATGACAAAGTGGTGTATGTTGTGTGCATGTGTATTGACGATGCCTATACAATGTCCACTACAGTGTACTCCACTTGTTTGTGATGCTCTGTGTGTTGCATGCGTATGAGTCAGCTACTCATGTCATTGTGAAGTGCATAGTCACACAGAGAACATGCAGAGCATGCACTATGCATAGGTGTTTAACATGTGTATATGGCCTACAACTCTCCTATGACATGCAGATGTTATATGCTAAATTGACTGTAGCCCACTCACCACCATGGGTCTTCTGTCTTGCTATCACACCAGAGGGATGTGCAAGGATATGAGACAGTATGTCAGTGTCAACAACTATGGCATTGCTGCTGCGAGTCTGCAATTATACAGTAGTACATGGGGTGACAGTCACAGGCATACAGACAATGTCCCGAATTATCAGTATTGCATGACACCAGGCACCACATATTCTGCATACACAGTACACATCTGATTAATGCATATTACAACACTTTGGACAACAGTGGTCTACGGATATGCCATGTTACCTGCATGCTCGTTGTCGCTGTGCTGGGTGACTCCGGCCTCCATGATGACACAGGTTTGTTGTAATGGTTGGCCAGGAGCCACCATGCTGAGGAGCAGCTCTTCCACTCTGGTGAGGGGGGGATGTGTGGCAGCACCACCACCTGCAGCAAGCTGTTGCCTTTGGACATCGGAGGCATGCTGCCGGACATGTCTGATTAAATCACTGCAGTGATTGCGTACCTGCTCATAAGTCCAGTTATGCATGCTTATATTATTCACCCGACGGACAACATCCTGACACAGTGCAGTGTGACCATGCTGGTCCTGGCAGTATCTTGAAAACAGTAGATTGTAATGTTGGATGAGTGCATCTCTGATGACATCCTCCTCCTCAGGGGTATATGATGGCTTTCAGTTATGTGCCATAACACTGGAAGACAATTAAACAGTAACTGTGAAAAAGACATGTTGCACACTCAACATTCTAATGTACAGACATCATTGAAATGCTATATATAGCAACCTATAGGCTGTCAGCAGATACACACTTTTAATAACACATATGACTGCTAAGACCACAACTGCCTGACAGTGCCTGGCACATGCTAAATACAAAACCATGTTCTGCACAGCCACAAAGTGAAACAAGTATGTAGGACAATACAACAGTACATGGCACACTGTATGTGACACAATGCAACACCTAGCCACAGGAGGTGTATATGAAGCTAATGCATACAGACATTTGTCATCCATTTAAATCTATGTACAGTACGGTTACGGTACTAGCAGTACACCACACTACTTGTTGATAGCAAACCCCTCAGTAACATATGTGCACATTCACCACTATAGGTGGCATACTGCTGTATTACACTATACATGTTGCTAGATATGCACCTATATCCTGTGACACACATACCACCGAGGACATGTTACAGGCATACCCACACACACATCAGACATACCTACAAGACACAAGGGTATGGCAACCCAGATTACTGTTACCTGTATACCATACATTACTGTGTGTCAGCACATACATAACCTCATGCCTGAGGTATGTGATGTGTGTGGACTACAGGTAACAAACAAACGTGTGTTACCAAGCCATGTGGATATAAACCACACTGTGCAGTTGAGGCATACAGCTTCAGGTAGTACTACAGTCCATACGTGACTTGTATTCATTAGTGTTAACAATCTATAAGCATACATGTACTGCTTTAGCCTACAAAGACACACTCGACAATATGGGACTACATCACAACATATGCCATAGTGATTTTCAGCCCTGACAATAGCATATGGACCTTTGGATGGGATTAGAGCTACAACATTACATACCATGGTATACACAGACTCCCAGTAGGCTATCACACATATACACATCATTGATACATTCACATACACATTCTCCATCACACACACTCAACCTCACATAGCATGTGTTGCAACAGGTACATGCGTGTGTGTATCATGTCCTAGGTAGCTGATAGGCTGTTATCCATAGGGCCTATGGAAGCATAGACATATGGTACCCTGCACTACGACACACATGTAATGTAGGTTCCAGTGCCCCTGTCATGCAGAGCCACAGGTGTGATTACCAGGTTGTGTTTCCTATCTCACATGTAATCATCATAGTTATTGATGGCAACTGCTAATGAGGACCTTCATATGCTGTTGATAGGTCGTTGGTTCTTTAGTATGGTATGTGTCTGTGATGATGATGTGCCAGTCAAGCATGTTCTGCTTTTTACATTACAAGGTGTTGGGCAGTAGAGTGTGTATCTTGTCTGGTGTTCCACCTGTTTACATGGAGCACGTCCAACACCTGTGGGTTTGCAATAGCTGTATGTTGGCCAGGGGTGGCCTATGGGTAGGCGGTATGCGACACAGTGTACAATTGGTTTGGTAAGACAGTCAGCATAGGGCATCTGTTGTAATCCGGTATCACTCTTTGTGAGGTATGTATCTGGCATCTACTGTTGCTGTGTATGTGTTCCGAGGTACATACCAACAGGGACATTGTACTCTATGATGGGTGTTATGACTGATGAGTGGAGTGGAACCCTGTTTCCATGGATGACACAAATTTACTGACGACATATGGACTGTACTAGTTTTACATGACTAGTGTGGCACAGTGATCATCATTAGGGGCACTACTGTCCACCTGTGTCCTGTAGTCTCTTATCACACCTTCAGTGTTGAGTACACTACCACCTATGTGTTAGTTCATGCATACAGGGCTTTTAACAACAGGGATGGCAATACATGTGCAACATTCACCTGGGACGTACATTTCAACATCCACTGGTGTACACATTGATATGCATATCAGCACATATACAGTCCACCTTTCATGGTGGGAATATCAATAATGCTAAGGTTGAGGGGGATACAGTTATGTAATGATATTGCACAGTCTTGTGCAGAATGCATGGAAGGTGTTCTCAGCCCATATATGTTTAGCAGGACCCCATATCTGGGAGACTATATACCTAACAAAGCATACCCATGGCATTTGAACAACACATGTCATATGCCAGCACTGTATGCTGTCTTGTTTGACACACACTACAACCTACATAGATATATGCACATAACCTGCACCAACATATACATGTCCACCTTTCACAAACACTTGCAGTATGTCCCTTGCTCTATGCACATGTTCAGATGCTCAGAAATCAGACACACATGTATCTCGACATATGTGTGTGCCATACAGACACAAGGTCCACAATGTTGTAAGTCCATACACCTCACGGATGACCTGTTGGGCCTTGCTAATGGTAGGACAGTTGTCACATGTGTGCATACAGTAATAGTGCAATGGTATACATAGCTGCAAATGATACATCACTATGCTAGCCTGCTACAGTGGTTGCTAATGCTAAGCTACACATTATGTGACTATCATGCATGTCTTACTCTGCGACATCCAAGTTTATCTAGGTGTTTGCAATACTTCCCAAAACTGCCATTAAACACAGTACTGTACAGACCATGATAACATGTTCAGATGTTTGACATGTACTGCTGACCTACAACTGTCACACTTATGTCCCACTGCACACAGCTACCCAACAATTTCTCCATGGCAATACTTATGCATGGCATCAGTGCATACATACCTACTGCTACCACATATGCATGTATCAGAGGATCAACATTACTAACCATAACCATCTACTACCTGCTGGTAACTACAAACTGTTACATACCTATATGTCCCTTCCGGGTCCGTCTGTGTATGTTATTATTTTTTTTTTGGGTACTGAAACGTACTGTTTTTTTTTTTTTTTTCCTGCTTGCTGTTATTTGCTATGTGCAACTTGCAATGTAATGATTGCATGTGGGGATAGCAAGTCCTATCTGCTTTTATAGGTATCTGCACACATGCATGTGATGCCCTCTGCACCAATTGTTGGACAGCATTTGGAAAATGCATACAGCCTACTGAGTGGTAAGTGCAGCACTCACTGTCATAGCAACCCAATGCTATAAATTGCTAAGGTATGTAGGCGTAGCCCTTTCAGATTTCCAGAGTGGGGCCCATGCTTGTTTGCTGTGGAGACTGTTGTGTAAGTCAGACGGTTGGTATATGTCTTATAAATGAAGCTAGAGGTGTAGACAGTGCTGTACATGTTGTACTCAGACCTGCCTGTTGCCACTTCCAACACTAAGCTATCAGTGTAGAGTTTTACTCACCACTACAAATGCTTACACAGCATTTATGTGACTATACTGGGAATATTAATGTACTGACTTCTGCAGGGTTATGTTTTTTACTGTTGACATTACCACAGGGTTGGCAGGACAACCGGGCAATTCCTGTACTGAGTATGCCTACCTACACAGTTGGTAGACCCTAAACGCACAAGTATCTTTTAATTGGGGGGGGGAGGCTTACATACTGAGAGCATTATGCATTAATGTGTGAATATTATCTTACTGGACTTGCAGGATTGGTGTGTACCTGTGTGTTTATCAGGGCAGGTTGTCTGTCTGCATGGTTCCCACCTGTGAACTTAATCAGTTGGTAGCCAGAGGTTACACTGTCATTCTTTGTCTGTGCAACTCACAGGTGTTTTCAGCACTGTTACAATGGCATTGTTATAGTCAGTTGCTACCAGTACATGGCTACATACATTGGTATTTCTATGTTATACTCCTACAAAAGGGTATGCTTGGGGACGGCCTATGAAAGCTATTTTCAGAGTGTGTAACAGTGGTATAGCCTATATGCCTGTGTGTTTGGGCCTCTGACGGTCCTATGGAACAGTCACATACATCTTTGCATGGTGTCATGGATATGTAGTTGAATGTGAGGTACACCTTACACATAATAGGAACAGTAGGTGCATACTTCAGTGAAGCAGTGCATATGGATTAGTACTCCTTTCATGACATACAAGCAGTGTCTACTGTAATTATTGTCAGTATTCATTGTGTAATAGCCCACCATTCTGACTGACGTCAGTACTTTTCTGTGGGATTCTGAGGGACACAGCTAAAATATGTTTCACAATCAGGGACATCCCTGGAAAGTTGACTGAGTTAGGAGGTATGGCCACCGCCCTACTCAGATATGCCAGTGTTTGTGCTGCTATGATACTGTGTGAGGGTTGTAAAGTACCTCTGCAACATTATTTTCTGCTTGATTGTCTGCTTCTCACATCACACTCATGTAATGCAATCCTAAAACAATTGCTGATAAAGATCCACAGAACAGGCTTTGTGCTATGGCCTTCCTATATTTCCTTTACATTCACTCATTGTAATAAATGATATATTTTTTGCAGCACAAAGTTGTTGTATATCTGTTGTGGCTTAGTGGTACTTCATGCAGTCTTATGTGCCCAAAGTCTGGGGTTTGAAACTAACAAAGGTGTGTCAATTTTGCTGCTGAGCAGAACAAGGGCCCTGACCTAGAGTGACTAAGGCACTTTTAAGCAGTTGTAAGCGGGTTTGCGTGATGCTTAGCTAAGCACACACATGCACACACTCGCTTAAACCCGCTTACTACTGCTTAAAAGTGCTTACTCCCACTACCCCCGTGCTAATTTCTTTGAAAGAAAAGAAAATGGGGAGATAGGAAAGTGGTGAAAAAGAGGGAAAGACAGTAGGAAAACAAGCTCGGGATGTACACGACGGGTGTAGGGAAGGTCCGTAGTTGCCCATTTCTTTACCAGCAACATCTGTGCATATGTTGCAAATTTGGAGTGAAATTTGAAACCTTCCACCCCTGAGAGAGGGGTGAAGACAACATAGTTTGTTGTACTGCCAATTACAATTATCAGTGTACATGTCCAACAGACATGTGTTCGAAATGGGCAGCTATGTATGGGGCGTAATTTTTTTCCGGGTACAGATTGCCCTTTTTTTTTTTTTTTTTTGGGGGGGGGAGTGGAAAGTGAGGTAGAGGAAGTAGGTATATTTGGGGAGGTAGGTTGGGTAGGTAAACAGACAAGACAAACAAGACACATACAGGGGCAGAGTATGACACATGGGGTGGGTGAACACAATTGAAGGGGATGGATGTTTGGAAATTGCAAGCCCATGAGCCCACAGATGGTAACAGTGGGACTGAGATCCCCACCCATGAGCAGTCACCACTGGACCTTCACAGACCTGAGGGTCACTGTCCTGGGGGCTGCGTAGGATGGGAAGGCTCACCCGTGAGTCATGCCACTCTCGCCTCGAGCTGGTGTAGGGGATCAGCGACTAAACGCTGGATCTCCCTATGCACCACAACCCGGACCCTTTGGAGGGTGACAGGAGGCCCTTCTCTGCCCACGCTTGCAGGGGGGGCAAGCCCCATCCCCTGCAGCACTTCCGCCCGAAGGTGGCACAGGACCTATGGAGGAGGGTGGCCCGGGCTGGGCACCAGACCTGCTGGTGCCAGGTGCAACTGCCAGCTGAGGAGGGACAGGTGGGTCCGCTGCGACCGGCCTTCCCATATGTTCTGTGATTAGGTGTGTTTAATTACAACATAGACAACAGCATTCCAAGTAAGTTGTAACAGCATGCAGTAATATTCCCATTAACCCAACACACCAGGGGTACAACAGTTGAACAGCAAGCATAACACATGCATATATTGAATGACAGTGGACATTACAACAGCATGCAGGAATGATTGGTGGCAACAGGCCACCAAGATTGTGGTGTTTTAACAGGGGACATGCATCAAAGTAAGTGCAGATTTTATATAACAATAGGACATATGTCTCAACAAATGTTAAGAGATTAGACATACCCATTGAGGTGTGGAATTGCATTGTTTATGCACATGGAGTAGGGTGCAAAAGGAAACCTCCATTAACATCTTATTAGTACTTTAACTGTACACTACATTCCTATTGACAGCAGGTGTATATCCCCTACATGTATTCTTACACTAGGAAACATGCATTTGATTGCGTTATGGGTTTTGCTACTTCATTATATACCTGACCTATATCTGACATAGTAACTGTCCAGGATGCAGATGTTACTGCTACATACTTGTATTAAATTGACTTGTTTATGTATCTTTACATCTGGATGTGTTCACATGCCTTTTCACTTGTTTTCTACACAACCCTACTTTTCAGGTAGCACACTAACATTTCTGGGGAACACCTTGACAGGCTACTCGTGTGCCAGATTTACCTATGCATGTCAGCCATTTCTCAACTGTTGAGGACTGTTGCATACTTCACAGCTACTGGCACTTCCTTCATCCACTTTATATGGGACTGCACTACTTGGGGTTGTCAGCACTTAATACAACAGTAACGTTTCTTCACTGCAAGGGTACAACAAAATTTTTGAGTAACTTGCACATACACACTTCAAGTATTATACCTTTCTTATTTACATTAAAACTCTTTTCTACAGGCTCTCTCCTTTATTTGACATTACACTGCATACAGTAGACCTATTCAGGACATGTTATACCTTTATTGATAGGTTACAAGACTGTTTTTCAGGCTCACTCACTTTTTATTTATGACAGTGCATGCAGAGATAGCATTCCAGACATGTTATTTGCTTTATTCATGGGTTACTACACTCTATTCCTGGCTATCTGACTTATGATATGTAACAGTACATGCAGAGGATTTATTCAGGGAATGAATGTTTTATGCTTCACAGCTACTGCCACTTCCTTCATCCACTTCCTATGGGACTGCACAACTGTGGGTTGACAGCACCTAATAAAACAGTACTATTTTTATTGCAAGGGTACAACAACATTTCAAAGTAAGTGACACAGACACACTCCAAGTTTTATACCTTTATTAATTACATTGAACACTTATTTTCTACAGGCTCTCTCCTTTACTTGTTATTACAGTGCATACGGAAGACATATTCAGGCATATTATACCTTTCTTGATAGGTTACAACACTCTTTTTCAGACCTGCTCACTTATATGTTATGACAGTACATGCAGGGATAGTATTCCAGAATTATTTTACCTTGATTGGTGGGTTAATACACTCTATTTCTGGCTCACTGACATTTGTTATATAACAGTACATGCAGAGGATTTAATCAGGACATTTTATTGCTGTATTATTGGGCTTAAACACTTTTGTCATGCTCACTCACATATATCATGTAACAATAAATGCAGAATATTTACTAACCTGCCTGGTGGTGTAGCCTTAGCAGCCTATCTGCATAGACTTGCTGATTCATAGCACGAGCACCTGCAGCTGTGGAGTAAATAAAGGGATATTGAGGCATACCTATCCATTATTTAGACTATATTAGCTTGTCTTACATATTGCATTCCATGGCTACCTACTTAGTAGTGGGGCATCACGCATTTGATAGGTCTCCTGGATCCACTGGTTCAGAAGGTCCTGCTTCCACCTCTTCAGGTCTGCATAGTGGTGACGGACCTGCTCACCAGTCCGAGGGACGCCTGTGGCACTGGTGAGTTCATGAGCCAACCGGTTCCAAGTCTCTGCCTTATACTCCATTCCTTGGAACTGGCCCTGCAGGAGTCGAGTCTCATGGACTTGCGATGCCCCAGCGTTGCGCTCAAAAGCATGTACCCTCTCCAGCACCAGACATTCTAACTGCAGATGGGAGCTACAATCAGTTATGGCGAGTACTCCCGCCTATGCGGCTTAAATATGCCGCATTTCCTGCACTTTTCTGTGATTGGCTGTTTTTGAATATTCTTGGCTGACTGCAGACCTGCTTAGAAATGGTTAATCAAACATTTATTACTATATATATGTTAACAGTGGATGTTTATCCTAAGCTGCCGTGGCTTAGTGGTTCAGTACTTTGATTATGGTGCACAGTGTCCTGGGTTCAAACCTTATCATTGCTTTTTATTTTGCTACTGTCCAGACAGGTTAGGGGGCGTGTCTGTGTTTAAGCAACTTTGCTCTATGTTGCTCCACGTTGCCCGATGGTGCGCTGGTTGGCGCGGCGCGCACCTCCGCGCAAACCAATTGCATTGGGTAAAGCCCTATTTAGCTATGGGCAACTACATTGCACTGGGTAAAGTGCTATTTAGCTATGGGCAACTACATTGCACTGGGTAAAGCATGAGTTAGCTAGGGGCAACTATATTGCGCTGGGTTAAGCATTGCTTAACTGCAACCAATTATATGTCAGATTCCTTTATAAATATATATTTTGTTTACTGATACATAAGCCATTTGAATGCTTTTTAGTAAAAGTTTCATCATACAGGTCAGGAATTATTTCATATACTAATTTGGAACAGAAAACAGGAAGGGGGGGTGGTGCGACTCGAACCGTGAGTGCCTCCTCTTTGTACGAATGCTCTACCACTACGCTATTACTATTTGGTGTAATTTGCATAAACATTCCTTATTATGCTCTTCCATGTGGAGATTTCTAACTGCAGCTAAGCAATGGGCACACACCCGCACACACGCGCAAATATGGGCAGCTATATTGGGAATTAGGAAAAAAATTAATAGTTTTACTTTTTATAACTGTACTGGGGTTTACAATGTCAGGGAGTGTGGTGTTGGGTACATGGACATTTGAGTGGACTCACTCTTGTGTGTTGACATTTTGTTTTTTAACACACTTGCAGGGGTGTAGACCTTTCCACTGCTCGGCAGTCGGACACGCCCCCTGCTTGCCTGCATGGTCCATGTTGGACTTGGGTTTGAGTCAGCGTGCCCTCATGAATATTCACGGCATGCTGATGTCATACTATTCAACTGCAGCCTCCGAGTAAGACTTATTTAGTCTTACATGGAGGATTCGTGAATCCGGGGGGATGTCTTTTCATAAAATTTCCCCAAGGATTTACATAATAATATTGTTGCACCACAATATTATACCACAGCCTTCTATCTTTATATCATCAATTTTTATTTTCTATGTTAGTATTTTTTTGATAATTTCTAATTTCTTCATTTACATATTATTTTCTATTTTTCTTATTTTCATAATTTCTTTGAACTTTTTGTACTTATATTTAAACATTTGCACTACTGATTTCTTATTCTCTTCCTTTATCCACTGTAATACTCTATACAAGTTTAAAAAAGCAGAATAAACTATTGGATTTCATAACTCCAGCCCCCTCTTCATCTTCATTCATATACAACACATTTCATTTTACTGAGTTTAATCTTGAATCCCATATGAAGGAAAACACCAATTGCACAATTTCCTTTTCATATTTTTCTGGCGTCATATAAATATTTGGCATGTATGCTATTCTTTTCTTTAATTCAGCATTCACAGCCAATCCTTTTTCATGAATGCTAATATAGACATCCTTCACAGAAGGCATGTTTCTTTTACTTCTTTTATTAAATCCTCCCATTGCATCATAATGACATAATTTTTCCTAAATTGTATTCTTAGCAAATACAATTCATTCATTGAAATACACTCCCCAGTTTTCACCACACCACCCAAACTCTTACTTTTATCTTTATTCAATGTCATTCCCGTTTCTTTTAAACATCCATTCAGACAAAGAAATGCTTCCCTCATCTGTATTTTGTTCTTAGTAACTATAACTATACTGTTTGTGTATGTCAAAACTACTAGAATCACCACCGCCTTTTGCATCACACATGTACCTTCTTTCATTTTATAAGCTACTTCATTCATTATCTCATTCATTACCAGTACAAACAATATTTCACTCACAGGACATCCTCGTCTTTTATTATACTTCAAGCATATTTTACACAGCCACCCATGCACTAACACTCTCACTCTATTATTTTGATATTCTGACATACCCACTCTCCTAATTCTAGTACCTATTCTATACTTCTTCATAACATCCCACGAAGCATTATGTCCTATTGCATCAAATGCTTTGTTAATATTCCCTACCATAAGTTTCACTTCCTTCCTTTTACTTATAATATCATCCACAATTTCTGTCACAACCAGTAACAATTCTTGATATCCATTTCCTTTGATATCATATATACTTTCTTCCATAATATCTCTTATCCTTCTGTCCATTCTATTCTGTATTACTCTTATAAACGTTTATAATCTATGTTATTTGGTGTGATTGGTCACCATTTTTTTATTTCATTCTTTTCATCTTTCTTCTTGAAAACCATTAATATCCCTCTACATAACTCCTTATAAACAAGCTCTTCCTTCAGCCATTCATTCAGTATATTTAAAAAATACTATATTGGCCAATCCATTAATTTCTTGTAATTTTCCTACCCTATGCCACCTGGGCCTGGTACTGATTGAACATTTACTTCCCTAGTATTTCATCCAATTCACTAATAATATTTTATTTTTCAAATTCTTCCTTAACTCATTCTGTATTTTTTTGTTGCTTTCCACTATCTCTTATTTTCCTTCTTTTTAATCTTATATATTTTCCATATAATGTACTACAACACTCATAACTTTTTCTTTTTTTTACCTTTCCTTTTACATTTTTCATTTTCCTCACTATATAAATATCATCCTTTACTATTTCACCCAGGTATGCAGATACCTCCTCCCTTCTTCTTTGTAAATAACATCCCCGCTTAAACAGTAATTTCTTATTTTCTTTCTCATTTTCTTTTATATTTCATTTTCCATTTCATAATACTCTCTTATATTATTCTCTAAGTTCTCTAATATATTTTGATACATTTTTCCATATGTCACTTTCTGCTCCTTTCATGTATCATCCTGCCATTGGGAAAAAATACTTTTTTATATTTCTTTTTAAATTCAGTTCAAAATTCAGACCAGTTTTTATAGGTCCTTCATGGCTATATGATCCTTACATAAGCGCAATTCTTCACAATCTCAAATTTCATTCCATAATTTCTCATTTATTCTTTTTATTCCCTTTCGTATTTCAATATACTTCCTTTCTTCCATCACCTCCTCCCATATTGCTAAACCTGTCACAACTGTATCATCATCTGCTAACCCCAAGCCTTTCAATAATACAAAATAATTTCAGCTCAGTGCCCACTTTCTACAAGTCCATTGACTTTTTTCTGCACAGTTAATTTGTAACATTTTATTTGTTCCTGTATTTTTTAATCTTTCCTCTTCTGTTTATATTTTCCTCTTAAATCATGATAAAGACTATGCAATTATACTTTTCATGTTAACCATCATATAGTCTAATATTTGATTAAGCAGAGTCTCTCTTTCCTTGCTAGTTATATATGCATATAATGCTATAATTCTGTAAACATGTTCTTTTCACCTCACATACACATCAGTTAACCTTCACATCCTTACCATCATTACATCTAATATTTTCACTGTTATTTTACACAGCACAGAAACTTCAGAAGAACAACATTCACTGCCTAAGTTCCATATTATATTTCCACCCCATAATTCTTCTGTATGCAGTCTTTGTTTACTTGTCAAGAATCTTACTTCCTCTAATGGAATGATATAACGGAATAAAATCCACATCACATTTACCACACCATTCCAATATCCCTATCCTTCTAACAGTGTCAGTATTACTGTTCACATTTTCTAAAAGTAATTTAAAACTGTTGCTTTTCCTTCTTTTCTGTTTAGGGGAAATATTTTAAATGTTTGTTTTCTTATTTTTACTCTTCCCCCAACTGAATATTTTTCCAGGGTTTATGTGCAAATAATCCTTGATCCTCAGAATCATATTTTCACTGACTAGAACTTCAACAAATTATTACTATAACTCCCTTTTCCTGACCTCACTTCCTGCACGCACTCTCTCTCTCTCCTCCCTTATTTCTCCCTCCACATATTTTTTCTTCTTCTGCAGGCTCTTCTTCACCTAGTTCAACCTCTTGACAAGCCTCTTGTTGTCCTTCCTTGTGTATGTTTTCTTCCATTTTCCTTCTTTTTCATTATTTACTGTTTGCTCTTGACAGTCCATTCAAAAGTATCCCTTTTTTACACATCCTGAATTCAGGCACACATCTTCTGACTGTATGTCATTTCTCCCCATATTAGTTACTTTGTACCTTGTCACATTAATTAATTAAAAGAGAAAAGTACCCACAAAATAAGCATAATTTAGGCCGGTCAGCATATCTCAATGTCCTTGTATATCAACCACAAAAATAACACTCAGTAAGTGTTTCACCATGTTTTTCTCATATTTTAGTACAGAGTCCAACATCCACCTTCCATTTCATAAGTTTGTCTCAACTCTAACTTTCACAATACTATCAATAGTTTCAAAGAGACCCTCCATACATTTTTCTAATATTGTCTTCTTTTAGTTCATCAGTTCTAAACTGCAGAATAACATTGTTTTAACATTCAGGTTACTACCAGAAAACAAATAATTGTTTCACGGATAAATGGCCTTTTTTTAGTTAGACAGATCAAGAAATTTCATCATCAGTTAATCTGTTTCAAATGTTTAGTCACAAATAGTCTGTGTCCCAATATGTAAAAAAAGCTGCATTTCTTGAGCTTTAGGAACCAGAACAGTTACTAAATTATCACATACGTAATAGCTGTCTATTACAGTGTAATTTTTTGTTGTCACAGTTGGTCTTATCTTCTTTTTAAAAACAGTTTTACTTACAGTTTGTTGCTGTTCTCCTTTTTTGCCTGTGGTCACTAGTGCACATGTTTTAGTTACTGCATTATCTGCTGCCACAAAACCAGATACCTTCTCAATTTTTTTTGCTGCTTTCCTATTTTACTTTCTGTCACTGCTGCATAAGTTTTAACTGCATCATTCTCTGCTGACACATCACCTGGCTCCTCTTCCACATTACCATCCTCAGCACTTCCAAAAAATGTATCTGCCCTCTCACCCCATGAAACATCAGAACTGTCACCTTGATTATCCTGTTTGATTATTTTTAACAGAGCAACATCTGGAAGTTCTCCTTATGTGACTTCTGTTATCTGCACCACTTCAGCAGACTCACTTACTTCCTTATCCATGGAGACAGCTAAATTTTGCTCATTTGTAAAATCCACCATGCAGGGATCTATGTTTATATTCTGAAGCACCAGAACAAACATATTTTTCTCCAATTTCTTACTTTCCATCTCTAAACTCTTCATAGCTTCCCCCCATGCTGCTGTTTCTAGCTTCTCCCTCCCATGCTGCTGTTTCTAGCTTTCCCCTCCCATGCTGTTGTTTCTTCCCTTAGGCCTCTTTCTTGTTGCTGTAAGAACCCTCTGGTACTATTTAGCAGTTCCAAAGAGTAGGGGAAGTTCCCCGATGCCTTAGCCAAATTTTCCCTAGTCATATAAATAACATTGTCGCTCTCCCCTGAAGAGAGGCTGCTAACCTAGTTGGACTAATCTGGTCAATAAAGGATAAATAAAATAAATAAGAAATAAAAAGCAGAAAACATGAGCTGCATTTCATACAGTTATATAAAAAACTTTTAAACATATATACCAAGTGCACTGCATACTGCTGAAGGTTCTTCATAAACTTTGAATGCCTAGAAGGCAGTTCATTTCAATAAGAAAAAGTGCTTACTGCTATCTGTGGGGATGTCACAGTTGTCAATAAATTATTGGTTAATGGCTTTCCTTGAGACACATTGTGCAAATTATGTGGGATATATTCATCCAAGTATGTGCACTCACAATCCATAGGAATATATCTTTACCAATCTGAAAGGACAGGATAACATATAATCATAAAGATTACCACAAAGTGCATACTATGTATACACTTAGTGTAACCTTATAGGTTCATAGGTTGGTACTAGGCTATCGGCCCTAGGACCTATACAAGCCTAGCCATAACAATTCCCTGGCTATTTCTTCCCACAGTATTTACTTCCCTGGGCCTCTTTTTAGCAGGGCGACTGACATGATCTCCAGGGTGAATTTCTTATCTCCCATCTAATCATCAAGGTTCCTTTTGAAGACGGCCAAAGAGGCACTCTGCTTGACATGTATGGGCTTTCTATTCCAGAGTCTGGGGAGTCTCTGGGTCAGGAACTTATCCCTCCAGCATGTTTTGTTCATTGTAATGACAAGGTTTAGATCCCTGATTTCTGAGTAAATAGGCAACAGAAGCAATGTGCTAGGGATATACTTGAATTCAGAAAGTGTACACAAATGTAGACATATTGTACAACTCGTGGTAACCTTTATGAATCCAACCTAAGGTCTCACAGTCCTGCCATCAAGTTCACATCTGGTGAACATCTCTTGCCATTCTACTCTTATTAAAATCCAAGATAAGAATTCTTACTTATTTAACATTTGTTAACTGGGAAAGTTAAAACTGCCCAACAAAATCTACTTTCTGTATATAAACCAAAATGCCCCCCTGGCCAGTTTCTCCTTTCCTATTCACTAGCCAAAAAATGGAACTGCCTCCCACCCCTGCTAAGAATCACTACAAGCTTCGAACTCTTCAAATCCCAGCTCCACTCCCACCTTTCCCAAAACTGGAAATGTAATTGAATTCTTCCTACCTAACTCCTCCTAATATCACTTAAACATTTACTGCCTCATGCACGTTCTATTTGTTTTCTTTCCCCACAACTGCCTTGCTCTGAAATGGTACTAGGCTATCGGCCCTAGGACCTATACAAGCCTAGCCATAACAATTCCCTGGCTATTTCTTCCCACAGTATTTACTTCCCTGGGCCTCTTTTTAGCAGGGCGACTGACATGATCTCCAGGGTGAATTTCTTATCTCCCATCTAATCATCAAGGTTCCTTTTGAAGACGGCCAAAGAGGCACTCTGCTTGACATGTATGGGCTTTCTATTCCAGAGTCTGGGGAGTCTCTGGGTCAGGAACTTATCCCTCCAGCATGTTTTGTTCATTGTAATGACAAGGTTTAGATCCCTGATTTCTGAGTAAATAGGCAACAGAAGCAATGTGCTAGGGATATACTTGAATTCAGAAAGTGTACACAAATGTAGACATATTGTACAACTCGTGGTAACCTTTATGAATCCAACCTAAGGTCTCACAGTCCTGCCATCAAGTTCACATCTGGTGAACATCTCTTGCCATTCTACTCTTATTAAAATCCAAGATAAGAATTCTTACTTATTTAACATTTGTTAACTGGGAAAGTTAAAACTGCCCAACAAAATCTACTTTCTGTATATAAACCAAAATGCCCCCCTGGCCAGTTTCTCCTTTCCTATTCACTAGCCAAAAAATGGAACTGCCTCCCACCCCTGCTAAGAATCACTACAAGCTTCGAACTCTTCAAATCCCAGCTCCACTCCCACCTTTCCCAAAACTGGAAATGTAATTGAATTCTTCCTACCTAACTCCTCCTAATATCACTTAAACATTTACTGCCTCATGCACGTTCTATTTGTTTTCTTTCCCCACAACTGCCTTGCTCTGAAATCTAAAGAATGGTCAGATGTAAATATTGCACATAGCTCTCTCTCTCTTCTCTCTGTTACTTTTGTCCCTCCTTTTTCTTCCTTTTTTTGTGTACCTTTTCAATTTGATACAACTCCATATATAATTTTACATTTGTTTTCTAAAACATTTTATAATTGTATGTATAATTGCATAAATGTATGTTTGTTTTAATTGTATGTAATAAGGAGCTTTTCTCTCCAGACCTAAATGTAAAACTCTATGCTTGTTTTAATTGTATGTAATACGGAGCTTTTCTCACCGGGCCTCCACTGAAAACGGGCACTCTGGGCCCAGTGGATCTCCCCGGTTATCAAACTGGAAATAAAATAAAATAAATAAATAAAGTCTGACTTGGAATTAAGCCAATTTTCAGCAAAGGCCTGGGAAGAAACACTTCAAACACATGTTATTGTAATGTGGGAGGAAACCGCAGCACCCAGAGAAAACCCACACAAATGCAGGGAGGATGTACAGACTCCACACAGAAGGCACCCCAGCTGAGAATTGAACAGAAGAACCTCTTGTTGTGAGGCAACAACACTACTGCTGCACCACTTAATTCACTTTCTTGCTTACTTTCAGTGATAATGGTGTTTGTGAATATGGAATGATATGGTGCCAGGTATGCATGTGACTTTTATAGCATTTCCACACAGTAACTGTGGCTGTATTCCACATACATCTGCTAGGCTTGACTACAGCAGGCAACCCTTGAAAAATAACGTTACCTACAATTGTCCTGTGTAAGGCAATCTGTTCATGGCAATTTTGTAACTAGAACACCAGATGTTACATATGCCGTCTCAGTAACATATGCCTTAAAGTGCAGTATTCATATAGCATGTTTGGCATGCTGTGTTTTATATACATAAATAAATAAATGTATATATATATATATATATATATATATATATATATATATATATATATATGTGTGTGTGTGTGTGTGTGTGTGTGTGTGTGTGTGTGTATGTGTGTGTGTGCAGCAAACTAGTTCCACATTTTACCATAGTGACTCTCTGTGTACATAAGGGTGTCTGCAAATGGTAGCAAACCAGCACTGTCCTTTACTGCATCAAAAGAAGAAATACATTTGTATTCAGTGTTACATTCTGTTATTTAAATACAGTTGTTGGGATGTGTTGGCAGGTTCTGTATTATTTTGCCATATTCAAAGTTCTAAACCTGTCTACAGTTACACGCTGATTTTTTTTTTTTTTTTTTTTTGGTTAGATAAAATCTTTTGAAGTTTAATATTTCTGGACATAAAACGTTAAGACTGTTTTTGTCATCCATACAATGAATACTAAGTACATGTCTGGTGAACATTAAGGGTAAGAATGTTCATTATTCTTATTTTCCTTGGGCTATGTTGTTTTAGTTATTTACAGTCATTGTGTGCAAATAACAAATACATTTTTAGCATATCACTTGACTTGTAAGGGACCCAACTTGGTGGCTTTATGACTGGGACATATTTCCTACCTCGATCTTTGAAGCTGGCCTTTTTCTTCTGAAGTTCTCACAATACCACCATGAGCCCAATCAGCTGCCACATTATAACATTGTGTGTCACACTAGGAGAAGTATAAGGATGACTTGGAACATAATATTACAAGCATATACAAATGTCCAACTTTCCGGGAACTCTAAAAGCAGTTTTATTTTTTTTCTTGATTCAGAGGTTCTCCAAGCAAACATGGACAGCAAAAGTACAGGGTCATCTCACAATTGACACTGTATGACTGTATATGTTACATTTGCCATCAGGTCTACAATTTTAAGGAATCCCAGGTAGTGTGAAGACATCCTGGGACACAGGAGACAGAAGCTGACCAATGGGCAAAGCCTCAGTAGACTGAGTTTTAAAGCATAAAGGTACCAAAGGAGGCTTAAATCCTGATGTCATGTTCCAGGCAACAATACTCACCCAAGTGTGAACTAATGGCTAAGTATGTGACAGAAATGTGGCAGTTGTTCTTAGAGTAAACAGCTGAAGCAGTCACACCCCTTAATGTAATGGCCTTTGACAGGTTTTTCAATATATGCTTTGCTGATTGATGGCAAAAGATATAGAAGGTAATAATTAGGTTACCGATCATAATCTATTTATTATGTGTTCGAGACATCGATGCCAAGAAATCCACCGAGAGATTAAAGGTGCTGCAGAACTTTTCATCGTTTTATTTCCAATATCTGTAACATACTCCTGCAATCTTTTCTTAAACACTCTAGCAGTTTCACATATAACCTAAATTAAAATAATATCTTAGTTCACATATAATTTTCTCAGTATAGTATGGATGTCTACCTTTCACACAGAAGCTAACATTATTAAACAATCAAACATTATAATAGCATACTTGCATAACTGTTGTTAAATATGCAGTTACTAAAACTGAGCAATACCTGACTGTGGGCAGTTTACTCGAGTTAAAGCTATGTGAGGGACACTTTTTCAGGCACCAGTAGTCGAAGCTGAGGAAGGGGACAGGAAAATAAGCTAAAATATTGTTAAAGCCATAAGTTGATTATAATAAAGAATGAGAGAAAGACAGAGAAAGACAGAGAGAGACAGAGAGACAGAGAGAGAGAGAGAGAGAGAGCAGCAGCACCATCACATGACTTTCTTCATTAGAACTGCTTTGACATTGATTTCCTTAACACTTTAATTTCAAAATGTTTCAAGAATGCGAATTAATAGAACAAAAATAACCAAAACTAAGATTCTAAATATTTAGAAATTGTTACACAGCAGAAAGAAAACTTTAACAAAATATGTGAAATGACTAACAAAGAAACAATAAATTGCCCACAGGTATTCAAAAACTGAACAGAACTTCAACATGGAAAGAATTCATATCTTTTACCAACCTTGTAGCAAGAAGCAGGAAATGTGTCTAGTCAATTATCTACCATTAATAACTCATCACTGGAATTAAACAAAAGAATGGAAGCTTCAGAAAGCACAATATCTCAGACAAAAGACAAAATTAATATCATAGAAATATAGTCATGTCAGGAAGTGCCTAACATAGATTAAAAACTATATATAATCAGTATGATATTATCACCAGATAAATCCTTAAAAATATGACTAGATGAACCTGATTAAAACAGTTGAAGTAATCATACTAGACATCTTGGATCATTGAATGTCTACCAAAAAAAACTGCAAACTAAATATGAACATAGATCCATGAGAATATCTCAGAATACTGGCTTGCCCAGACAAATCTATGTTAAATTGTTTAATTATCAAGATGGTATAGCTGTATTGAAGTCGGTAAAACAGAAAAGTATAATTTTTACCTGACAAGGATGCAAACTCATAATTCTCCAGGATATTCCTCTGGTATACATACAAAAGAGGCAGAGCTAGTTCCATTTTGTGCCTACTTCATCAATGATAACATAAGATTTGAAATATTATTTCTTTCCAGGTACCAACTTATAAAAGTGTCAACTACCTATTCCATAAGAATCTCAACACATGTTTGATAGATTATTTAAATAAAATATTGAATGATGTTTTATTATAGTAGCTACTTGATATAATTTGTTTTCAAATATGCAGTCATGGTAGTACACCCCAAACAGTCAGGTTATTGTTTGCATTACATTGAATCTTGTGTCTTGGTCTTGCCTAGTTACAAATCAAAAACTGCTTGTAGGAAATTTCTAGATGTGTCAAAATAAGAAATTTTAAAACCTTTTGTGAGGTAAGAAAAGCATCTTAGTATACATATATATGTATATGTCAACATAAGTTTATAAATATAAGTTTGTTTGAGTATTTAAATGGCATGAGTAGCTGTTGCTATTTTTAAAAGATTACTAAATCCAGTGGAATTACTTCATTGCTTCTTCTTTCTATTTCCATTTCTGAGTAACACATGCTTTTTTACACTGCCATTATGATCATTTTATCATGTTGTCCCTCACTGGGTTTACTTGTTACAGCAAACCATCTGTCATGGCAGGTGACAAAGTTATGAAACTTCCTTGTCTTTTGGTACTTGTAATGATGCCTAAATATTTCTGAGGTAAGTGTAATTAAGATTACAGTGTTTTGACATTTGCCATGGTTTGATTAGCTTTTGGTAGCTGATAGCTAAAGACGCAATATAATAGCATACACTAATGTAGTATCGATATTGACTCCTTTTCTGTGTGTGCTAGTTCGTGTAATGTTCTTTCGAAAGAAGAAATGAATATAGCACAGCCATTTTTTGTAATACAATCCAGAATGACAAGTTAGTCTTTATTAAAAAAAATAAGATTCCCTTTAGTATCCTTGTGCATTTATGCTGATACTAACTTACTGAATATAAATAAAAAATCTGTTGAATGTGTATGATTATAAAATTCTTTCATGTTAAACAGACCTACAACAGTGACTTCTTGAATGTCAACAGAAATATTAAACATTTTAACAAATATACAATAAAAAAATACAGTTAGCACAGAGGATTGATACTATGAGTCGTTAATGAGTTCCTGTTGTCCATGATTTGATTTCCTGTTAATGAGTTGCTTCCTGTTGTCCATGATTTGATTTCCTGTTAATGAGTTGCTTCCTGTTGTCCATGATTTGATTTCCTCAGCCTTCATTGGCCAACTGTATGGCTCTGAGCAGGTCACTGAACCAGGCAGTGCTTGGGTCAGTTGATAAATTTGGCTAGGTTTCTCAGTGGTCAGCTGAATCACATGTCTAGTAATAACCCAGAAACAAAAATAATAGATTTGCAAGTAAGCCTGTTTCATAAGTTTTGCGTGCATGATTACCAGATATATGTGTATGCTACTAACAATGTGTGATAAAGCCACCTAATGCATATCAAAATGAGTAAGTCCATTACTGCCAGAAAATGTAATTAAATGCACATGTCACAACTTTAGAACCATCAAAAGAACCTGTTATATTTCTTTTATATGTCTGGTTTACTCACTTTGAAGATGTTTGTTGCACTATCTTTATGATGTAAATGTTAAATGCATTACAATGCAAACCCAGTACAGCTGTAACAAAGTAATGAGATAGGACTTGGAAGATATATGGCTAAGGTACCAGTGCTGTCTGTCCCAGCCATCCAAAATTCCTATCTGTGGGGACATGCATTTTTAGGGATGAATGGGAGGATGTACCCACATGCATTTTCACAGATATTGAGAGGATGTTTTCCCATGCATTTTGGAGATACTGCGAGGATGTCTCCCCATACATTCTAACAGATGCTGGGAGAATGCCTCCCCATGCATGGCTCCCAATGCATCCTTAGATATGCTTGGAATTTGTCTCTGCATGCATTCTTAGAGATGCTGGGAGGATATATCCCTGTGCATTCTTAGAGATACTGGGAGGATGTCTTCCCATGCATTCTTAGAGATACTGGGAGGATGTCTCCCCATGCATTCTTACAGATGTTGGTAGTATGTCTCCCCATGTATTCTTAGAGATGCTGGACGGATGCCTCCTCATGCATTCTTGCAGATGCTGGGAGGATGTCTTCCCATGCATTCTTAGAGATGCTGGGATGATGTCTCCCCATGCATTCTTAGAGACACTGGTAGGAAGCCTCTTCATGATTCTTACAGATGCTGGGAGGATGTCTTCCCATGCATTCTCAGAGATGATGGGAGGATGTCTCTCCATGCATTCTTAGAGATGCTGGGAGGATGTCTACACCATGCATTCTTAGAGATGCTGGGAGGAAGCCTCCTCATGCATTCTTAGAGATGTTGGGAGGATGTCTCCCAGGCATTCTTAGAGGAAACTTGGAGGATGACTCCCTATGCATATCCTCCCATGCATTCTTACATTTGCTGGAAGGATATCTCCCTGTGCATTCTTAGAAATGCTGGGCGAATGTGTCCCCATGCATTCTTAGAGATGCTGGGAAGATGTCTCCTGTGCATTCTTAGAGATGCTGGGAGGATGTCTCCCCATGCATTCTAGAGGTGCTGGGAGGATGTCTCTGCATACATTTTCAGAGCTACTGGGAAGATGTCTCCCCATACATTTTTAGAGATACTGGGAGGATGCCTTTCTATGCATGCTACCCCTTGCATTCTTAAAGATGCTGGGAGGTTGCTTCCCCATACATTCTTAGAGATATTGGGAGGATGTCTTCCCATGCATTCTTAGAGGTGCTGATATAATGTTTCCTGGTGCATTTTTAGAGATGCTGGGAGGATGTGTCCCAATGCATTCTTAGCGGTGCTGGGAGGATGTCTTCTCATGTATTCATAGAGATACTGGGAGGATGTCTCCCCATGCATTCTTAGCGATGCTGGGAGGATGCCTCCCCATACATTCTCAGATGTGCTGGGAGGATGTCCCTGTTTCAGATCACAGTGCACCTCAACATTACTTCTCTGCAGCATACACTATAGATGCTAGACTGCTATAACTCATCTTATGCATACCCTCAATCTCATGGCATTTGAGTCACTACACTATATAAAGGTGATGTAAGGCATTACTGCTAGCACTCCAAAAATGATGCCTCCATTACCAATATGTGCCATGTCATCAGGCTGGACATGGCACACACTGCATCACTTATGAGTGCAGGTTTGGTGTTGTTATCTACATCGGTATGCCTGTTTCTGAATGTAATACCTCTGCTGGCCAATGTTAAAGGAGTGCACTATGTATGCGTATGCTGTAACCTGACATGCCATAGTTCTAGGGTTAGGCAGCATATAGCTAGATATGATCTAAGTATAGATTGGGCCACTGCAGATTATACAGTGGAGTTTCTGCATGTCTCTAGTGTGTCAGATAAAAGGTGCATTATCACCTTTGCATTGTCAGCATGCATGTTTTGGAACATGTGTCTTTAATGTATGGTTCCCCCAGATATCCACTTCTTAGACGACATCTTTGTACATTGTATCATATAAAGGATATTGTGTGGTGGTGCTGTTTATTAGCAAGGCATGCTTTGCCTGAGGCACAGCCTGTATACTATAAAAATTGATCATCATAAGCTGTAGTCATTAAATTTTATAAGGGATGCACTGCTGCAATTAATTTTACTGTGCGTTCAGTTTGGAGATCACAGCTAGTGAGCACAATTTCACTTCCCTCAAACATATAGCTTCATCATATTCCTGTTCTAGTATACTAACCTTATATATATATATATATATATATATATATATATATATATATATATATATATATATATATTTATATTTATATGTGACAACCATAGGTTCATAGATTAGTACTAGGCTAACTACCCTTGCGAGCCATTTTAAGCCTAGCCAATTATCCCTTGTGAGACTCAAACCTTGCACCTTGTGTTTGTAAGGCAAACACCTGAACCATTAGGCCACCCTCCCAACACCCTCCCACAGCTGCTAAAGCCCAAAGAAAAAAAAATGTAATGTGCGGTGTGACCTGATCTGTGTCATCTGTCCCATCCTCTCTTTCATTATCTTTATGCAACATTCTATTAATTATCCTGATGTCCACTGTTTGTGAGTGTGAGTGTCTGTGTGTGTGTTTGTGTGTGTGTGTGTGTGTGTGTGTGTGTATGTGTGTTTAAGTATTTGTGTGTGTACAGCAGTTAGGTTTGTTCAATGGCAAATGCAAACAGCACTGACGTGGCTTTCATAGATCTGTAACATTCGACCTTCAGTAACTCAGCACTTCCAGGAGGCCAAACACTTGTCTGTTAACTGTTCATATCAGTCTTATTAAATATTTTCTCACTATAACCATGAGGATTGCATGAAAGTCACATGGGGATCACTGACAGGGAGTCATCGTTCAGAGTTAGAGTAGACATGAGTAACTGCTTATAGAAATATAAGTATATCTGTTACATGGATGCATTTATGTCACCGTCAGTTTAAAAAAAATGGCCTGGCCATCCCTATAGTGTAGAGGGATAAAGCCCTTACTGTACCCCAGATGACACATGTTGAGCTAGTGGTATGACTGCTAGAGGTACTAGCTGATAGGAGGATGAGAGTAAGTATCTGATTCTCACTCAGCCATTCTTGGGGAAGTGAAGCTGCATCAGCCTGACACTGTAAGTGGTATACCGTTTGGTCATATTCATTTCCACACATGCACAGCCTTGTGACCTTGTGGTGCACCACTTGATATGGAAGTTCTGCATGTTTGGAAACTAGCATGCACCTTCTAAAAGCAGCAACTGTGGAGTTCACAATGGGTGGCTGGGGATTAGGGAACACTCTTGGGCAGCAGTACACCACTGCAACATTGACCTCAGTCCCTTCACTGCCATCTGACAAGGATCAAATTGAACCCAGGGAGGCTAAGATTAGTCTGGTAGACCCTGTGAATCAGGAGATGATCTAGTTCTGGATGATGGTGAGCTATGGGAAAGGAGAGAAAAGGAAAAATAAAAATAAATTGTTCCCAGCTGTTCAACTTCCCTGTTACTGTTTTTCAAACATAATAATTATTTGGGCAACTTTTATGCAGTAACAGTGATTGCAAAGCTTGTGTGTGATCCTTCCCATTTTGCCCATGTTTGTGTAAATATGGTGTTAGCATTCAATGAATGCCTTTTGGTCAGAAATAGTTGCTGTAATACTTGCACAGGCTAATGACTTTAGCATTAGAGATGTGATTTTGATTGTGTTTGGACTATGGATTTGTGTTTGATTAGGATTAGGGCTAAAGTCAGAGATAAGGTAAGGGTTAAGTTTGGTTATCTTTAAGGTTAGGTATAAGATTAAAGTTGGAGTTAAGTCTATGATTAAGGCTGGGATTCAGTCTTAGATTTGGAGTTTGACTTACATTTATGTTTAGAGTTATAGCCATTTCCTGTGTTGAATACTATATATTGCATAAGGAGTTTGGCAGGCATAGGCTCTCACGAGAAATATTGTGGATAATCTGTGTAGTTTTGCATTTTGTGCATTTTCAAAGAGTGTGCCATTTGAGTTTGTATTTATTTATTTAGTTATGTATTTATTTATTTATCTGCTTTCTTATTTTGATAACATTCACAGATATGTTGTTTTTAACTCATTAATGCCTGTCAATAGTCAGTTAATTAGATGTCACATTCCTGTGTTTTGACCTGATGGACAGTAATTTCCAAAGTTGGGAGTAAAAAAGAAAATCAGATGTGAGGAAAGTCTTTTCATATGAACAAGAAAAGTACCATATATTGTACTTCTAAAGTCATACTTTTACATTTACTATGTTTATTAATAGCAATGAGTACTCCCAATTCAGTCCCATGATTAAATTATAGTGGAATAAAATTGATTTGTTTGGTCTATCTTTCAAGTGCTGTCAAATTAAATAGGACAAAGTAGTCCACACAGTCATTTCATCGGGCATTAAACATTTTTGTTTTCAGACAGATGGCCCAGCTGTAATGTCCCCTTACTCTCCTATTAATCAGACAAGCTGACTAATTTTACCATAATCCTTCTCTAGATGCACAATTGTAGTCATTTAATTTGCATCGCCATTTCACATCATTCCATATAATGCATTATAATAAACAGGAGTCTACCATATTATAATCCTAAACCTCTGTCTTTTCCATTTTCCATCTGTTGTGCTCTTAGGATCCCACAAACAGCAGTATGATCATTGCTGCCAGCATTTTTATTACCTTATTTTAATGTAATTTAGCATAAATGGATTAATGCCTAATAATCAAGTGATCAAACAATATTATCAAGACATATCAGCAACATGCCCCTGCAAAATTTAATGCAGTGAACTTACATGTGCATCCAGTCTATTACGGATTGCATAATTAGCCATCCACCACCTCATCAACAGTCATTAGCATAGTATACATGGAAAACATCCAAAAGGTGTAGAACCTGATGTGGTTGCTAAACTTTCTGTATAAATATAATGCATTTCAAACATATGTTATATTCACTGCGTATGCCATTATTGTGAGTACAATGTATATCACATGTCTGCTATTAAGTAATGTTTTCTACATTAATTCGACATGTACTCATGTACGTTTGGGTAATGTGGTATTCATAATGCAGACTATTGTTTTCCCAGATAACTGTTTTTTCTCTCTGCCACTCTATCACTCTCTTTCCTCCTGTCAATATAAATAAATAGAGATTAAGTGCATTTGCTTCTACTCTGCATTATATTTTTATCATTTTGGAATGAACACCTATTGCATATTCTCGTGTGCTGCGTACCATATTTTAGCCAACAAAAGATTACAGCCATGTATGTATGCATTAACTGAGTGAATCTCTGCAACCCAAACCTGATGGAAAAGCTAAACTGCGTACCTGCAATACTGTCCCAAGCATAAATGCATAATTCTAACATTGTAATCTGAGTGCAATTTGGAAAGTTGACAGGATAGTTTTACTATAAAATTTCTTAACTAAAATATCTGTCTATATATCTATCTATCTATCTATCTATCTATCTATCTATCTATCTATCGATCTATCTATCTATCTATGGGTCTACTTCATATCTTTGAAATACCAGAACATTAAAACTCAGATTATCGAAGTTCTGAAACATCAAACCAACAAAAAAAGAAACCTAAAACATGAAAACTTTAGATTTCACATTTTTGCAGGAGGGCAAGACCCCTGCACCCCCCCACACAAACTGCTACTTAAATATACCAACTCTGAGATCACACTGCAGTGAAGACAATGGAAAAGTTCCTGTTACACACTGTTTGGCAATCTCCATTCACAAAGTTCTATATTTCGGAACTTCAATCCTCTGGTCTTCAATGATCAGAGGTTCGATGTTCTGGTTCTATGAACATATGAAAGGGATATATCTATACATATATATATATATATATATATATATATATATATATATATATATATATATATATATATATATATATATATATATATATATATATATATATATATATATATAGGTGCACTGAAATTAAGCACTCAGTCGAAAAACTTCTCGCAAGTACGGCCCAAAAAAACAAAGCAAATGCAAAAATGTAGGGCCAAAACCAAAATGAAGTTTCCAAACATAAATTTATTTGTTAAATGACCATTTTCAAGATACTAAGGGTGTAAACCACCCCTAGTAATGCACAAAAGTGCTCCAAGAAAAACAAACCGGTTTCGGCTATACTAGCCTTCTTCAGTGCACAAGCAAAATTAATGAGAAAAAGTAACCACAGGGCAGCAGTATTTAAAGCATATTAATTAGAAAGCAATCAAGTCATAATTTACTTAATAGATTCCTATTAAAGACCTTTTAAAGATGTTCATTCAACCCAGGGATAAAATGCCCACCCAATTTAATTATCCATTTTCTTTCTTTGCAATTTAATATTGAGTGTCAACCACTTTTCAGGGACCTATCCCCCTTGATTTTGTCGATAACCATAAAATAAAAAGAAGCAGAAGGGTGCTTAAGTGTATGTTTATATAATGCACTAGTAAGTATCCGATTCCTTATATCACTCATGTGTTCCGAAATCCTAATCCGTAATGGTCTAGATGTCTGAGCCACATAAAAAGTTGAGCATGGACAAGAAGCAAGGTACATCACCCAATCTGAGCCACAGTTGACCAGAAACCTTATATCAAATACCTTATTTGTATTGGGGCTAGAGAATTGTTAGATTTTAAAAACTTTAGAACAATGTGTGCAATGACCACATGGATATGTACCACAATATTTTTCTCCCGATAAGATTTGGACTCTAAGTCCTACTGAGGCATGGAAATAATGTTTATAATGGCTCAAATTGAGCCCAAAGTTCTACCACAATGGAAGGAGAAAATATATCTTTGCCCTACCTTTGAGGCTGATTTCTGATCCGACAACAAGATATTCCAGTGTTTCTGAATAATGTTCATAAAAGCTTTAGTGTTACGTCCATATGTAGTGACCGTTCTTAAAATATTTTGATCCCCTGATGTTTTGTCCTTATTTTTGTACTGTAAGAGATCTTCTCTAACTTGTGTTGATGCCCAGCTACTGGCCATGGCAATATTGCCCGATTTATACCCCCTATTATGAAGTCGATTGGCTAGGTCCATCTTATATTTGTGGAAGGTATTCTTATCTGAGCGAATACATCTAACTCTAAGAAATTGAGATTTAGGAATGTTATGTTCAATGTGGTGGGTGGAGGCTGCTGGCATGGAGTAAGGAATTATACTGGGGGTATTTTCTATATATTTGTGTACTAAGAGTGTTATCTTTATTTCTTGTGATGGTCACATTCAAAAAGGTGATTTCATCCAAATCAAAATTCACCTTGAACTCAATTCCCCAATTGTTTTGGTTAAGGTATTCAACAAACTCCAAAAAATAGGTCACATCTGCCTTCCATACCAACCAACAATCATCTAGGTATCACTTCCAGATATCCATTTCCCCCAAATAGATGTTATGATTGGGATTATAAATCAGTTTGGTCTCCAGATGGGCCATGAATAGATCTGCATAAATGGGGGCAAGACATACCCCCATTGCTGTACCTTGTGACTGCCAGTAGCACTGTCCATGAAAATAAAACACATTTTTTGTGAGGACATGTTCAGTCATACATAACAAAAGGTTATTGAAACCTGGTGGATATAGGGCACTTTTGTCCAACCAATATTGCAGGTCAACTAGCCCCACCCAATGTGGAATACTGGTATTTAGGGCAGTCATATATATTGTACAAAGTAGCCAATCTGGTTCCAACTGAGTATTGGAGACGATACCTAGAAATTGGGTGGTATCCTGGATACGTGATCTAACACATGCCAAAACAGGTTTCAAATAAAGAGTGAGGAATTCAGATAATAGCTTGGTTAAACTACCACTCCCCAAGACAATTGGTCTCCCAGGCAGACACCGAGGATCCTTATATATCTTTGGTAAAAAGTAGATATATTGTGGTCTAGGATCCTTGACCGTAAGATGATAAACATCCGATTGTGTAATAATGCCCTCCTGTTGTGCTTGAAATAAAAACCTATCAATCTCAACTTTGAATTTGCTTGTTGGGTCTAAGGACATGGGCATATAATGCCTAGCATCCCCAAGCTGCCTCCGTGCCTCTTAATAATAGCTGTCCCAGTTCATTACCACTACCGCCCCACCTTTATCAGCTGATAATATTACCAGATCTTTATTTTTTAGCTCTTCCAAAGCTGCTTGTTCAGTCTTTTAGAGATTATGATGGAAACAATCATGTTCATTGAAATTATAATGTAGATTTTTGAGGATGAATGATTGGAATAGAGACACCTGATTAGACATCGGAGGCATATACCTAGACTGTTGAAATTTAAAAGCTCTGACGTCATTACCTCCACATTTAGAATTAAAATGTATTTTAAGGTTAATTAGTCTACAAAAAGCTATAACATCAGATGTAAATGAGTCTTCAGTCACAAAAAAGCCAGGATATGCTTAGACCTTTATTGAATACAGAAATTTGAGCCTGAGAAAGCACCACAGAAGAGATAATATGTATGTTACTAAATTCACTCAACATTTGGTCATCACCTTGAGAATTTCTTCCAAAATGTTTGGAGTGTCTGTGTTTCCACCCCCTCTTCTGGACCTAACCCTAAAGGGTGACCATTGCTACATCTTTTGGGTGTTGGTGACTGTAGAAGGGGGTTGCCATCTACATCAGCAGCTGAAGAAGAATCTTCCCCAGAATTAAAACTAACAGTATTTTGTGTTTTCTAAGGATAGATTTGGGTCGCTTGTGCTTAGCAGGCAATGATTTGTTCAGGTTCCTCTCTGCCAGGGGGCTCTTCTATGGCATAAAGGGCTGGCCTTTCTGATAATCACCTAAATCTCGTTGGAATTTTTTCATTTTCCTATCATTAAGTTGTTGTTCAAGAGATAATAATTCAGAACTCAATACATGCAAACCTTTCCTGTAACTAGGTAAGGATTCAATTTTTTTTATTTCCAGGCAAAGATCTTCCACTACCTTGATCCCATTATCCACTGTCCATTCATAATACCCTGTTAGGGCATTGACAAACCCCATAGATGTATTCTGTTGGATGTTGCCCCATTCTTCCAATAATGTGTCATCAGCCTGATAAACCAGAGGTTGTAACCTTACTCTTAACCCCCTAGGGGCAATACCTTTGGTCCATTAGACTTTGAATGCCTTACATTGCTTCTAAGCCCTTTCATCTCTTTAGTTAGTCTTTGAAAATCCAACTTACATTGAGTTGAAGAGTCATGTATATTAGATTCAGAAGGTCCTGAAATAGTGTCACCTAAACCAAATACTTGTAAATCGTCCTTATTGGATGATAAACCCCTAATAATGCTTGTCAAATCCATACTGAATTGACAATATCAATCCCAAAACAATTAGTAAACATAAGCCGGAAGATTAAAGCACATGAATTGACCTAGATTCAGACTGGCTGAAAAAATATTATTGTAAACCAAAACTATCCATCCTGAGAATACACTAAAAATATATATGTATAAAGATATATATATATATATATATATATATATATATATATATATATATATATATATATATATATATATATATGGGTCTACTTCATTTGCCCGACACTCATTTGCCTGACCCCATTTGACTGAAAGCTCATTTGCCCGACAGCTCATTTGCCTGACAAGCAGTATTAGCAAGAAAATGGAATATGCCCCCCTCCCCACTGTAGTGCGACCCTGGAGTTAGAATATATAGGTAGGGGGGGTGTGGGGGGCGAAGCCCCCCACTTACTTATCTGTTACTAAGCAATATTACATCAAAAGGTAACAATATCATATGAAATGAAGTGGGGGGCTTCGCCCCCCACACCCCCCCACCTATATATTCTAACTCCAGGGTCGCACTACAGTGGGGAGGGGGGCATATTCCATTTTCTTGCTAATACTGCTTGTCGGGCAAATGAGCTGTCGGGCAAATGAGCTGTCGGGCAAATGAGCTTTCAGTCATTTGGTCTGGGAAAAATGTGTGTCGGGCAAATGAGCTTTCGGGCAAATGAAGTAGACCCATATATATATATATATATATATATATATATATATATATATATAGAGCGTAATACTAAAGGGAAGCAACAAAAATCACAAACCAGGGCAAAAGGAAAAAAGAAACCAAAAAATCAATATCACAAAGTCAAGACACCAATAATTCCATCCAAGTCAAAACTGAAAAAAAAGGTTGTTAAAAACATAATCAGCCAATATAATATAGTAACCGAGTATGTCAGGTCCTCCCAAACAAATAATAATGGTCACAAATATGTTCCAATATTAATAAGATCATATATTCAGGGTAAAAGAAAGGGAACAATAATAGTCTTTGTGGGAAAACAAGTACACGAGCAAGTCAAATCATTTATTAATACAAAACTGTGTTCCCTAGTTGGTTATAGCAACATAATACCAGGGAGCAATAATAGTCTTTGTGTATAAAGTATAAGCAGTGGTGATTATAAATGCTTGTTTGTAATGACCAATCCACACAACACTACGTACTCCTATATTCCTGCCTGCTCAAAATTTTCAAACATATTTAAGTAAACCATAAACAACATATTGGGAGGAACCTACATGCCCTGTAATTTGACTGAAATGGAAAGTGGTATGAAATGACAATGCAATATATAATAGAAATGACTTGACTAGCCCTGTAAAACCAAATTGTTACTTCTTCTAAGCATAACAAAAACAACCAGAATAAATGCGATACTAATCATGTGCATAAATCCACTCAACTCCTTCAAGTTTCAAAAAGCACCACCCACTCACCTGGCGATTTGTTTGAAAAAATGAAAAACAATCTAAATAGTAACCATAGGCAATGACATGGCATCCACATAATAATTGTTCAAAAACAACATGAAAATTACTCATGTGTGTCCTACATAAACAGATGTTTGTTATACTGCAATTTGTTAATAAAATATATCAAACCAGTGGCTGAAAATGTCCACAAATTGTCCGTATAATTAGAAAACTGAGCCCTTGAAAAAGAGGTTATATATCCATATTGGAAATGCCGCAAATGCCTCAGTGGGACAATATATCTTGATAGTTCACAACACCATGACAGTATAACTGTAAAAATATGTCCTACGGTCAACTGAAAAAATCAGTTAAAGCACAAATTGTTCCCAATTTAAAGAATAACCAAACCAATGTCAGATAACAGTTGGAAATTACCACACATGAATAAAAGTATGAGCCCAAAAGCCGTTTCCCAAACAAAATGCAAGTCCAAAGTCACATCAGCAATATATATGGTATCCAAACATCCATTTTGATCAACAAACAATAAAGGGGAGTATCCATCCTATATCCGTCCCAGCGAAGATATGAAATAAAGATGTTAACCGGATCCACGAACTGACATGAGAAAGCACAAAATGGTTCCCGTTGTATGATCCAAAAAGTCGTTGAAGGCAACTGATATGCAAAGTCAACAAGTTCAGTCAAACATATGACCGGACAGTGAAAAACACAAAAATCTAATGATCCAAGACCACGATGTGCGGCAAACCCATAAAACGCCAACAGCGAGAACTCCAAATGTAACAATCAGTCCAAAAACTCATCGCAATTATGGCAAGTGCCACAGCCCAAAAAAATAAAGCAAATTAAGTTTCCAAAAATAAATGTATTTGTTAAATAAACATTTTCAAGATACTAAGGGTGCAAACCACCCCTAGTAATGTACAAATGTGCTCCAAGAAAAGCAAACTGGTTTCGGCTATACTAACCTTCTTCAACGCACAAGCAAAATTAATGAGAAAAAGTAACCACAGGGCAGCAGTATTTAAAGCATCCTAATTAGGAAGCAATCAAGTCATAATTTACTTAATAGATTCCTAGTAAAGACCTTTTAAAGATGTTCATTCAAACCAGGGCTAAAAAGCCAACCCAATTTAATTATCCATTTTCTTTCTTTGCGATGGAGACCGAACTGATTTATAATCCCAATCATAACATCTATTTGGGGGAAATGGATATTTGGAGGCAATACCTAGATGATTATTGGTTGGTATGGAAGGCAGATGTGGCCTATCTTTTGGAGTTTGTTGAATACCTTAACCAAAATAATTGGGGAATTGAGTTCAAGGTGAATTTCAATTTGGATGAAATCACCTTTTTGGATGTGACCATCACAAGAAATAAAGATAACACTCTTAGTACACAAATATATAGAAAATACCCCAGTATAATTCCTTACTCCATGCAACAGCCTCAACCCACATGTGATACATAACATTCCTAAATCTCTCAATTGCTTAGAGTTAGATGTATTTGCTTGGATAAGAATACCTTCCACAAGTATAAGATGGACCTAGCCAACCGATTTTGTAATAGGGGGTATAAATTGAGCAATATTGCCATGGCCAATAGCTGGGCATCAACACAAGTTAGAGAAGATCTCTTACAGTACAAAAATAAGGACAAAACATCAGGGGATCAGGATATTTTGAGAATGGTCACTACATATGGACGTAACACTAAAGCTTTTATGAACATTATTCAGAAACACTGGAATATCTTGTTGTTGGATTAGAAATCAGACTCAAAGGTAGGGCAAAGATGTTTTTTCTCCTTCTGTCATGGTAGAACTTTAGGCTCACTTCTGAGCCATTATAAACATTATTCCAACACCTCAGTAGGATTTACACAACAAACCTTATCAGGGGAAAAATATGTGGTACATATCCATGTGGTCATTGCACACATTGTTCTAGAGTTTTTAAAATCAAACAATTCTCTAGCCCCAATACAAATAGGGTATTTGATATAAGTTTTCTAGCCAACTGTGGCTCAGATTGGGTGATTTACCTTGCGTCTTGTCCATGCTCAGCTTTTTATGTGGGTCAGACATCTAGACCATTATGGATTAGGATTTCGGAACATCTGAGTGATATAAGGAATCGGACACTTACTAGTGCATTATATAAACATACACTTAAGCACCCTTCTGCTTCTTTTTATTGGGTATTGGGGAATCTTTGTTATTGACAAAATCAAGGGGACAGGTCCCCTGAAAAGTGGTTGGCACTCAATATTAAATTGCAAAGAAAGAAAATGGATACTTAAATTGGATGGGCTTTTTAGCCCTGGTTTGAATTAACATATTTAAAAGGTCTTTAATAGGAATCTATTAAGTAAATTATGACTTGATCGCTTTCTAATTAGTATGCTTTAAATACTGCTGCCCTGTGGTTACTTTTTCTCATTAATTTTGCTTGTGCACTGAAGAGGGCTAGTATAGCCAAAACTGGTTTGCTTTTCTTGGAGCACTTTTGTGCATTATTAGGGGGTGGTTTACACCCTTAGTATCTTGAAAATGGTTATTTAACAAATAATTTTATGTTTGGCAACTTCATTTTAGTGCTGGCCCTACATTTTTGCATGCACTGAGATTAAACAAAACAGCCAAATATCAATGTTTACAAAGTCAGCCACAAAATGCCAACACACTACTATGCATACACCAATCGTCAATCCTGACACATGCAAAACTTCAACTGAAAAATATAGTAATGCATCAGTTTTATTTTATTTTTTGTACTAGGAAGAGCCCCTCTGCACTCCTTGCTAATTATGTATACTGACTCTAAGATTGCAAAGTCTTGGAGAAACAGCCTATTTCCCTACCATGGGAATCTTGTGATCTCTCACACCTGTTGACCATCTGTTTAGTCAACTAAATTTTGCTGACTAAACAGATATAAAGAAATTATATAATCAATGATTTTATGTAGACCCATATATGTATGCAAAATATAATATATATATATATATATATATATATATATATATATATATATATATATAGAGAGAGAGAGAGAGAGATAGCTATAGATACATATATAGATATATATGTGTGTGTGTGTGTGTGTGTGTGTGTGTGTGTGTGTGCGTGCGTGCGTGCATGTGTGTGTGTGTGTGTGTGTGTGTGTGTGTGTTTGTGTACATACAATATAAGCAAAGCTATTATACAGAACACTACTGAATTAGATAAAAATGTGTATTGTAAGTAATGCAGTTCACAACGCGTAATTAATCCAGACTTTGAAACAGTGAGAGACATTCCCAGATTTTGTAAACACAAACTCCCTGAACCAGAAAGTCAATACACTGATCAGGGGTACAAACATACTGGATCTCGTTCCCACTAATATGGGAGAGTGCTGCAGATTTCCTAGTGATGTTTTAATTTTTTTTCATTGGTTTGATGTTTCCTTCAGGAAGTAATCCACTCCTGTTGGCTATTATATTGATAAGACACTCCTAAGAGTTAACCAAGTAGTTAGGGATTTGAGGAGACATGTAGAAAGTAATCTTGGCTTTCACCATCATGTGTCTACAGTAGTGAGGAAATTATTCCATATTGTGCAACTTATAAAGAAAGGTAGGTCCAAGGAGTTCACTGTCCCACTGTATTTGGCATTCATCACACCTGTCAGTGAGTACAGTGCCCACTTTGGTACTTACCTAACCATGCACATCCAACAACTAGAACATCCACAGAGGTTCCTCACTAAAAGAATGCAAAGCATAAGTAAGATGTCCTGTGCAGACTGCCTCAAGACCCTATCCAGGTATTCTGTCTCCTATAGGCTGTTGAGGGGAGATCTATGCCTGGCATACAAGGCATTGTCAGACCTCTGGAAGAGACAGGGATGCATACCAGAGACTACCCCTTCTCTGGAACAGGCTCTTCATCCATGTGAAGCAGAGTTCCTCCCCAGGCCAATTCAAATTTAACTTAGACAATTGGGTGGGGAACAGGAAATTGGTTCCTGGTTTGACACCTCTGTCTCTAATGGACACAAGCAGCCTGTAAATGTTTTATCTCCCAGGCCCCTGTCTGTAAATATTTCATCTCCTAACCCCCTGCTTACACTTATCAAGGGTACTAGAATTTGTGAGAAATTTGGGATGCATGCCTAGGCTTAAAAAGGCCCTTGTGGTAGTTAGCCTAGTACATACCTAAGAACATATGGACATATAAAAGCATCAGAAGGTGATCAGAAAATGCAGTGCACACAAAGCTGGTGATAATTATCTGAATACCTATAACACAGTGCTTCATGTGCTGAGGATTTTACTCTATACAATGTATGTGTAAAGTGACAGAATCTTTCTAGTGATTTTTGTTTTCATGTAACATTGCTACTGTAAACATTTTATTAATGTGATAAAGAAAGCAGAACAAATGATTGTGCTTGAAGCAATTCAGTATTTTTGTGGAGGAGATTGAGCTTATGAATTAACATTTAGAGCTTTCTTTATGCATCAAAATACGTACTGGGACTTTTTAATAACATGTTTTGCAAACCCATTTTCCTAAAACAATGTCAGCTCATCTTATAATCTCATTGTCTAATATCAATAAATTATATTTTGACTTGGATAATGGAGGTATGTCCAAAACTGCATTTGGCCATTCAAGCTTTACCCCATCACCAGAGTATACCAGCAATGGGACTTACTGCAAAAATAACACAACCAACTTATACCACACCATTTAAGTGTTTTATTCCTGGTGTTATTAAAGTACAATCCACAAGAGTTTGTTAGAATTATAATCAACTACATACATACAAATATTTCAAGCATGAGCATTAATGCTCTTCTAGCATGCCAATATACCAAAACACTTGTTCCTATAATGTGTCCAGGTTCTTCTTAAAATATCTAAACTAGTACTTGTTTTAATGTAATTTGGTAGTCTGTTCCATGCATCAGCTACTCTGTCAGAGAACCAATTAGTACACTTCTCATTCCTATAGAATTTTCTACATAGGTTGTCTGATGATTGTGTAGTACTTTTCTATAACCCCAAACATTCCCTGGGGTATTTGTCTCTAAATGCCCTTTATACCTGAATAAGATCTCCTCTTAAATATCTGTAACAGACACTGTACAATTTCAGATATTTTAGTTTTTCATAATAACTTAAATTTTCACATCCATGGATGCTCTTGGTATATTTCTGCTGTACTCTTTCCAGTTTACTCATGCTTGTTTTCTTATAGGGTTTCCATATTGTCGTTCCATACTCATGTTTGGGTCTATTGTAACTAAAACAATGACTTCATCATTTTTGATTTCCTATACTTTATAAATCTTTTTATGCAACCTATAGTTCTATAGCTGTCATTAACCGATTGGTTGATATGATTATAAAAACTCATAGCTGGATCTACCCATATATCCAGGTCCTTAAATGAGTCTACAGTTTCAATCACTGTGTGCTATATTAAATATTCAACTTTTAATTTATGTCTCCCAAAACTCATATGCTTAGTTTTTGATGTATTTATCAACATATTATTCTCCTGTATCCACATGGTTAATTTATTCAAGTTATTTTGCAGACATGCCTTATCTGTAACACATTTAATCAGTATACCCAATTTCAGGTTGTCTGCATATGGACTGTAGAACACCTCAGATGAAAAAGTTAGGTCTGAAGGATATAAACTAAGCTATATAAATCTGCATTTTATGCTGTATTACCTGTTTTCAGAGCTGCACAGCATGTAAGAAGAACAGGTTATTTCAGAAATGTTAGTGAATGTTACATTTTGTTTCATCATAGTTTTATTATAGGAACATTGTAACCATAACCAGCCTTAGGCATAGGCCAGATAGGCGGCAGCCTAGGGTGTTGCTGTAGCAGGGGTGCTTTTACAGTATTTATTTGGTGTAGGTAGACCAGGATGGGGCACCAGGTGTTGTGGTGGGGGGCACCGTGGAGCCCTTTTGTCTAGGGCACCAGTTGACCTAAGGCCGCTTCTGATTGTAGCATACTAGGCAAAATATCATTTGGACAATAAGCTGCCTGGCTATAAGCAGCTTTATGCAGACAAATTTTAAAGTTCAAATGCACACAAAAGTCCTGGGAATATATAGCAAGCAGAAACTTGCTATACCAAATAATTCTTTGAAAAATGTTCTCCTTGAGCAAAAAATGTTCTCCTTACGCAAGTCTTGTAGAATAAAAATGCAGCTTTATTGTGAAAATGCAGTAGGTAAGCACTTTCATGGG